>NW_015090826.1:0-4524 GCF_001431845.1 Calidris pugnax
CTTTTGCCATCTGACCCCCATCTTTGCCCCCCCCCAGGGTCCCCCCGGCGCCCCAGGACCCCGTGGGCTACAGGGACCCAGCAGTGCCGAGGTGAGTACAGCCCTGGGGGGCTCGCTGGGGGGCTGCCGGGTGGAGGGGCTGCCCCCAAAGTGGGTACAACCCCCCTCCCACCCCCCATATTCTTGCCTTTAGGGCCCCCAGGGGATGCCGGGTGGTGTGGGGCAGCCCGGTGCCATGGGAGAAAAGGTAAGCCCCGTGTTTTTGGGGGGGGAAATGTGGGGCACCCAGCACCCAGTATCATCTGCCCCGTTGTTCCCAGGGTTCCCAGGGCACGGAGGTTTCTTCTGGGGGTGATAAAATGAGAGTGGGGGGCAAATCCTGCTCTTTTGCCTTTAGGGCCCCCAGGGGATGCCGGGTGGTGTGGGGCAGCCCGGTGCCATGGGAGAAAAGGTAAGCCCCGTGTTTTTGGGGGGGGAAATGTGGGGCACCCAGCACCCAGTATCATCTGCCCCGTTGTTCCCAGGGTTCCCAGGGGGAACCGGGAGAAGCGGGAGCCCCCGGAGCCCCCGGGGAGCCCGGACCACCCGTGAGTGTCACAGAAGGGCACGGGGGTGTCTTCTGGGGGCGATAAAATGAGAGTGGGGGTCAAATCCTGCTCTACGTGGCCACGGGAAGCGCAGGCAGAGCTTCCAGTGAACGTTTTACTGCCCCTTCCCTGCTCTTACGTGACCCCCCCGCCCCCCCCGTCCCTCCCCAGGGTGTGAAAGGAGACGTGGGGGAGAAGGGGGACGCGGGGCAGTCGGGAGCAGCGGGACCCCCTGGCAAAAAGGGCCCCCCAGGAGAGGATGGAGCCAAAGGCAACCTGGTAAGAGGAGAAAAGAGGCACAGAGAGATGGGGGGGGTGCTGCCCTGAGGCCCCGTGTCCCCCCCGGGGGGGGACAGGAACTAATCCCTGTCCCTGCCTCTGATTCCCAGCACGCAGAGGGTCTGGGGTTCCCTCCCAGTCCCCCCCCCAACTCGTGTCCCCTTCTCTCTGCAGGGTCCCATCGGGTTCCCTGGTGACCCTGGCCCCCCCGGAGACCCCGGTGTGCCGGTGAGTACCCCCCTGCTCCCCCTTTGGAGGGGGTGCAGAGCAGAAGAAGCCCCACTTCTGGGGGTCACTCCAGGGTTGGAGTCACCCCCGTGTGTCCCACAGTGCTCCAGTGTCACCCTGGGGTGGTGACGGGGTTGGGAGGTGCCAGGACACCCCATTTCTCTCCTTGGTTTTGTCACGTGTCCCCACAGCCCCAAGGGGGGTGGCGGGGGGGGCTCAAATAAGTGGGTGCTCACCCTCCTCTCTGTCACAGGGTCTGGATGGAGCTGCTGGAGAGAAGGGTGACAGTGGGGACCCTGGGCTGCCGGTGAGTGCAGCAGCTGGGGGGGGGGATCCCCACTGCAAAAAGTGGGGGGGTCACCTTCCCAGTGGGACCCCCCTAGACTGGGGGGGTGATCCCTGCTCATCCCCACTACAAAAAGTGGGGGGGTCACCTTCCCAGTGGGACCCCCCTAGACTGGGGGGGTGATCCCTGCTGCTTTCCTGGGGCTATTCCCCATCCCGTGCCCCCAGTCCCAGCTGTGGGACCCTCCCCTTCCCCCCAAATTCCAACTGGGTTCGTTTCAGGGTCCACCAGGAGCGTCAGGGGAACCGGGTCCCCCGGGCCCCCCCGGCCGGAGGGTGAGTAAGGAAAGGGCGAGGATGAGACGGGGTGAAGTGGGGCTGAGAGTGGGGCTGGCCCGGGCCACCACGCAGCTCCCGGTGTCTCTGTCCCCACATCCAGGGACCCCTGGGACCCATGGGGCGTGAGGGTCGTCAGGGCGAGAAGGGTGCCAAGGTGAGCGGAGGCCCCAGTGCCCCCCCAAACCCACTCCCCTCCAGGAGCCTCCCACCACCCTGGGGAAGTCCACCAGGAGCATCAGGGGAACCGGGTCCCCCGGGCCCCCCCGGCCGGAGGGTGAGTAAGGAAAGGGCGAGGATGAGACGGGGTGAAGTGGGGCTGAGAGTGGGGCTGGCCCGGGCCACCACGCAGCTCCCGGTGTCTCTGTCCCCACATCCAGGGACCCCTGGGACCCATGGGGCGTGAGGGTCGTCAGGGCGAGAAGGGTGCCAAGGTGAGCGGAGGCCCCAGTGCCCCCCCAAACCCACTCCCCTCCAGGAGCCTCCCACCACCCTAGAGAAGGACTGGACGCCCCCCAAAATGTGGGGCTGGGTCCCCAGGGGTGCCAGTCTCAACTTTGTGGGTCCTCCTGTCCCCCAGGGCCAACCTGGCACCGAGGGACCACCTGGGAAGACAGGCCCCGTGGGGGCACAGGGACCACCAGGCCGGCCCGGCTCCGAAGGCCTACGTGGGATCCCCGGCCCTGCTGTGAGTTGGGGGGCTGTGGGGAGGATGTGTGGGGCTGCCCCTCTCCCCAATGGGCCCCGTGGGGGCACAGGGACCACCGGGCCGGCCCAGCTCCGAAGGCCTACGTGGGATCCCCGGCCCTGCCGTGAGTTGGGGGGCTGTGGGGAGGATGTGTGGGGCTGCCCCTCTCCCCAAATCCCTGGCCAGCTGCACCTGGGGGATGTCCCCCTCGGGCATGGGGGGGTCACAGCTCGGAGGAGGGTTTTTTGGGGGGGTTTCTCTCCCACACTGAGTCTTTTCCAGGGGGAACAAGGTTTGCTGGGGGCTCCGGGACAAGCGGGGCCACCCGGTCCCTTGGTAAGTTGGGGTGAACTGAGCCCTGAGCAACAGGGGGGGGTCCCAGCTGGGCACGTTTTGGGGGTGCGTGACACCCCCCCGGCCTTTTCCAGGGTCCTGTGGGCTTGCCCGGCCTCAAGGGAGACCCCGGCCACAAGGGAGATAAGGTGAGACAAGGTGATGGTTGGTGCTGGGGGTCCCTCACCCCGAATTTGTCCCCAAGTCCCCCCCCCTCGTCGTCATGGGGAGGGGGCTGCCTGACACCCCACTTTGTCCCCCCAGGGCCATGCTGGACTCATCGGGCTCATTGGACCCCCAGGAGAGATGGGTGAGAAAGGAGACCAGGGGCTTCCAGGCATCCAGGGCCCCCCAGGACCCAAAGGAGACCCTGTGAGTATTTGGGGGGGGTCCTCCCCTGAGCTGAGAGGCTGAATGAACGCCCTGGGTGGGGGGGGGACAGGGTACAGCCCCCTCGAGCTCAGGGCTGATGCTCTCTCTACCCACAGGGTCTGGCTGGACCCACCGGCCCCACTGGGCCCCCTGGCCCCCCCGGGCTCTCGGTGAGTATCTGTGTGGGTTCAAGGAGGGTCTCCTGCCCCCCCTTTAACCCCCCCACAGACCCCTGGGGGCTTCGTCCCCCAGGAGGGTGAGAGGGGCAGTGGGGAGCCTGAGCCCCAGGGGGGACCCCAAGTCCTGGGGGGGGTAGTTTGGGGGTGACTGCCATGCCCAGCCAGTGCCCCCCTTCTCTTCTCTTCCCCACAGGGCCCCCTGGGCCAGAAGGGCTCCAAAGGCTCACCGGTGAGGGGGGGGACATACTGGGAGGGGGGGGCACAGCTCCTTATGTGCCTCCCTGGGGAGAACCTGGGCCACGGTGTTGAGTCCCCTTCTTTTACAGGGTGTTCTGGGTCCCCGAGGTGACACAGCCCCCCCTGGCCCCCCAGGACCACCACTGAGTAAGGGACACTCTGAACAGACACCACTTCATCTCTGTCCCCTCCCGGGTGTCCCCAAACCCCCCCCCCAACTCATCCTTACTCCCCACATCTGCTGCTGTCCCCCCTTCATCCCTCTCCATCCCAGGGCTCCCCGGCTGAGCTGCTGGAGCCGCTGCCCTCCAGCCGGAGCTGGACGAGGAACCGAAGGGCTCGTGGGGGGGCAGGGTCCCCCCCCGGATTACGAGGGGCTGGAGGAGTTGTACGCCTCGCTCAGCTCCCTGCGCACCGAGGTGGAGCAGCTCAGAAGGCCCCTGGGGACCCCCGAGAGCCCCGCGAGGGTCTGCAAGGAGCTGCAGCTCTGCCACCCCCACCTCCAGGATGGTAAGGGAGGGGGACAAGAGAGGGGACAGAGCAGGGGGGGCTTCACATCACGCCCTGGACCCTCTATCTGTCTGTCTGTCTGTCTTTCCTGCTCTCCTTCCCAGGGGAATACTGGATTGATCCCAACCAGGGCTGCTCCCGAGATGCTTTTCGGGTTTTCTGCAACTTCACGGCCGGCGGCGAGACCTGTCTGTTCCCCGAGAAAAAATTCGAGGCTGTGAGTTCCAGTGGAGGGATCTGGCTGTCCCCAAATGTTCCCAAATGTCCCCACACCAGCCCTCCCGGCACTGGGGAAACTGGGGAGGGCACCGTGGCGGGGTGGGGTGTAGTTTGGGGCTCACTTTTCCCCGTGCTCTTGGAGGGCCAGGGGTTGGAGGGGCTTCACCCCCATCATCGTCTCTGTCACACCTCCATCACCATCTCTGTCACCCCTGTCACTGTCCTGTCACCCCCCTGCCACCGTCTCTGTCACCCCCCTGTCACCGTCTGT
>NW_015090826.1:4849-5753 GCF_001431845.1 Calidris pugnax
TCACCCCATCACTGTCTCTGTCACCCCCCTGCCACAATCTCTCTACTCCCTCTGCCACCCTCTCTTTCACCCCCTGCCACCATCTCTGTCACCCCTCTGCCACAATCTCCCTACTC
This sequence comes from Calidris pugnax, assembly GCF_001431845.1. Taxonomy (NCBI): domain Eukaryota; kingdom Metazoa; phylum Chordata; class Aves; order Charadriiformes; family Scolopacidae; genus Calidris; species Calidris pugnax. The sequence goes on from NW_015090826.1 coordinate 4,966, forward strand.
CCTCTGTCACCCTCTCTTTCACCCCCTGCCACCATCTCTGTACCCCCTCTGCCACCATCTCTGTCACCCTCCTGCCATCCTCTCTTTCACCCCCTGCCACCATGTCTGTCACCCCCCTGCCACTGTCTGTCACCCCCCTGCCACCATCTCTGTCACCCCCCTGCCACCCTTTCTGTCCCCCCCAGGTCCGACTGGCCGCCTGGACCAGGGAGAAGCCGGGGACGTGGTACAGCACCTTCAAAAGGGGCAAGAAGGTGGGAGCTCCGGGTGCCTCTGGGCTTTGGGGGGAAGGCAGAACCCCCCCCAACGTGGCATCACCCCCATCCCCGTGCGGGCGAGTGTGTGTCTCACCCCTGTCCTTGTGTGTGTGTGTGTGTGTCCCTCAGTTTTCCTACGTGGACGCGGACGGAAACGCCGTCCCCGTCCCCCAACTCACCTTCCTGCGCCTCCTGAGCTCCGGCGCTCGCCAAAACTTCACCTTCCTTTGCCAAAACGCCGCCGCTTGGTACGACGCCCGCGCCGGCACCTTCGCCCGAGCCCTGCGCCTCCGCGGGGCCAACGAGGAAGAGCTGGGACACAACCACCCTGCCACCCCCCTCCGTGCCCTCCACGACGGCTGCCAGGTGAGTCCCGTCCCCAAAACCACCAGGAACTCCCCCAAAACCGCCAGGAACTCCCCCAAAACTGCCAGGAACTCCCCCAATCCCTGCCACCCCCCCAAACCTCGAGGAACCCCCCCAAACCTCAAGGAACCCCACCTCCCCACGGCATCCCGGTGTCACCGTCCT
>NW_015090826.1:14956-15187 GCF_001431845.1 Calidris pugnax
AAAAAAAAAGGGGACCAGAGACATGGGATGGGACTTCCCTTTCCCTCAGGTGCCAATTTGGGGTACCCTGAGCTTCGAGGGGTGCTTGGTTGGACCCTTATTCCCACCAGCCGTGGCTGTTTTAGTGGGGCAAGAAGCTGAGGGGGGATTCCTGGATAATTGGGGACCCCCTGTGAGAGGGGGGTGGGGTGCTGTGACATCTTCCCCCCCCCCTTCACCCCCCCCCCCCCC
>NW_015090826.1:15378-17316 GCF_001431845.1 Calidris pugnax
CACCCCCCCACCCCACAACCTCCGGGCACCGCTGCCAAGGGTGTCAGCAGTTTCTCCTCTCCCTCCTGCGAGCGAGGCAGCTTTCCCGGGGAGCTCTAATTAATAACCCGGTGACAGATTGCACAGCCTGCATTTAACCTAATTATCCTGGCGGCAGCAGAAGCAGCCGGCGTCGCCAGGCCCCCGAGCTGCAGTGGGCAAGCGTGGCCAGAGCTGCCCCCCACCTCCCTGTCCCCCCCCCCGGGTTGGGGGGGAGAAGGTTTGCTTTATCCACAGGGATGCTGCGAGCCACACAAGGGTTTTTGGCCTTGTACTGGGCACTGGTGAGGCCTCGCCTCGAGGCCTGTGGCACTGGTGAGGCCTCACCTCGAGGCCTGCATCCAGTTTTGGGGCCCTTCCCACAAAAAAGACATTGAGGTGCTGGAGCGGGTCCAGAGAAGGGCGACAAAGCTGGTGAGGGGTCTGGAGAATAAGTCTGATGAGGAGAGGCTGAGGGAGCTGGGGGTGTTCAGCCTGGAGAAGAGGAGGCTGAGGGGAGACCTTCTTGCTCTCTCCAACTCCCTGAAAGGAGGGTGTAGAGAGGTGGGGGTCGGGCTCTTTTCTCAAGTCCCAGGAGACAGGACGAGAGGAAATGGCCTCAAGTTGCGCCAGGGGAGGTTCAGGCTGGATATTAGGAAACATTTTTTCACTGAAAGGGTTCTCAGCCCTTGGAATGGGCTGCCCAGGGAGGTGGTTGAGGCCCCATCCCTAGAGGTGTTCAAAAGCCGGGTTGATGTAGTGCTGGGAGGTCTGGTTTAGTGATGATGCTCCTTGTTTGTTGTGTGGGTGTCTATTTTTGTCAGTCGGGTTGATGGTTGGACAAGATGATCTTGAAGGTCCCTTCCAACCTAGAAGATTCTGGGATCTTCCCAGCATCCGACCCACGGATGCTCGGGCATCCCCCGGGGGGAAAAGGTTGAGGATGGACCCCCCCTCCCCACCTCCAGGGTCTCCTTGTTGTCTCCAAACCCCGAGCTGGCAGGCGGAGGAGCTTTGCCAACCTCCAAATGGGTGGCCCCGAGCCCTGCCTGCTCCCTGCCTCCCTGCCACAGCCTGCTGCCTGCCATTAATTATGCATTAAGCCCTCAATAAAGTATTTATGGCTGCCTGCTGCTCAGCCACGGCCAGAAGGGTCCTGGCTAAAGGGAAATGACTGCGGATGCTCAACCCGGCTTTGCTTTGGGCTCTTTTATTTCAATAGCTTCTTTTTTTGGGGGAAGGAGGGGAAAAAATGAAGCTTTTGGTGCTCCCAGGATCCTGGGATCCTGGATCCTACGATGCCGTCCGTTGGCATCTTCCAAAGGGCTCGTTATCCCACTGTGGGGCTCATCAATGAGCCAGGGTTGCCGCAGGCTCCCGACGCCAGGTTGGAGCTGGGCTGAAGAAAATCCTCTTTTTTTTTCTCTGCCATAACTCAGGGATTTACTCAGTTAAGGGGGAATTTTACACCGCCGTGGGTTAATTTATTCCGAGGCTGGAGAGCGGGTGTTTAGCGGCCGCCGCGGCCAATAAATCCCCTTTTCTGATGTGAAACACGAAGTTAAAACCGCCGCGTGTAAAGTAAAAGTATCGTCCCTGGCTTGTTACAGGGAACGGGTCATTTATCTTCCCCCGGCTCGATGCAGAAGGCGCTTGGAGAGCGATGAGTTTGCTCTTGATTTTCATAATTAATAATTATGAATTACCCATGAAATGCTAAATGGCCCAGCGCAAAAACACCGGCTTATGGCATGAATAAATCAGGCAAAGGGGAGGGAGAGGAGGGGAAGGGGGAGGAAAAGGGGGGAGAAAGTGTGGGGGGGATGTTCCTCAGCTTGGTTTTTGGGGGGACCCGGCTCAAAAGGGGGGGGCAGGGAGAGCCTGAGGTGGTCACTCCCTCCTCAGCTGGGGTGGGCGGTG
>NW_015090826.1:30139-32265 GCF_001431845.1 Calidris pugnax
TTCAGCCTGGAGAAGAGGAGGCTGAGGGGAGACCTTCTTGCTCTCTCCAACTCCCTGAAAGGAGGGTGTAGAGAGATGGGGGTCGGGCTCTTTTCTCAAGTCCCAGGAGACAGGACAAGAGGAAATGGCCTCAAGTTGCACCAGGGGAGGTTCAGGCTGGATATTAGGAACAATTTTTTCACTGAAAGGGTTCTCAGGCATTGGAATGGGCTGCCCAGGGAGGGGGGTGAGGCCCCATCCCTGGAGGTGTTCAAAAGAGGGGTTGATGTAGAGCTGGGAGGTCTGGTTTAGTGATGGTGCTCCTTGTTTGTTGTGTGGGTGTCTATTTTTGTCAGTTAGGTTGACGGTTGGACAAGATGATCTTGAAGGTCCCTTCCAACCTAGAAGATTCTGTGATTCTGTGATCTTCCCAGCATCTGACCCACAGATGCTCGGGCATCCCCTGGGGGAAAAGGTTGGGGATGGACCCCCCCCTCCCCACCTCCAGGGTCTCCTCAATGTCTCCAAACCCCGAGCTGGCAGGCGGAGGTTCCCAGCATCCGACCCACGGATGCTCGGGCATCCCCCGGGGGGAAAAGGTTGAGGATGGACCCCCCCTCCCCACCTCCAGGGTCTCCTTGTTGTCTCCAAACCCCGAGCTGGCAGGCGGAGGAGCTTTGCCAACCTCCAAATGGGTGGCCCCGAGCCCTGCCTGCTCCCTGCCTCCCTGCCACAGCCTGCTGCCTGCCATTAATTATGCATTAAGCCCTCAATAAAGTATTTATGGCTGCCTGCTGCTCAGCCACGGCCAGAAGGGTCCTGGCTAAAGGGAAATGACTGCGGATGCTCAACCCGGCTTTGCTTTGGGCTCTTTTATTTCAATAGCTTCTTTTTTGGGGGGAAGGAGGGGAAAAAATGAAGCTTTTGGTGCTCCCAGGATCCTGGGATCCTGGATCCTACGATGCCGTCCGTTGGCATCTTCCAAAGGGCTCGTTATCCCACTGTGGGGCTCATCAATGAGCCAGGGTTGCCGCAGGCTCCCGACGCCAGGTTGGAGCTGGGCTGAAGAAAATCCTCTTTTTTTTTCTCTGCCATAACTCAGGGATTTACTCAGTTAAGGGGGAATTTTACACCGCCGTGGGTTAATTTATTCCGAGGCTGGAGAGCGGGTGTTTAGCGGCCGCCGCGGCCAATAAATCCCCTTTTCTGATGTGAAACACGAAGTTAAAACCGCCGCGTGTAAAGTAAAAGTATCGTCCCTGGCTTGTTACAGGGAACGGGTCATTTATCTTCCCCCGGCTCGATGCAGAAGGCGCTTGGAGAGCGATGAGTTTGCTCTTGATTTTCATAATTAATAATTATGAATTACCCATGAAATGCTAAATGGCCCAGCGCAAAAACACCGGCTTATGGCATGAATAAATCAGGCAAAGGGGAGGGAGAGGAGGGGAAGGGGGAGGAAAAGGGGGGAGAAAGTGTGGGGGGGATGTTCCTCAGCTTGGTTTTTGGGGGGACCCGGCTCAAAAGGGGGGGGCAGTGAGAGCCTGAGGTGGTCACCCCCTCCTCTGCTGGGTTGGGAGGTGGAAAGCAAAACCCCGAGCCTGGATTCTCCTGGAAAAGCTGCAGCTGGATGTGAAAAGGGGTTTCCAGGGGGTGTTGGGAATATTGGGATGCTCGGGAGGGGATGTCCCCTTGGTGTTTCCCCAGCGCTTTCAAAGGGACCCCAATTTTCAAAGGGAAGGAATTAGGAATTTATCCTCATGGCTCTGCTCCCCTCCGGGGTCGAGACAGCCAAGGGGGAGGAAATTCCTGCCTCCTCAACGCTATTAGTGGGAAATAACCCGGGGAGGAAGAGGAGGGATGAAGAGCTGGCCGGTGGGAGACGATGAAGAGCTTTTTCCTCATCGTTCCCTCCCATCCCACTGTCATTTTATGGCCAACCCTGGGGTTTGGGACCTGCCAGGAGGCTGAAATCTCTGAATTTGGAGCAGATCGCTGCGGTGAAATGAGTCTTGGAGAGGGAGGGAGGGGATGGGGAGAGGAAATTAAAATGACCTGGATTAAAAACCTAAAAGGAGGGAAAAACACAAAAAGGCTCGGAGAAGGGGTTTGGGAGGAGCTGGGGGGGAGGTGAGGGGGAGCAGGGC
>NW_015090826.1:32467-44173 GCF_001431845.1 Calidris pugnax
GAGCTGGGGGGAGGTGAGGGGTAGCAGGGCATGTGTTGGGCTTTGCTGGTGCTGGTGATGTTTCCAGAAGGTGTTTTTTTTTGGGGGGGGGGGCTCATCCTGACACCAGGACGTGATGGATTGTCCCCATCCCGGTGATGGGCGAGAGGGAAGGAAGGATGCTCTGGTGGCATCTTGCCAGGGTGATGCCACGCTGCCAGCCCTGCCCCAACCCCCCTGTGGTTTTGGGGAAGCCCGGGGTGGTTTTGGGGAACCTGGGGTGGTTTTAGGGAGCCTGGGGTGGGGCGAGAGGCTCCGGCATCTTTCGGAGCCCTGACATCTCCCCTTCCTCTCTCCCCCAGACCCTTTTCCAGAGCCCAGACGAGGGTTGGCAGGTTTATACCTCGGCGCAAGCCCCCGATGGCAAATGCCTCTGCACGGCCGTCATCCCCGTCCAGGGCACCTGCTCCCGCGACCTGCGAAGCCACCAGCTCCGTCAGCTCATGGAGAAGGTGAGGGTTGATTGGTGTTAATTAGCCATTACCAGCCGGGCCCGCTAACGAAGCTGGGAGGATGCACAACGCCCGGCGGCGCCCATCTCTGGGGGTGGGGGTGCCCCTTTCCAATGTGGGTGCACCCCATGGTGGGTTTGATGGGGTTGTCCCTTCTCCTGGGACACGTGGTGGCCACATCTTGGTGAGGACACGGGTGGTACCTCCCCTCCCTGTGCCAAGAGCGGCTGTTTGAGGGTAAGAGCATCCTCATCCCAAAGAGGAGCCATCATGTCCTCCTACGTGGCCACCAGGTTGGCTGGAAGGGTGTCACTGGTGCCACCAACATGTGGTCATACCCCCCCATGGAGATAAAAATCAGCCTGGAGATAAATCCCAGTCGTGCTTTCGCAGCCAAATCATATTTAATGGGTGGTTTCCATGCATGGGGGGATTAGGGGGTCCCACCTTCCCAGCCCCTTCCCCATGGGCTCTGCGGTGATGTTGGCAAAAGCCATTAGTCCCCCCCTCCCAGGAAGGAGCCACAAGCTCATTTAATTCCATTCCCCCCCTGGTTTTAACACATCCGCATCGCAAACCCCATTATATTTTTATTATAACATGCTGCAAAAAAAAAAAGCCAAACCAAAAAAAAAAACCCCTGTGCCTCTTAAGCAGCTCCTTCCAAGGCGGCGGCGCCGTAAATACCGGCGGGGTTGGAGCTAATAAATAAATAATAAGTTTGAGGAACGCAGCCACGTTGGCGTCATTTGAAAACGTGAAAAAGAAATAACTTTGCCGGCTGCGGCAGATGAAATTAAAGAATGAAAAAAGGCTCCTAGAAGCCGGCTGGGGAAATGTGCGCTCGGCTGGTTTAAAAAAACAAATAGCAGCTGAAGCGGGATGAGTAAAAAAAAAAAAACCAAAAACGCATTATTTTATACATGAAAGCTGCAGGGGGATGAGTTTTCGCCCATAAACGGCGGCGGAGCGGGGAGAAGCTCGGCCTGTGGTTCCCTGGGGATGGTGGGATGGGGTCTCCTGGGGCCGTGTCCCCACCAGCACCTGGTGGCCTTGAGATGGTCCTGGGGGTTGCCCTTCCCTTCCCCATCCCCTCTCTGCCTCTGCACCCTGAAAGCCACCAGCATCCTGGCCTGGATCAGGAACAGCGTGGGGAGTAGGGCCCGAGAGGTGATGGTCCCCCTGGACTGGGCACTGGTGAGGCCTCACCTCAAGTACTGGGTCCAGTTTTGGGCCCCCTACCATAAAAAAGACATTGAGGTGCTGGAGCGGGTCCAGAGAAGGGCGACAAAGCTGGTGAGGGGTCTGGAGAATAAGTCTTATGAGGAGAGGCTGAGGGAGCTGGGGGTGTTCAGCCTGGAGAAGAGGAGGCTGAGGGGAGACCTTCTTGCTCTCTCCAACTCCCTGAAAGGAGGGTGTAGAGAGATGGGGGTCGGTCTCTTTTCTCAAGTCCCAGGCGACAGGACGAGAGGAAATGGTCTCAAGTTGTGCCAGGGGAGGTTCAGGCTGGATATTAGGAAAAATTTTGTCACTGAAAGGGTTATCAGACACTGGAATGGGCTGCCCAGGGAGGTGGTTGAGGCCCCATCCCTGGAGGTGTTCAAAAGCCGGGTTGATGTAGTGCTGGGAGGTCTGGTTTAGTGATGATGCTCCTTGTTTGTTGTGTGGGTGTCTATTTTTGTCAAAATTAGGTTGACGGTTGGCCAAGATGATCTTGAAGGTCCCTTCCAACCTAGAAGATTCTGTGATTCTGTGATTTCCCCTGGCTCAGGCCTCTTCGTTAGTGGCCAGGAGGCTGTGTTAATTAGACCAGGGGCTTTTTCTCATCCTCCCCCCTCCCTGCCCCATCTCACCGTGCAGGTGCAGAACATCTCCCAGTCGATGGAGGTGCTGGACCTCCGGACCTACCGGGACCTCCAGTACGTGCGCAACACCGAGTCCCTGATGAAAGGCTTGGACTCCAGGCTGAAGGTGGCTGCTGAGAGCCAGAAGAGCCTCAATGCCAAGAGCTTCCAGGTGAGTCCACGTCCCCCCTGATGCCTCTTGCACCCCGGGGGAGCCCTCCTCGAGCATCCCCGTAGGGTTCTGGGGGTCCAAGCATCCCTGTGGTGGTCCAAGGGCTGGGATGAGCATCCCTTTGGTGGTTCCCAGGTCTGAGCATCCCTGGGGGGGTCCAGGTGGCCGAGCATCCCCAGGGGGATCCAGGGTCAAGCATCCCCGTAGGGATCTGGGGGTCTGAGCATCCCTGGGGTGGTCCAGGTGGCCGAGCATCCCTGGGGTGGTCCCAGGGCCAAGCATCCCCATAGGGTTCTGGGTGGCTGAGCATCCCTGGAGTGGTCCAGGTGGCCGAGCATCCCTGGAGTGGTCCCAGGGTCAAGCATCCCCGTAGGGATCTGGGGGTCCAAGCATCCCTGGGGTGGTCCCAGGGTTGGGATGAGCATCCCTGGGGTGGTCCCAGGGCCAAGCATCCCCATAGGGTTCTGGGGGTCTGAGCATCCCTGTGGTGGTCCCAGGGCTGGGATGAGCATCCCTGGGGTGGTCCCAGGGCCAAGCATCCCTGGGGTGGTACAGGAGGCTGAGCATCCCTGTGGGGATCCAGGTGGTTGAGCATCCCTGTGGTGGTCCAAGGGCTGGGATGAGCATCCCTAGGGTGGTCCAGGTGGCTGAGCATCCCTGTGGTGGTCCCCAGGTCTGAGCATCCCTGTGGTGGTCCCAGGGCCGAGCATCCCCATAGGGTTCTGGGGGTCTGAGCATCCCTGGGGTGGTCCCAGGGCTGGGATGAGCATCCCTGGGGAGCTGGGGTGGTCCCTGAGCATCCCTTTGGTGGTCCCCAGGTCCAAGCATGCATCCCTGTGGTGATCTGGGTGTCTGAGCATCCCCGGGGGGGGGTGGGGTGGTCCCTGAGCATCCCTGAGGTGGTCCAGGGAGCTGAGCATCCCTGTGTCACCTGAGAGAGCAGGATGGGTGCCGTGCAGGGGAGGGAGAGGGTACCCCAGCCACGGTGGGCACGCAGACAAGGGCAAACCCACGCAGGGCTACCTCCTGCTGCCTCCCCGGGTGCTGCCACCTGTGACAGGACGGCAGAGATGGCCAATTCCCAGCCCATCTGGCTGCCAATCGACACCTTTAATTAAAGAAAACATGGCTCTTCCCTGGCAAAAGCCACGATTTCCACCTGACGGGTGGCAGCCGCCAGCGCCGTGCGCCGATCGATGCAGCCCAAGAGTCGATGCTGCCCGTGCTGCAGCCCCCCCCAACCAACCCCAGCGGGGCACTGGTTTATTTTGGGAGCCTCCAGGCTTCATCCTGACAGCTAAAGAGCGTTTCTGTCTCGGGAGTGGCTGGTTCTTGGCCGGAGGATGCTCGGGTGGACGCTGACAGTTGCAGAGACGAGACATTGATTAAACATCTGAGCTGCAGCGAACAGCTTTAATCACAGCAGGAGGTGCTGGACCCCGGGATCGGGGTGCAATCCTGTGCAAGATATGGGAATTCTGGCTGGGAATGCCACCCCGAAATGAAAGGCAAGGTGCTGGCAAACTGGGCTTGTTCCTGGGGAAACCCACTGAGCCGTGGGGCTGGGGGCTGTGGAGCGGGACGGAGGTGCTGCCTGGGGATTTACAGCGTCCTTGAGGGAAGGAGAACCAGAGGAGCTGCTTGCAGCTGGGGCCAGCTCGCTGCCAGGCTTCCCCCCACCCCTTCCCTGCCAAGCTGGAGTGGTGGTTGGCACAAGCCTGGCAGGATCGGGCATGGTTCCTGGTGCCTGGGTATCCCTGGGGGGCTCCCAGGGTCAGGCATCCCTGTGGGGGTCCCGGTACCCAAATATCTCTGGGGGGTTCCTGGGGCTGAGCATCCTGCAGGAGTCCCAGGGTCAAGCATCCCTGTGGGGCTTCCAGGATTGGGCATCCCTGCGGGGGTCCCAGGGTCGAGCATCCCTGTGGGGCTTCCAGGGCCAGGCATCCCTGCGGGGGTCCCGGTACCCAAACATCTCTGGGGGGGAACCTGGGGCTGAGCATCCCTGCAGAGGTCCCAGGATTGAGCATCCCTGTGGGGCTTCCAGGACTGGGCATTCCTGCAGGGGTCCCGGTACCCAAACATCTCTGGGGTGGATCTGGGGCTGAGCATCCCTGCAGGGGTCCCAGGATTGAGCATCCCTGTGGGTCTCCTGGGGCTGGGTATCTCTTCAGGGCTTCCAGGACTGGGCATCCCTGCGGGGGTCCCGGTACCCAAACATCTCTGGGGTGGACCTGGGGCTGAGCATCCCTGTGGGGGTCCCAGGGTCAAGCATCCCTGTGGGGCTTCCAGGGCCAGGCATCCTTGTGGGGGTCCTGGTACCCAAACATCTCCGGGGGGGTCCCGGGACTGAGCATCCCTGCGGGGGTCCCAGGATCGAGCATCCCTGTGGGTCTCCTGGGGCTGGGTATCTCTGCAGGGCTTCCGGGACTGGGCATCCCTGGAAGGGTCCCAGGATTGAGCATCCCTGTGGGGCTTCCAGGATTGGGCATCCTTGTGGGGGTCCTGGTACCCAAACATCTCTGGGGTGGGTCCTGGGGCTGAGCATCCCTGTGGGTCTTCCGGGCTGGGTATCTCTTCAGGGCTTCCAGGACTGGGCTTCCCTGCTGGGATCCCAGGGTCAAGCATCCCCCTGGGGCTTCCAGGACTGGGCATCCTTTTGGGGGTCCCAGGATTGAGCATCCCTGTGAGTCTCCCAGGGCTGGGTATCTCTGCAGGGCTTCCAGGACTGGGCATCCTTTTGGGGGTCCCAGGATTGAGCATCCCTGTGGGGCTTCCAGGGCCAGGCATCCCTGCGGGGGTCCCGGTACCCAAACATCTCTGGGGGGGAACCTGGGGCTGAGCATCCCTGCAGAGGTCCCAGGATTGAGCATCCCTGTGGGGCTTCCAGGACTGGGCATCCTTGTGGGGGTCCTGGTACCCAAACATCTCTGGGGTGGGTCCTGGGGCTGAGCATCCCTGTGGGTCTTCCGGGCTGGGTATCTCTTCAGGGCTTCCAGGACTGGGCATCCCTGCGGGGGTCCCAGGATTGAGCATCCCTGTGGGTCTCCTGGAGCAGGGGGTCCCAGGGTTGAGCATCTCTGTGGGGCTTCCAGGACTGGGCATCCCTGTGGGGGTCCCAGGATTGAGCATCCCTGTGGGTCTCCTGGGGCTGGGTATCTCTGCAGGGCTTCCAGGACTGGGCATCCCTGCGGGGGTCCTGGTACCCAAACATCTCTGGGCATCCCTGCGGGGGTCCCAGGATTGAGCATCCCTGTGGATCTCTCAGAGTAGGGTATCCCTGCAGGGATCCCAGGGCTGAGCATCCCTGTGTTGATCCCAGAGCTGAGCATCCCCATGGCACGCAGGGTTCTGCTGCACCCATTGCCTGGAGCCATCCCCCATCCCTGGCACGCTCTCCCCACCCCCTTCCCATGTTGGCTGTCGGGGACCTGCTCATCCTTTGCCTTGCTGCCTCCAGGCCAAGGTCCAAACACCTCTTCCCGTTCTCCTTGTGCTGAAAGAAGTGGAAATTTTGAAATCCTGGACCTGCCTGTCGCTCTCATTCCCCCTGGCACCGGCGCTGCCCCTTCCCTCATCCCTCCTGCATTGGGCATCACCCCGTGCCCAGCCACCCCCTGCTCCCTGGATCCTGCCTGGATCCTGCATCAGCTGCGGGTGGTTCATTACCTTCCCCTCCCCAAGCTCTGGGAAGATGCAAAGCCCTGTAATTATTATTAATTAATTACCAGCCCAGGGAATAGGGCTCGTCTCTGGTGTGTTAACGAGGCTGCGCTCTTCCATCAGGGCTGGAGGGTTCCTTGCTAACCCCGGAGGGATGGACAGAGGGACATCAAGACATGGGGAACAAGCACCACCAAGAGCTTAAATTAAACCAGGGGTTTTAATTAAAGGAGGGTGTGTGGATGTATTTTTGCACCCCTTAAACAGGAGCTCAAGGACAAGATGACGGAGCTGCTGCCGCTGCTGCCCGTTTTGGATCAGTACAAGTCGGACACGAGGCTGATTGTGCACCTGAAGGAGGAGGTGAGGAACCTCTCCGGGAGCTTGCTGGCCATCCAGGAGGAGATGGGTGCCTACGACTACGAGGAGCTGCAGCAGAGGGTGCTGATGCTGGAGGCACGCCTGCACGCCTGCATGCAGAAACTGGGTATGGTCCATGTGTGTCCCCCCAACCCCCTCCCCGGCCCCATGGTGGGTTTGCTACACCACCTATATCTTCCAAATAATAATAATTATCTGGGCTGCATCAAAAGAAGCGTTGCCAGCAGGTCCAGAGAGGGGATTCTGCCACTTTACTCTGCTCTGGTGAGACCTCACCTGGAGTGTTGTGTGCAGGTCTGGAGCCCTCAATATAAGAAGGACATGGACCTGATGGAGAGGGTCCAGAGGAGGGCCACAAGGATGATCAGGGGGATGGAGCAACCTCTGCTCCGAGGACAGGCTGAGGGAGCTGGGGTTGTTCAGCCTGGAGAAGAGGAGGCTCCCTGCGGGGGTCCCAGGGTCGAGCATCCCTGTGGGGCTTCCAGGGCCAGGCATCCCTGCGGGGGTCCCGGTACCCAAACATCTCTGGGGGGGAACCTGGGGCTGAGCATCCCTGCAGAGGTCCCAGGATTGAGCATCCCTGTGGGGCTTCCAGGACTGGGCATTCCTGCAGGGGTCCCGGTACCCAAACATCTCTGGGGTGGATCTGGGGCTGAGCATCCCTGCAGGGGTCCCAGGATTGAGCATCCCTGTGGGTCTCCTGGGGCTGGGTATCTCTTCAGGGCTTCCAGGACTGGGCATCCCTGCGGGGGTCCCGGTACCCAAACATCTCTGGGGTGGACCTGGGGCTGAGCATCCCTGTGGGGGTCCCAGGGTCAAGCATCCCTGTGGGGCTTCCAGGGCCAGGCATCCTTGTGGGGGTCCTGGTACCCAAACATCTCCGGGGGGGTCCCGGGACTGAGCATCCCTGCGGGGGTCCCAGGATCGAGCATCCCTGTGGGTCTCCTGGGGCTGGGTATCTCTGCAGGGCTTCCGGGACTGGGCATCCCTGGAAGGGTCCCAGGATTGAGCATCCCTGTGGGGCTTCCAGGATTGGGCATCCTTGTGGGGGTCCTGGTACCCAAACATCTCTGGGGTGGGTCCTGGGGCTGAGCATCCCTGTGGGTCTTCCGGGCTGGGTATCTCTTCAGGGCTTCCAGGACTGGGCATCCCTGCGGGGGTCCCAGGATTGAGCATCCCTGTGGGTCTCCTGGAGCAGGGGGTCCCAGGGTTGAGCATCTCTGTGGGGCTTCCAGGACTGGGCATCCCTGTGGGGGTCCCAGGATTGAGCATCCCTGTGGGTCTCCTGGGGCTGGGTATCTCTGCAGGGCTTCCAGGACTGGGCATCCCTGCGGGGGTCCTGGTACCCAAACATCTCTGGGCATCCCTGCGGGGGTCCCAGGATTGAGCATCCCTGTGGATCTCTCAGAGTAGGGTATCCCTGCAGGGATCCCAGGGCTGAGCATCCCTGTGTTGATCCCAGAGCTGAGCATCCCCATGGCACGCAGGGTTCTGCTGCACCCATTGCCTGGAGCCATCCCCCATCCCTGGCACGCTCTCCCCACCCCCTTCCCATGTTGGCTGTCGGGGACCTGCTCATCCTTTGCCTTGCTGCCTCCAGGCCAAGGTCCAAACACCTCTTCCCGTTCTCCTTGTGCTGAAAGAAGTGGAAATTTTGAAATCCTGGACCTGCCTGTTGCTCTCATTCCCCCTGGCACCGACGTTGCCCCTTCCCTCATCCCTCCTGCATTGGGCATCACCCCGTGCCCAGCCACCCCCTGCTCCCTGGATCCTGCCTGGATCCTGCATCAGCTGCGGGTGGTTCATTACCTTCCCCTCCCCAAGCTCTGGGAAGATGCAAAGCCCTGTAATTATTATTAATTAATTACCAGCCCAGGGAATAGGGCTCGTCTCTGGTGTGTTAACGAGACTCCGCTCTTCCATAGGGACTGGAGGGTTCCTTGCTAATCCTGGAGGGATGGACAGAGGGACAGCAAGACATGGGGAACAAGCACCACCAAGAGCTTAAATTAAACCAGGGGTTTTAATTAAAGGAGGGTGTGTGGATGTATTTTTGCACCCCTTAAACAGGAGCTCAAGGACAAGATGACGGAGCTGCTGCCGCTGCTGCCCGTTTTGGATCAGTACAAGTCGGACACGAGGCTGATCGTGCACCTGAAGGAGGAGGTGAGGAACCTCTCCGGGAGCTTGCTGGCCATCCAGGAGGAGATGGGTGCCTACGACTACGAGGAGCTGCAGCAGAGGGTGCTGATGCTGGAGGCACGCCTGCACGCCTGCATGCAGAAACTGGGTACGGTCCATGTGTCCCCCCAACCCCTCCCCAGCCCCACAGTGGGTTTGCTACACCACCTATATCTTCCAAATAATAATAATTATCTGGGCTGCATCAAAAGAAGCGTTGCCAGCAGGTCCAGAGAGGTGATTCTGCCACTTGACTCTGCTCTGGTGAGACCTCACCTGGAGTGTTGTGTGCAGGTCTGGAGCCCTCAGTATAAGAAGGACATGGACCTGATGGAGAGGGTCCAGAGGAGGGCCACAAGGATGATCAGGGGGATGGAGCAACCTCTGCTCCGAGGACAGGCTGAGGGAGCTGGGGTTGTTCAGCCTGGAGAAGAGGAGGCTCCGGGGAGACCTTAGAGCAGCCTTCCAGTACCTGAAGGGAGCTACAGGAAGGTTGGGGAGAACCTGTTTAGAAAGGCCTGCGGTGACAGGACGAGGGGAAATGGCTTCAAACTGGAGAAAAGCAGATTTAGATTGGAGATGAGGAAAGGGTTCTTGACTGGGAGGGTGGTGGAGCACTGGAACAGGTTGCCCAGGGAGGTGGTTGAGGCCCCATCCCTGGAGATATTCAAGGAGAGGCTCGATGAGGCCCTGGGCAACCTGGTCTAGTTGGGGGTGTCCCTGCTGACTGTGGGGAGGTCGGACTAGATGACCTTTGGAGGTCCCTTCCGACCTGGGCAATTCTATGATTCTATGATAATTATACTGGCAGCCCAGTATCCTCCAGTATAAGGTGTTTACTGGGATGCTCAGGAATTGCTACCGCTGCCTTTTCCTTAAGCATCCCCCATCCTCCTGCCCCATCCCCTGAGACTGCTGGGGGTGAAGGGGAGCCCTGGTGATGCCCAGGGGACCAGAGGATGATCCTGGATGCCCATCCTTAATTTGGGAATCTTTTTTTCCCCCCCCTCTCCCAGGCTGTGGGAAGCTGACGGGCGTCAGCAACCCCATCACCATCCGAGCATCCGGCTCCCGCTTCGGGTCGTGGATGACCGACACCATGACGCCCAGCGCTGACACCCGGGTGAGTGGTGGGGACCTCCCTCTGTCCTGGGAGCCCATCTTGATGGAGTTGGGTGCCCCCGTTTTGGCCAGACATCCCTAACCTCACCCCCCTCCTCCCCAGGTGTGGTACATGGACGGCTACTACAAGGGTCGGCGCGTCTTGGAGTTTCGGACCTTGAACGACTTCGTGACGGGGCAGAACTTCGTGCAGCATCTCCTGCCTCATCCCTGGGCTGGCACTGGCCATGTTGTCTTCAACGGGTCCCTCTACTACAACAAATATCAGAGTAACATCGCCGTGAAGTACCATTTTCGCTCTCGCAGCGTGTTGGTTCAACGCAGCTTGGCCGGCGCCGGCTACAACAACACCTTCCCTTATTCTTGGGGTGGTTTCTCCGACATCGACTTCATGGTGGACGAGAACGGGCTGTGGGCCGTCTACACCACCAACCAAAACGCCGGCAACATCGTGGTGAGCCGGGTGGACCCCCAAACCTTGGAGGTCCTGAGGAGCTGGGACACGGGGTACCCCAAACGTAGCGCCGGGGAGTCCTTCATGATCTGCGGCACCCTCTACGTCACCAACTCCCACCTGGCCGGGGCCAAGATCTATTTTGCCTACTACACAAACACTTCCAGCTACGAATACACGGATATTCCCTTCCACAACCAGTATTCCCATATATCCATGCTGGACTACAACCCGCGGGAGAGGGTGCTCTACACCTGGAACAACGGCCACCAGGTCATCTACAACGTCACGCTCTTCCACGTCATAAAGACCTCGGGTGAGCTGTGACACCCCCTCTCCCACCCCACGCTGGACTCCTCTGCTCTTCCCCCTGCCCAGCTCTTTATTTTTCTACACTTCAGCCTCGGTCATTCTCTCTAGGGGATGGAGCCTTCCTCCTCCTCCTTCTCCTCCTTCTCTTTGATTTTTTTTAATTATTTTTTTACATTTCTTTGGTTTCCTCTCGCGGTTCGTGGCGCATGGATCTCTTCTGCCTTTTCTGCCTTCATTTGAGCTGACCTCGGTTGGGTGTTTTTTTTTATTGGTTTGGGTCGGTTGGTTGGTTTTTTTTTTCAATTTACATCTTTATTTTGACGGCAAATAAAAAGAGTCTCTTTGACGTTTGATGGGGCTTGTGCTGATTTTTTATTTTTCTTCCCCCCCCAATTTTTTTAAAAAAAAGATGATTATTATTATTTGACACTGGGTGGCTTGGTTTCTCCCTCTTTTTTCCTGCACCCCCTCTGCCAGGAGCTGGCTGTGATCCACAGCCCTCTCCTCCAGATGTGTGCAGGCAGCCAGCGACGTTGTTTATGGGCATGTTTAATGCATGCGGGTGCGGCGCTGGGGAAATTACAGCAGAGCTGGGCCAGGCGAGGAGGAAAGGAAGGGAAATGATGGTGCAGCCTCAACGAGCTGAGGTGGGGAGCAGACCCTACCAAAGGGGAGCAGATCCTGCCCCTGATGGGGCCGGGGCGGCAAGATCCTGGTCATGGGGGTGAGGAGGGATGGAAGGGGTGGAGGAGATGGGGAAAGGGATGTGGAAGGGATGGAGAGGATGTGGGTGGGGGATGGAAAGGATGGAGATATGGAGGGGATGTGGGAAGGAAGGAAGGGATGGAGGAGGTTTGGAAGGGAGGGAGAGGACGTGGAGGGGGTGAAGGAGCTGTGGAGAGAAGGAAGGAAGGGGATGGAGGAGGGGATGGAAGGGATGGAGGAGGTGTTGGGGGGAAGAGGGGATGGAAGGGATGGAGGAGGTGTTGAGGAGGGGGAAGAGGGGATGGAAGGGATGGAGGAGGTGTTTTTGGGGGAGAAGAGGGGATGGAGGAGGTGTTGAGGGGGGGGGAAGAGGGGATGGAAGGG
>NW_015090826.1:44386-47691 GCF_001431845.1 Calidris pugnax
GACACCCGGGTGAGTGGTGGGGACCTCCCTCTGTCCTGGGAGCCCATCTTGATGGAGTTGGGTGCCCCCGTTTTGGCCAGACATCCCTAACCTCACCCCCCTCCTCCCCAGGTGTGGTACATGGACGGCTACTACAAGGGTCGGCGCGTCTTGGAGTTTCGGACCTTGAACGACTTCGTGACGGGGCAGAACTTCGTGCAACATCTCCTGCCTCATCCCTGGGCTGGCACCGGCCACGTTGTCTTCAACGGGTCCCTCTACTACAACAAATATCAGAGTAACATCGCCGTGAAGTACCATTTTCGCTCTCGCAGCGTGTTGGTTCAACGCAGCTTGGCCGGCGCCGGCTACAACAACACCTTCCCTTATTCTTGGGGTGGTTTCTCCGACATCGACTTCATGGTGGACGAGAACGGGCTGTGGGCCGTCTACACCACCAACCAAAACGCCGGCAACATCGTGGTGAGCCGGGTGGACCCCCAAACCTTGGAGGTCCTGAGGAGCTGGGACACGGGGTACCCCAAACGTAGCGCCGGGGAGTCCTTCATGATCTGCGGCACCCTCTACGTCACCAACTCCCACCTGGCCGGGGCCAAGATCTATTTTGCCTACTACACAAACACTTCCAGCTACGAATACACGGATATTCCCTTCCACAACCAGTATTCCCATATATCCATGCTGGACTACAACCCACGGGAGAGGGTGCTCTACACCTGGAACAACGGCCACCAGGTCATCTACAACGTCACGCTCTTCCACGTCATAAAGACCTCGGGTGAGCTGTGACACCCCCTCTCCCACCCCACGCTGGACTCCTCTGCTCTTCCCCCTGCCCAGCTCTTTATTTTTCTACACTTCAGCCTCGGTCATTCTCTCTAGGGGATGGAGCCTTCCTCCTCCTCCTTCTCCTCCTTCTCTTTGATTTTTTTTAATTATTTTTTTACATTTCTTTGGTTTCCTCTCGCGGTTCGTGGCGCATGGATCTCTTCTGCCTTTTCTGCCTTCATTTGAGCTGACCTAGGTTGGGTGTTTTTTTTTATTGGTTTGGGTCGGTTGGTTGGTTTTTTTTTTCAATTTACATCTTTATTTTGACGGCAAATAAAAAGAGTCTCTTTGACGTTTGATGGGGCTTGTGCTGATTTTTTATTTTTCTTCCCCCCCCAATTTTTTTAAAAAAAAGATGATTATTATTATTTGACACTGGGTGGCTTGGTTTCTCCCTCTTTTTTCCTGCACCCCCTCTGCCAGGAGCTGGCTGTGATCCACAGCCCTCTCCTCCAGATGTGTGCAGGCAGCCAGCGACGTTGTTTATGGGCATGTTTAATGCATGCGGGTGCGGCGCTGGGGAAATTACAGCAGAGCTGGGCCAGGCGAGGAGGAAAGGAAGGGAAATGATGGTGCAGCCACAACGAGCTGAGGTGGGGAGCAGACCCTACCAAAGGGGAGCAGATCCTGCCCCCGATGGGGCCGGGGTGGCAAGATCCTGGTCATGGGGGAGAGGAAGAACCTGCTGCCCAGGGGTGAGGAGGGATGGAAAGGGTGGAGGAGATGGGGAAAGGGATGTGGAAGGGATGGAGAGGATGTGGGTGGGGGATGGAAAGGATGGAGATATGGAGGGGATGTGGGAAGGAAGGAAGGGATGGAGGAGGTTTGGAAGGGAGGGAGAGGACGTGGAGGGGGTGAAGGAGCTGTGGAGAGAAGGAAGGAAGGGGATGGAGGAGGGGAGGGAAGGGATGGAGGAGGTGTTGGGGGGAAGAGGGGATGGAAGGGATGGAGGAGGTGTTGAGGGTGGGGAAGAGGGGATGGAAGGGATGGAGGAGGTGTTGAGGAGGGGGAAGAGGGGATGGAAGGGATGGAGGAGGTGTTGGGGAGGGGGAAGAGGGGATGGAAGGGATGGAGGAGGTGTGGAAGGGGATGGAGAGGATGTTCTGGGGATGAAAAAGATGGAGGAGGTGTGGAGGGGATGTGGTGGGGATGTAAAAGACGGGGGAGATGTGGAAGGGATGGAGGGAGGTTTGGAGGTGATGGAGGAGGTGTTGAGGGGATGGAGGAGGGGATGGAGAAGGGGGATGAAAGGGATATGGAGGAGGGGATGGAGGAGATGTGGAGGGGATAGGGTGTGAGGGGGGACAGAGCTGGAGGAGGCAGAGGGACGGGTGGAAGATGTGGAGGGGGTGAAGGATCTGTGGAGGGAATGAAGGAAGGGATGGAGGAGGTGTTGAGGGGATGGAGGAGGTGTTGAGGAGGGGGAAGAGGGGATGGAAGGGATGGAGGAGGTGTTTTTGGGGGAGAAGAGGGGATGGAAGGGATGGAGGGGGGGGGGTAAGAGGGGATGGAAGGGATGGAGGAGGTGTGGAAGGGGATGGAGAGGATGTTCTGGGGATGAAAAAGATGGAGGAGGTGTGGAGGGGATGTGGTGGGGATGTAAAAGACGGGGGAGATGTGGAAGGGATGGAGGGAGGTTTGGAGGTGATGGAGGAGGTGTTGAGGGGATGGAGGAGGGGATGGAGGAGATGTGGAGGGGGTAGGGTGTGAGGGGACGCAGAGCTGGAAGAGGCAGAGGGACGGGTGCTGCCTGGGGGGGACAGAGGGACGAGGATGCTGCAAACAGACACACCCCTGCATCCCAAACCTGGGCAGAGAGCTGCATCCCCCAGCACCATCAGGGGATGCTGGCAGGATGGAGGACAGGGCCAAGGGGCATTAAAACCCTTCGAGGTCACATCAACCCTGCTCATCCCCCCATCACAGCCCCCAGGATCTTCTGAGGCTTTGGGGGAGGGGAAAGGAGGTGGGGGGGGTATCACTGAACCCCCATCCCTGCCCTGGGGATGGCATCACGGTGCCAGGGCCTGGGCTGGGACCGTAAAATCGAAGCTGGCAGCACCTTGTCACGTTTGTTCTTCTCTCAAAAGAGGAGTGGGGAACAAGAGGATAATCCCCACTAATCCCATCAGCTGCGTGTGTGCGAGAGGAAGGGGTTTGGAAGCTGCGGCGACGCTGGATCTCAGCCTCTCCCCCCACTGTGGTGGCACGTTTTGGGGTGCTGGGAAGCTCAGTTTGCCCTTGACCACGCCGATGGGCTCCGGGGGGGGGATAAATATGTCCTGGGGAAGGAGATGGGCACCTCCTCCATCCCTTCCATCCCCTCTTCCTCCTCCTCAACATCTCCTCCACCCCCTCTTACCCCCCCTCAACACCTCCTCCATCCCCTCTTCTCCCCCAAAAACACCTCCTCCATCCCTTCCATCCCCTCTTCCCCCTCCTCAACACCTCCTCCATCCCTTCCATCCCCTCTTACC
>NW_015090826.1:47903-51408 GCF_001431845.1 Calidris pugnax
CCCCCTCCATCCCCTCCATCCCCTCTTCTCCCCCAAAAACACCTCCTCCATCCCCTCTTCCACCTCCTCAACATCTCCTTCATCCCTTCCATCCCCTCCACACCTCCTCCATCCCTTCCATCCCCTCCTCCATCCCCTCAACACCTCCTCCATCCCTTCCTTCCCTTCTTCCCCACCCCCAACACCTCCTCCATCCCTTCCATCCCTTCTTCCCCCTCCTCAACACCTCCTCCATCCCTTCCATCCCCTCTTCCCCCTCCTCAAAACCTCCTCCATCCCTTCCATCCCCTCTTCCCCCTCCTCAACACCTCCTCTATCCCTTCCATCCCCTCTTCCCCCACCCCAACACCTCCTCCATCCCTTCCATCCCCTCTTCTCCCCCAAAAACACCTCCTCCATCCCCTCTTCCACCTCCTCAACATCTCCTTCATCCCTTCCATCCCCTCCACACCTCCTCCATCCCTTCCATCCCCTCTTCCCCCTCCTCAACACCTCCTCCATCCCTTCCATCCCCTCTTCCCCCCCTCCATCCCTTCCATCCCCTCTTACCCCCCTCAACACCTCCTCCATCCCTTCCTCCATCCCCTCAACACCTCCTCCATCCCTTCCTCCATCCCCTCAACACCTCCTCCATCCCTTCCTTCATCCCCTCCACAGCTCCTTCACCCCTTCCTCATCTTCTCCATCCCTTCCAAAAAATATACCCTGCGTACCCCATCATCCAGGCACCCGGGGAAGCACCTTGAGCCCAGCACCATCTGGATGATGGAGGAACATGGGGGTTGAGATCCTGGGGTCTCCCCCCAACCTCCACAGAAGCTCATCCCTGAGTTTTTCACCTTCGTTCCTGCATCCCAACCGGGCTGGGACCATCGGGAAGGTGAGTAACCCCCAGCGTGGCTACGGGGAGGGTAGGTCAGGTAGCCCTGACCCAAGTGGCTCTCCCCCAGCCCTTGCAAGTCGAGATGTGAATGAAGAGCAGCTCGGCCAAGCCCCCGCCGGCCACTTTTCACACCGTGGCTCGAGGCTCGCTCATGCAGGGAGTTTAATTTGCTTGTCAGAAGCATGTGAGGGCCGGCGGCCAAGAGCAGGCACCGCTCCGCCACCCGGCTTGGCAACGGGGAGGAAGGTTATTGAGCAAAACCAGGCAAGGAGGAGGAGGAGGAGGAGGATGGAGGGCTTTGCAGCGTGCGAGGGGGGTGTGCAACGTGCAACCGCACGCTTGCTGGCTCCGGGCAGTGGCTGGCAAACCCCCTGCAGGTATTATTTAACAATTAGTGCCTGAGCAAGGCTCCCCATCTCGGTAGAGGCTGTATCCAAGCGACCCGTGGACTGAGATATTAATCGGTGCTCAGCTGGCAGCACGGCTGCTGCTGGTCTGTGAGGAGGGCTCAGGTCTCACCCCGTGACTTCCAGCAAAGCCAGGGGTGGGTTTTCTCCTCCCCTGCCTGGGGGTGACCACGGCAGGAGCCACCAAGGGGGTGCTGGCTGCTGCGGTGCAGGGAACAGCAAGGGGTTGGGAGCTGGAGTGTATGGCTGCCTCCTTAACCCCATCCCATCCCCATCCTATCTTCATCCCTATCCTCATCCCATCCCATTCCTTCTCCATCCCATCCTCATCCCTGTCCCCTTCCCATCCCTATCACCATCCCCATCCCCATCTCCAACCCCTCCCCATCCCATCCCATCCCCATCTCCAACCCATTCCCGTCTTATCCCCTTCTTCATCCCATCCCATCTCCATCCCATCCCCATCTCCAACCCATTCCCATCTTATCCCCTTCTTCATCCCATCTCCATCCCATCCCCATCCCATCCTATCTCCATCTCCAACCTATTCCTATCCCATCCCTTCTTCATCCCATCCTATCCCCATCCCCATCCCATCCCCTTCTTCAGCCCATCCCATCCCCTTCTTCAGCCCATCCCATCCCATTCCCATTCTCATCCCATCCCCATCCTCAGCCCATCCCATCCCCATCTCCAACCCATCTCCATCCCATCCCCATCTCCATCCCATCCCCATCTCCAACCCATTCCCCTCCATCCCATCCTATCCCCATCTCCAACCCATCCCCATCCCATCCCTTTCTTCTTCCCATCCCCATCCCGTCCCATCCCATCTCCATCCCACCCCCATCCTCATCCCATCCCATCCCCTTCTTCATCCCTTTTCCATCCCCATCCCATCACAGAGGGGGATCACCTGGACCTTGGTGTCCTCAGCAGCTCCATGCAGGAGGACACGCTGCCACCACAGCTTGTCATTCCCAGTACCAATCCCTCCCCACAGGGGCAGCCCCACAGCTGACATGGACCCACAGAGGGGGACCCATCTGCAGCCAGACCCCCCCAAACCCTGCCCCACAGCATTCGGTGTCCTCAGCAGCTCCGTGCCGGAGGACACGCTGCCACCGCAGCTTGTCATTCCCAGTGCCAGAGACCCCACATCCCTCCCCACACGGGCAGCCCCACGGCTGACATGGACCCACAGAGGGGGGCCCATCTGCAGCCAGACCCCCCCAAATCCTGCCCCACAGCATCTCTCCAGGACTCTTCCCATTTCTCCCCCTCCTCTGGTGTTGGGATCTTCCCCAACCTTCCAACCCAGGCTGGCTTCAGGTCCCCAAATGCCACCGGAGCTCTCGGTGATGGAGATCGATGGGGCTGGGATCAATTTTTTCACCAAAAGGGTTGTCAGACATCGAAATGGGCTGCCCGGGGAGGTGGTTGAAGCCCCATCCCTGGAGATGTTCAAAAGACGGGTTGATGTCGTGCTGGGAGGTAGGGTTTGGTGATGATGTTGCTTTTTCCTCGTTGCGTGGGGGTTTATTTTGGTCCAAATTAGGTTGGACAAGACGATCTTTAAGGTCCCTTCCAACCTAGAAGATGATTCTGTGATTCTGGGGGTGGGGGGAGAGCAGCGGGACAAGGATGATGCCACCAATTGCCACCCAGGGACCTCGGTCACCTTCTCCTAAGGACAAGGGGGTGTGTGGGTGTCCCCCCCCCGGTGTGGGGACAGGGATGTGACCAGATCCCCCTCCCCACCGAGGTGATGCAGAAAGTGCTGCAGTGCAGTCGCTGTTTTGAGGCACGTTCGGTCGGTGCCTACAGCTGGAGAAGGGGAAAAAAAACACCCCAAATCCACCAAGAAACGGGTTTTTTCCTTTGCGCCGCTATTTATTAGGCTACAAAAGAAAGTAGGGGGGTGGAAAAAAAATAACCCAGGGCACTTAATAACCTTACACATGTAGAAAGTCTCCTGGAAAACAGCCTGTCTCCCTGCCCGAAATCACTCATCCTGCGGGCTGGGTTTTTCCAGCTTATTGTAATTCTTGGGGAAAGCTCAGCCTTAACGGGAGGCGAATTGGTTATTCTGCGTCGATCCCGGCTGGGGATGGAGGTTTTTTTTTTTTGGTTTTGGGGGGGAGTTGGGGCAATAAATATTTTTAGCTTTGTCCTAATCTCATTTTGGATATCAACAAAGTTTGCTGTCTTTTTT
>NW_015090826.1:63058-63914 GCF_001431845.1 Calidris pugnax
CTGCCCTGTCCCATCCTCCCCTGTCTCATCCCATCCCATCCCACTGCATCCCATCCCATCCCATCCCACTGCATCCCATCCCATCCCATCCTAATCCCATCCCACCCCACTGCATCTCATCGTGTCCTGTCCCGTCCCATCCCATCCCATCCCATCCCATCTCCATCCCATCCCCATCTCCAACCCATTCCCATCTTATCCCCTTCTTCATCCCATCCCATCTCCATCCCATCCCCATCCCATCCTATCTCCATCTCCAACCTATTCCTATCCCATCCCTTCTTCATCCCATCCTATCCCCATCCCCATCCCATCCCCTTCTTCAGCCCATCCCATCCCCTTCTTCAGCCCATCCCATCCCATTCCCATTCTCATCCCATCCCCATCCTCAGCCCATCCCATCCCCATCTCCAACCCATCTCCATCCCATCCCCATCTCCATCCCATCCCCATCTCCAACCCATTCCCATCCCATCCCATCCCCTTCTTCATCCCATCCTATCCCCATCTCCAACCCATCCCCATCTCATCCCCTTCTTCAGCCCATCCTATCCCCATCTCCAACCCATCCCCATCTCATCCCCTTCTTCATCCCATCCCATCTCCATCCCATGCCCATCCCTATGGCCATACCCATCTCCACCCCATCCTATCCCCATCTCCAACCCATTCCCATCCCATCCCATCCCCTTCTTCATCCCTTTTCCATCCCCATCCCATCACAGAGGGGGATCACCTGGACCTCGGTGTCCTCAGCAGCTCCGTGCCGGAGGACACGCTGCCACCGCAGCTTGTCATTCCCAGTGCCAGAGACCCCACATCCCTCCCCACACGGGCAGCCCCACGGCGTACATCG
>NW_015090826.1:64769-66310 GCF_001431845.1 Calidris pugnax
ATCCCCTTCTTCAGCCCATCCCATCCCATTCCCATTCTCATCCCATCCCCATCCTCAGCCCATCCCATCCCCATCTCCAACCCATCTCCATCCCATCCCCATCTCCATCCCATCCCCATCTCCAACCCATTCCCATCCCATCCCATCCCCTTCTTCATCCCATCCTATCCCCATCTCCAACCCATCCCCATCTCATCCCCTTCTTCAGCCCATCCTATCCCCATCTCCAACCCATCCCCATCTCATCCCCTTCTTCATCCCATCCCATCTCCATCCCATGCCCATCCCTATGGCCATACCCATCTCCACCCCATCCTATCCCCATCTCCAACCCATTCCCATCCCATCCCATCCCCTTCTTCATCCCTTTTCCATCCCCATCCCATCACAGAGGGGGATCACCTGGACCTCGGTGTCCTCAGCAGCTCCGTGCCGGAGGACACGCTGCCACCGCAGCTTGTCATTCCCAGTGCCAGAGACCCCACATCCCTCCCCACACGGGCAGCCCCACGGCTGACATGGACCCACAGAGGGGGGCCCATCTGCAGCCAGACCCCCCCAAATCCTGCCCCACAGCATCTCTCCAGGACTCTTCCCATTTCTCCCCCTCCTCTGGTGTTGGGATCTTCCCCAACCTTCCAACCCAGGCTGGCTTCAGGTCCCCAAATGCCACCGGAGCTCTCGGTGATGGAGATCGATGGGGCTGGGATCAATTTTTTCACCAAAAGGGTTGTCAGACATCGAAATGGGCTGCCCGGGGAGGTGGTTGAAGCCCCATCCCTGGAGATGTTCAAAAGACGGGTTGATGTCGTGCTGGGAGGTAGGGTTTGGTGATGATGTTGCTTTTTCCTCGTTGCGTGGGGGTTTATTTTGGTCCAAATTAGGTTGGACAAGACGATCTTTAAGGTCCCTTCCAACCTAGAAGATGATTCTGTGATTCTGGGGGTGGGGGGAGAGCAGCGGGACAAGGATGATGCCACCAATTGCCACCCAGGGACCTCGGTCACCTTCTCCTAAGGACAAGGGGGTGTGTGGGTGTCCCCCCCCCGGTGTGGGGACAGGGATGTGACCAGATCCCCCTCCCCACCGAGGTGATGCAGAAAGTGCTGCAGTGCAGTCGCTGTTTTGAGGCACGTTCGGTCGGTGCCTACAGCTGGAGAAGGGGAAAAAAAACACCCCAAATCCACCAAGAAACGGGTTTTTTCCTTTGCGCCGCTATTTATTAGGCTACAAAAGAAAGTAGGGGGGTGGAAAAAAAATAACCCAGGGCACTTAATAACCTTACACATGTAGAAAGTCTCCTGGAAAACAGCCTGTCTCCCTGCCCGAAATCACTCATCCTGCGGGCTGGGTTTTTCCAGCTTATTGTAATTCTTGGGGAAAGCTCAGCCTTAACGGGAGGCGAATTGGTTATTCTGCGTCGATCCCGGCTGGGGATGGAGGTTTTTTTTTTTTGGTTTTGGGGGGGAGTTGGGGCAATAAATATTTTTAGCTTTGTCCTAATCTCATTTTGGATATCAACAAAGTTTGCTGTCTTTTTT
>NW_015090826.1:66816-68505 GCF_001431845.1 Calidris pugnax
TTGGGACACAAGGGTGATGGGGCCATGGACAGCAGGGACGGGGACAGGAGGTTGGGACACAAGGGTGATGGGCATGGGGACAGCAGGGATGGGGACAGGAGGTTGGGACACAAGGGTGATGGGCATGGGGACAGCAGGGATGGGGACAGGAGGTTGGGACACAAGGGTGATGGGCACGGGGACAGCAGGGATGGGGACAGGAGGTGGGGGCACAAGGGGGGGGGGGGGGGGGGCAGCAGGGAGGGGGGCACGACCCCCTTAGAGACACTTGCTCTGTAATACAGAGAGGTATCTACATCATATATAGAAATTTTATCTATTCTATATACATATTAGTTATAAATATCGAAAGCTCTACATCATATATAGAAATCTTACCTATAATATATACATATTAGTTATAAATATCGAAAGCCTGTCTGTAATACACGTGTGTTTGCTGCAATGTATAGAAATCTTATGGGGGTGGGGGGAGAGCAGCGGGACAAGGATGATGCCACCAATTGCCACCCAGGGACCTCGGTCACCAAGCCTGTCTGTAATACATGCATGTTTGCTGCAATGTATAGAAATCTTATGTATCATATATAAATAGAGCCAAAATATATAGAAATTTTATCTATAATATATACATATCCTATATTCTATACAGTAATGTATAGAGTTCTTATCTACGATATATAGGGTTTGGTGATGATGTTGCTTTTTCCTCGTTGCGTGGGGGTTTATTTTGGTCCAAATTAGGTTGGACAAGACGATCTTTAAGGTCCCTTCTTCCCCAACCTTCCAACCCAGGCTGGCTTCAGGTCCCCAAATGCCACCGGAGCTCTCGGTGATGGAGATCGATGGGGCTGGGATCAATTTTTTCACCAAAAGGGTTGTCAGACATCGAAATGGGCTGCCCGGGGAGGTGGTTGAAGCCCCATCCCTGGAGATGTTCAAAAGACGGGTTGATGTCGTGCTGGGAGGTAGGGTTTGGTGATGATGTTGCTTTTTCCTCGTTGCGTGGGGGTTTATTTTGGTCCAAATTAGGTTGGACAAGACGATCTTTAAGGTCCCTTCCAACCTAGAAGATGATTCTGTGATTCTGGGGGTGGGGGGAGAGCAGCGGGACAAGGATGATGCCACCAATTGCCACCCAGGGACCTCGGTCACCTTCTCCTAAGGACAAGGGGGTGTGTGGGTGTCCCCCCCCCGGTGTGGGGACAGGGATGTGACCAGATCCCCCTCCCCACCGAGGTGATGCAGAAAGTGCTGCAGTGCAGTCGCTGTTTTGAGGCACGTTCGGTCGGTGCCTACAGCTGGAGAAGGGGAAAAAAAACACCCCAAATCCACCAAGAAACGGGTTTTTTCCTTTGCGCCGCTATTTATTAGGCTACAAAAGAAAGTAGGGGGGTGGAAAAAAAATAACCCAGGGCACTTAATAACCTTACACATGTAGAAAGTCTCCTGGAAAACAGCCTGTCTCCCTGCCCGAAATCACTCATCCTGCGGGCTGGGTTTTTCCAGCTTATTGTAATTCTTGGGGAAAGCTCAGCCTTAACGGGAGGCGAATTGGTTATTCTGCGTCGATCCCGGCTGGGGATGGAGGTTTTTTTTTTTTGGTTTTGGGGGGGAGTTGGGGCAATAAATATTTTTAGCTTTGTCCTAATCTCATTTTGGATATCAACAAAGTTTGCTGTCTTTTTT
>NW_015090826.1:69042-99429 GCF_001431845.1 Calidris pugnax
TTGGGACACAAGGGTGATGGGGCCATGGACAGCAGGGACGGGGACAGGAGGTTGGGACACAAGGGTGATGGGCATGGGGACAGCAGGGATGGGGACAGGAGGTTGGGACACAAGGGTGATGGGCATGGGGACAGCAGGGATGGGGACAGGAGGTTGGGACACAAGGGTGATGGGCACGGGGACAGCAGGGATGGGGACAGGAGGTGGGGGCACAAGGGGGGGGGGGGGGGGGGCAGCAGGGAGGGGGGCACGACCCCCTTAGAGACACTTGCTCTGTAATACAGAGAGGTATCTACATCATATATAGAAATTTTATCTATTCTATATACATATTAGTTATAAATATCGAAAGCCTGTCTGTAATACATGCATGTTTGCTGCAATGTATAGAAATCTTATGTATCATATATAAATAGAGCCAAAATATATAGAAATTTTATCTATAATATATACACATCCTATATTCTATACAGTAATGTATAGAGTTCTTATCTACGATATATAAATATAGCTATAATACATGGAAAACTTATCTATTATATATGCATATTAGCTATAAGTATAAAATCCTTATCTAGAATATATGCATATAGCTCTAATGTATAGAAGTCTTATCTATAATAGCTATAAAATATAGAATTCTTATCTATTCTATAGACATATTAGTTATAAATACAGAACTCTTCTATTGTATATACATATAGCTATAATATATAGACTTCTTATCTATTCTATAGACATATTAGCTATAATACATAGAAATCTTATCTATAATGCGCAAGGACCATGGTCACCTTCTCCTAAGGACAAGGGGGTGTGTGGGTGTCCCCCCCCTCGGTGTGGGGACAGGGATGTGACCAGATCCCCCTCCCCACCGAGGTGATGCAGAAAGTGCTGCAGTGCAGTCGCTGTTTTGAGGCACGTTCGGTCGGTGCCTACAGCTGGAGAAGGGGAAAAAAAACACCCCAAATCCACCAAGAAACGGGTTTTTTCCTTTGCGCCGCTATTTATTAGGCTACAAAAGAAAGTAGGGGGGTGGAAAAAAAATAACCCAGGGCACTTAATAACCTTACACATGTAGAAAGTCTCCTGGAAAACAGCCTGTCTCCCTGCCCGAAATCACTCATCCTGCGGGCTGGGTTTTTCCAGCTTATTGTAATTCTTGGGGAAAGCTCAGCCTTAACGGGAGGCGAATTGGTTATTCTGCGTCGATCCCGGCTGGGGATGGAGGTTTTTTTTTTTTGGTTTTGGGGGGGAGTTGGACATATTAACTATAATACATAGAAATCTTATCTATAATGCATACATATTAGCTATAATATATGTATTAGCTAGAATATGCATGTATTAGCTAGAATATACGTATAGTAGCTAGAATATAGATAGATATAACATATATTAGCTAGAATATGCATATATTAGCTATAATAGACATATAGTAGCTAGAATATGCATATATTAGCTATAATATACATATTTTAGCTAGAATATAGATAGATATAGCATATAGTAGCTAGAATATGCATATTTTAGCTATAATAGACATATAGGAGCTAGAATTTAGATAGATATAGCATATATTAGCTAGAATATGCATATATTAGCTATAATATACGTATTTTAGCTAGAATATAGATAGATATTTGGAATATATAGAGATATATTATACATCTTCTCACCCTACACATACGGGGAAGGGGTGAAAGCCCAGGGCAGGTTCGAGGGGTGCTGGGGGCCCCCCCAGAGAGGTTTTGGGAGAGAAACTACCCAAAATCTCCTGCCCCCCCCGCCCTCAACCCTCCCAGGTCCTTCCCCCCAGCCCTGGGGCAGCCTGAGGCCGAGATATTTAATATTTTTATTATTACTTTAATATTTAAGGTGAGATTAAAGAGAAATCGAAGGGGATTCTTTCTTTCTTATTTATTTCTTTCTTTATTTGTATTCTCGTATTTTTATTTTATCCCAGCGTATCGCGAAACGAGCTATCAATAAAACCTTAACTTGGGCAGAAGAGGATTTATTTATGAGTTTCAGCTGAAATTTGCTCGGCGAGAGCCCCCGGAGCGGGGAGGGGGGGCCAGGAATACAGATGAGATCCCGCTTCCTGCAGCTCCAGAAGCTGGAGGTATAAATTTTACCTCCCAGATCCCAGCTCTGCGCCTGAAAATTTCCTTTTTTTTTTTAATATCTCTATATATTTTTTATTTTATCTTATTTGGCTTATTCCGGCCATATTTACTCCCCAAAGAAATCCATATCGGGGGCTCCTTATGGATGCTCCCGGCTTCAATTTGGCAAAAAAACCCCTATTTTAGCAGAAGGGACGATGCCACGGACAAACATGGACATAAAACCCCTCCCCTCCCCCCTCCAAATCAGGAAAACCAATTTCCCTTCATTTTTAATTAATTAGCTCATGCTAATGAAAGCATCACATTGCCATGACGACCCTGGGATTCCAGAGCCCAGCCCAGAACCGCGGCGAGAGTTGGAAATTAAACCGATAAATAATAGATGCTCCCCGTTAATGAACTAATTTAAAATGGAGATTTTAATTTTTTATTTTTTTTTTCTTCTTGAAATTCACCGCTTTTTTTTTTTTTTTCGGCTCAGGGCAAAGCCATTAGCACTTGCCTGGAAGCAGAATTAGGTCAGTCGACAGCAATCGATCCCTTTTATTAGCAAATCGAGAGGCGCTTGAATATTTATCAGTTTATTGGGAAGAAATCACCTCGGAGGAAAATGCTTCTCCCCCATCCCCCCCCCCCCCCCCCGCCACGAAACTCCACTTCAAACCCCCCTGCAAACTTTCCCCAATTAAATTTATTAGGGTTATAAATTTATAATGGCTTTAACTCGCTACACAGATGGAATATATGTAATTTTCCAAACCAGTGATGAGCGTGTCAGAGGGATTTATTATATATATATATAATTTTTTTTAATGGCAAAGTAATACAGACTAATAGATTGCACAAAGGCAAAATATATTAAATATGTATATGCAACATTAAAAAAATAATAGTGTGATGATTGGCCTGTGCTCTGTCCTGCCCCCAGGGATTGGGATGCTCGGTGTAGGGTGGGGAAAAACTGGGATTTTCCTTGGATAAAACTGGGATGTGCCCGGGATGCGCCCGGGATGCTCAGGGAGGTGTTTCTCCTCCCAAAAATGGCATCTCCTCCTGAACCACCATCACCTTCCTCCAGCAGCTCCACACCCCAGGGACCGGGATGCTTGGTGGAAGGTGGGGACCAGGAATTTCCTTGGATAAGACCGGGATGTGCCCGGGATGCGCCTGGGATGCTCATGGAGGTGTTTCTCCTCCCAAAAATGGCATCTCCTCCTGAACCATCACCTTCCTCCAGCAGCTCCACACCCCGGGGACTGGGATGCTCAGTGGAAGGTGGGGAAGGTGGGGACCAGGAATTTCCTTGGATGAGACCAGGATGTGCCCGGGATGCACCCGGGATGCTCAGGGAGGTGTTTCTCCTCCCAAAAATGGCATCTCCTCCTGATCCATCACCTTCCTCCAGCAGCTCCACACCCCAGGGACCAAGATGCTCAGGGGAAGCTGGGGAAGGTGAGGACCAGGAATTTCCTTGGATAAAACTAGGATGTGCCCAGGATGTGCCCAGGATGCTCAGGGAGGTGTTTCTCCTCCCAAAAATGGCATCTCCTCCTGAACCACCATCACCTTCCTCCAGCAGCTCCACACCCCAGGGACCGGGATGCTTGGTGGAAGGTGGGGACCAGGAATTTCCTTGGATAAGACCGGGATGTGCCCGGGATGCGCCTGGGATGCTCATGGAGGTGTTTCTCCTCCCAAAAATGGCATCTCCTCCTGATCCATCACCTTCCTCCAGCAGCTCCACACCCCGGGGACCGGGATGATCAGGAGAAGGTGGGGACCAGGAATTTCCTTGGATAAGACCGGGATGTGCCTGGGATGTGCCTGGGATGCTCAGGGAGGTGTTTCTCCTCCTGAAAGTGGAGATCATGATCTCCACCTTCATGATCCTGATCCATCATCTTCCTCCAGCAGCTCCAAACCCTGGGGACTGGGATGATCAGGAGAAGGTAGGGAAGGTGAGGACCAGGAATTTCCTTGGATAAGACTGGGATGTGCCCGGGATGTGCCCGGGATGCTCAGGGAGGTGTTTCTCCTCCCAAAAATGGCATCTCCTCCTGATCCATCACCTTCCTCCAGCAGCTCCACACCCCAGGGACTGGGATGCTCGGGAGAAGGTGAGGACTGGGATTTTCCTTGGATAAGACCGGGATGTGCCCGGGATGCACCCGGGATGCTCAGGGAGGTGTTTCTCCTCCCAAAAATGGCATCTCCTCCTGATCCATCACCTTCCTCCAGCAGCTCCACACCCCAGGGACCAAGATGCTCAGGGGAAGCTGGGGAAGGTGAGGACCAGGAATTTCCTTGGATAAAACCAGGATGTGCCCGGGATGCGCCCGGGATGCTCAGGGAGGTGTTTCTCCTCCCAAAAATGGCATCTCCTCCTGATCCATCACCTTCCTCCAGCAGCTCCACACCCCAAGGACCGGGATGCTTGATGGAAGGTGGGGACCAGGAATTTCCTTGGATAAGACCGGGATGTGCCCGGGATGTGCCCGGGATGCTCAGGGAGGTGTTTCTCCTCCCAAAAATGGCATCTCCTCCTGATCCATCACCTTCCTCCAGCAGCTCCACACCCCAGGGACTGGGATGCTCGGGAGAAGGTGAGGACTGGGATTTTCCTTGGATAAGACCGGGATGTGCCCGGGATGCACCTGGGGTGCTCAGGGAGGTGTTTCTCCTCCCAAAAATGGCATCTCCTCCTGAACCATCACCTTCCTCCAACAGCTCCACACCCCGGGGACCAGGATGCTCAGTGGAAGGTGGGGAAGGTGAGGACCAGGAATTTCCTTGGATAAGACCGGGATGTGCCCGGGATGCACCTGGGGTGCTCAGGGAGGTGTTTCTCCTCCCAAAAATGGCGTCTCCTCCTGAACCATCATCACCTTCCTCCAGCAGCTCCACACCCCGGGGACCAGGATGCTCAGTGGAAGGTGGGGAAGGTGAGGACCAGGAATTTCCTTGGATAAGACTGGGATGTGCCCGGGATGTGCCCGGGATGCTCAGGGAGGTGTTTCTCCTCCTGAAGGTGGAGATCATGATCTCCACCTTCATGATCCTGATCCATCATCTTCCTCCAGCAGCTCCAAACCCTGGGGACTGGGATGATCAGGAGAAGGTAGGGAAGGTGAGGACCAGGAATTTCCTTGGATAAGACTGGGATGTGCCCGGGATGTGCCCGGGATGCTCAGGGAGGTGTTTCTCCTCCCAAAAATGGCATCTCCTCCTGAACCATCACCTTCCTCCAGCAGCTCCACACCCCGGGGACTGGGATGCTCAGTGGAAGGTGGGGAAGGTGGGGACCAGGAATTTCCTTGGATGAGACCAGGATGTGCCCGGGATGCACCCGGGATGCTCAGGGAGGTGTTTCTCCTCCCAAAAATGGCATCTCCTCCTGATCCATCACCTTCCTCCAGCAGCTCCACACCCCAGGGACCAAGATGCTCAGGGGAAGCTGGGGAAGGTGAGGACCAGGAATTTCCTTGGATAAAACTAGGATGTGCCCAGGATGTGCCCAGGATGCTCAGGGAGGTGTTTCTCCTCCCAAAAATGGCATCTCCTCCTGATCCATCACCTTCCTCCAGCAGCTCCACACCCCGGGGACCGGGATGTTCGGGAGAAGGTGGGGACCAGGAATTGCCTTGGATAAGACTGGGATGGGCCTGGGATGCGCCTGGGATGCTCAGGGAGGTGTTTCTCCTCCTGAAGGTGGAGATCATGATCTCCACCTTCATGATCCTGATCCATCATCTTCCTCCAGCAGCTCCAAACCCTGGGGGGGGATGCTTGGGAGAAGGTGGGGAAGGTGGGGACCAGGAATTTCGTTGGATAAGACCGGGATGTGCCCGGGATGCACCCAGGATGCTCAGGGAGGTGTTTCTCCTCCCAAAAATGGCATCTCCTCCTGAACCATCACCTTCCTCCAGCAGCTCCAAACCCGGGGACTGGGATGCTTGGGAGAAGGTGGGGACCAGGAATTGCCTTGGATAAGACCAGGATGTGCCCGGGATGCACCCAGGATGCTCAGGATGCCAGGATGCCCAAAAATGGCGTCTCCTCCTGATCCATCACCTTCCTCCAGCAGCTCCACACCCCAGGGACTGGGATGCTCAGGGGAAGGTGAGGACCAGGAATTTCCTTGGATAAAACCAGGATGTGCCCGGGATGCGCCCGGGATGCTCAGGGAGGTGTTTCTCCTCCCAAAAATGGCATCTCCTCCTGATCCATCACCTTCCTCCAGCAGCTCCACACCCCAAGGACCGGGATGCTTGATGGAAGGTGGGGACCAGGAATTTCCTTGGATAAGACCGGGATGTGCCCGGGATGTGCCCGGGATGCTCAGGGAGGTGTTTCTCCTCCCAAAAATGGCATCTCCTCCTGAACCACCATCACCTTCCTCCAGCAACTCCAAACCCGGGGACTGGGATGCTTGGGAGAAGGTGGGGACCAGGAATTGCCTTGGATAAGACCAGGATGTGCCCGGGATGCACCCAGGATGCTCAGGGAGGTGTTTCTCCTCCCAAAAATGGCGTCTCCTCCTGAACCATCATCACCTTCCTCCAGCAGCTCCACACCCCAGGGACCAGGATGCTCGGTGGAAGGTGGGGAAGGTGAGGACCAGGAATTTCCTTGGGTAAAACCAGGATGTGCCTGGGATGCACCCGGGATGCTCAGGGAGGTGTTTCTCCTCCTGAAGGCGGTGTGTCCTCCTGATCCATCATCTTTCTCCAGCAAGGACTGGGATGCTTGGGAGAAGGTGGGGAAGGTGGGGACTGGGATTTTCCTTGGATAAAACCGGGATGTGCCTCGGATGCGCCCGGGATGCTCAAGGAGGTGTTTCTCCTCCCCAAAAATGGCATCTCCTCCTGATCCATCACCTTCCTCCAGCAGCCGCAGCCCATAAGG
This sequence comes from Calidris pugnax, assembly GCF_001431845.1. Taxonomy (NCBI): domain Eukaryota; kingdom Metazoa; phylum Chordata; class Aves; order Charadriiformes; family Scolopacidae; genus Calidris; species Calidris pugnax. The sequence continues at coordinate 76,080 of NW_015090826.1, forward strand.
CCCCGTTACGCCAAAGAGCTTATTTAAACGAGGCTAATTTAAGGCTCTAAATGAGCTGGGCTGCTTTTGCCTCCTCCTTTTTCCGAGGCGACGGAGGGGTGGCAGCCGGCGGAGCACGCATGAGCAGCTCGGGAAGAAAAATGAAGAGGGGGGTAATAAAATATATATCTAAAAAAAAAAGACAAATGGGGTCTAATTGGCGTAATGGGGTCTAATTTGTTTTCGAAAGCCGCCTCTCTCCTGACCCAGGGAATTGGCAGCGGGTGACAAATCCCCGCCGCGTGCGAACGAGCCGCCTTCTCGGGCAGCTTTATGGCTCCCCCCTGACACGAGCCCCTCGTTAAATCAAAACCCAGAGATAGCTCCAGAATTAAACTGTCAGGATAAGGCAATGCCCGTCTCTGCTGGGCTCCTGCAACCTCGTCCCTCTCCGGGGTGGGATTGATGCACCCCAGGCACCCACCGCCCACCCTCCCGGGGCAGAGGGGAACGGGGATGGGATGGGGATGGGATGGGATGGGATGGGATGGGATGAAGGGGATGGGATGGGATGGGATGAAGGGGATGGGATGGGGATGGGTTGGAGATGGGGATAGGATGGGATGAAGGGGATGGGATGGGATGGAATGGGATGGGATGGGATGAAGAAGGGGATGGGATGGGATTAGGATGGGGATGGAGATGGGATGGGATGGAGATGGGATGGAGATGGGATGGGATGGGATGGGTTGGAGATGGGATGGGATGGGATGAAGGGGATGGGATGAAGGGGATGGGATGGGGATGGGTTGGAGATGGGGATAGGATGGGATGAAGGGGATGGGATGGGATGGAATGGGATGGGATGGGATGAAGAAGGGGATGGGATGGGATTAGGATGGGGATGGAGATGGGATGGGATGGAGATGGGATGGAGATGGGATGGGATGGGATGGGTTGGAGATGGGATGGGATGGGATGAAGGGGATGGGATGAAGGGGATGGGATGGGGATGGGTTGGAGATGGGGATAGGATGGGACGAAGAAGGGGATGGGATGGGATTAGGATGGGGATGGGATGGGGCAGGGTGGGGAGAAACACCCCCCCCAGACCCCCCTTCTCCATCAGCAGCCGCTCGATGAGCGGAGAATTATTGCCAGTGCGATAACCGCCTGTGACCATCAATTATTGTCTAATCTGCGGAGCGGTTTAGGGCTGGAATGGTTCTACCTGGGGGACAGGAGCCTTCAGATGAGCCGGGGGATAGAAGAGGCTTAAAAATGACAATAAAAAGCCGTCTCACGGAGAAAATCAAAGTGCTTTTGCAGGCTGTTGGGGTGCGGGGAGGGGGACACTGGGTTGGCACCCGATTCGTGGTGTTCGTGCTGAGTCCTGTCCCCAGGGAAGATGAATCTGCTTCGTTAAGCACCACACTGGTCTGGTGGGACAATGAGGGACTTCAAGGCCAGGTTGGACAGGGCTTTGCGCAACGTGGGCTGGTGGGAGGTGGGGTCCAGGGTAGAACTGGATGGTCTTCAAGGTCCCTTCCAACCCAAATTTTATGACTAGATCACTGATCCCTTCTGATGGAACCAGGCTTCAGCATCACCTCCCTCTGGTGCCACTCCCCCAACGGCACCCACAGGCATGGGGGTGGGCATGGCCAACTGGTCCCCAAAACATCTGGGAGAAGCAAACCCCCAAGTCCTCTCCAGCCATCTGTCATCCATTCACCCACCATCCATCCATCCATCATCCATCCACCTAGCTCCTCTCTATCCATCTGTCATCCGTTCATCCATCATCCATCCATCCATCCATCCGTCATCCATCCAGCCATCCACCACTCATCCATCCTTCCATCCACCGTCCATCTGTCCATCCACCACCCATCTATGCACCCATCCACCACCATCCATCTATCCACCATCATCTGTCTACCCATCCATCCATCCATTCACCATCCAACCATCCATCCACCATCCAACCATCCATCCATCCACCACCCAACCATCCATCCATATCCATCTATCCGTCTATCCATCCATCCACCACCCAACCATCCATCCTCCACCCAGCAGAGCCCAGCACCCTGCTGAGCAGCCCAGCTCCTCCTCCTTCAGCCCAGGTGGGACATCTCAAGCCTTTATTAGGGGCTCTACCAGCAGCAGCTGCTCAAGGCAGGGCTCAGATCCTGCTTGCACCTCCAGTTGCCTGCTTGGCCTCCCAGAAGATGCAGCCAGGAGACAGCAGCTCTCGCCCGTTCAAGCAGAGGAAGAGCCTCGGTACGTTACTGGGGATGAGGGGAGCAGCAGAACAGAAATGTGGTGTTGGGGAGCACTTATTACTCCTTCTTTTCTCTTCCACAGCCACCAGGATGCATGAAGTGACGGAGATCCGGATAAAATATCCCAACAAGATCCCGGTAAGGGCTGGGGTCCACCTGAAAGCCAAGCTGTGGGACTCTTTGTGGCTTGACTCTGAAGACCAGAGCTCTGCTTCCCTGGGCACCCCCACAAGAGTGGACCCAAAACCCCCCTCCCAGTCCCTGTCTCCTACTCCAGCATCTTTTCCCCCCCGCCTTGTAGGTGGTTGTGGAGCGCTACCAGAAGGAGAAGACCTTGCCACCCTTGAACAGGACCAAGTTTCTGGTGTCCCAGGACCTGCCCCTGTCCCAGTTTGCTGTCACCCTGCGGTAAGTGGTTAATGACAAAGTGGGGGGTCAAGGCTTTCTTGGGGTGAGGGAGGGGGTCCACAGCCCTGGACCAGTGTGAAAACCCAGTCTAGATGGAGCTGGGCTGGTGAAAGAGCTTGGCTTGGAAGCCACTTTGGCTGCTCCATTGGCCAAGTGGTTGGTTTTTTTATTTTTGGGCAGGTGTTTAGGCTTAGCCTAATGCAATTAGCCTTTGTAATTAGCAAAGCACACTTGTTTGCCAGTGCATGGGGGTGCCTCATAGCCAGCATTTCTCCACCCTTGCTGGGTGGGAGAGTGGAGGTGTGACCCTTGGGTGACAATTAGCTCTCTTCCCTGGGGGGGACCTGCAGCAGAGGTGAATGGTTAATTGGGGGGAGGTGATTAGCAGCCCTGCCAACCAGCAGCTCTGCTCCAGCTGAGAAGAAACCCTTTGTGCTCTGGGTTCTGCTTGAAATCTTCCTCCAGGACCAGCATCTCCTGGCAGCAGAGTTCAGGATGGATGGAGGTGAGATCTTGTGGCTGGGGGTTGGCACTTAGAGGTGTTTTGGGGAGCAGCCCTGACACCCACCTTCGTGCCGAAGGGCATTAGAGGGAGGTGATGAGCCAGAAGTGTGCCCAGGTGGCCAAGGCAGCCACCAGCATGGCCTGTGTGAGGAAGAGTGTGGCCAGCAGGACTGGGGCAGTGATTTTCCACCTGGACTTGGTACTGGTGTGTGTCGTGTCCAGTTTTGGGCTATCATCACAAGAAAGACATCGAGGGGCTGGAGAAAGTCCAGAGAAGGGTAATGGGGCTAGTGAAGGGTCTGGAGAACAAGGAGAGGGGTCTGGAGCCTAAGGAGAAAGGTCTGGAGAACTTGTGAGGAGCAGCTGAGGGAGCTGGGGTTGTTCAGCCTGGAGAAAAGCCCCAACAGAGGGATGTCTGATACCACATGACATCGTGCTCAGCAATAAAACTGGGTAAAGATCTTCCTGCTGATGGGAAGGGGTGAATTAATTCCTTATTTTCCTCTGCTTCTGCACACAGGTTTGGCTTGACCTATTAAACTGTCTTTATCTCAAAAGTCCAGTCTTCAAGGCCAGGTTGGATGGGGCTTTGAGCAACCTGGTCTAGTGGGAGGTGTCCCTTGCCCAGGGCAAGGGGTTGGAACTGGACGGGCTTTAAAGGTTCCTTCCATCCCAAACCATTCTATGAAGCTCAGCCCTTGTGGGAGGGACCACAAGCACCGTGTCCCCCATGGATGGGTCCTCCTTAGGGTGCCACCATGTTGCTTGGTGTTGGACAATACTCACCTGCATGTTGTCTTCCCTTTCTCTGTAGGACACGGCTCTGCTTGGCCTCCTCCCAGACCTTCTACCTGCTGGTGAACAACAAAGGGCTGCCGAACATGGCTGTGACCATGCAGGAGCTGTACCAGGACAACAAGGACGAGGATGGCTTTCTCTACCTGACCTACGCCTCCCAGGAGATGTTTGGTGGCTCCTCCTCCAACGAGCCAGCAGCTGCTTGATCCCAAAACCACTTGCCACCACCGTGTCCTCGTGGCTGCCCATCTCAGGGCTCCGATGCTGGTGAGATTGGGGATGTATCTCCCTGGACTTGGCTTAAAAATCTGTGGGGAGCCCCAGATTGTGGCTGGACCAGACCTCACCTTCTCTCTGGCTGCAGTTGGAGAGGCTCAGATCTGAAATGGTCTTAAAAACCTCCTCTCAACACCTCCTTAACCTTGTGGCTTCGGTCACAAATTTTTCTCCCAACCCAGCAGAAGATGGGGCTGGTTGACTCTGATCTACAGGAAGGTGGTTGTTCTTCTAAAGGGGCTTTAAAGCCTGTTGTCCCTGTCCAGAAAAGTGGGGGTCCCTTCAGGATGGGGTGTGATGGGGGGGTTCGTGCAGGTTTTTGTGACATTGTGTGTCCGTTCCAGCTGCTCTTGGAGAATCCATGCTCTTGAGATGTGGAATAAAGAAAAATTGGCCGGTGTCTCTGGTCATCTAAAGGTAGTTTGTCGCTTGGGTGGGGAACCAACCTAAACCTTGGGGCTTTGGCTCTGACTTTGGGGTGCCAGTGGATAAATTTGGGGGGGCAGAGCACAGAAAGGGGAAGGTACTTTGCTTTTATGATTGTGGGAGCAGAGAGAGACCCCCCTGAAGAAGAAGATCTCCTTGTTTGATTCCCCTCTGCAGAATTGGGGAGGAAAAAGGGGGTTGTCCCCCCACTCCCACCACCGAGCAGCACCCCAAGGATGGGGGGCCAGAGGGGAAAAGCTGCAGCAGGGACTGAGGTGAGCCCGAATCCTGCTGTTGGGCTGTGAGTCAGCCACAAACACTGCCTGCAAAACTCCTCTTCAATATTTAAGGCTTCCCTGGCCATAAAAAAAAAAAAAATGCCTCGTCACACCCGGGGAGTATTTCAGGCACGTTTTCCTGTTAAAATGTTAATAAATAAGCTCTAAAATTAGCTGTCACAACAGCAGGAGCCTGATGCGCTGGGGGGTGGTGGTGGGGTTGAGACTGGTTCCTCTCCTCGCAGGGATGGAGAGGGGGTGTAGGGGGGGTCTGCTGTGACCCCCCCCCAGATGGATGCAGCCCCCAGATTGTGCAACAGCAGGTTTTTTCCTGAGATTTTGGGCTGGCTCAAGGCTGAGCTGGGGCACCAGGGGCATTTTCATGGGGAGATTAGAATTATAGAAGGGTTTTGGGAGGGAAGGGACCTTAAAGCCACCCCCACAAAACCCAACCAGGTTGCTCCAAGTCCCCTCCAACCTTGGCCTTGAACCCCTCCAGGGATGGGGCAGCCACAGCTTCTTGGGGCAACCTGGACCAGGCTCTCCCCACCCTCAGAGTCAACAATTTCTCCCTAAATCTCCCCTTTTTCACCTTAAAACCCTTCCCCCTGGTCCCATGGCTCCCCTCCCTCATCCCTGCTCCTTCCCCATCTCTTCTGGAGCCCCTTGAGGGACTGGAAGGGGCTCCAAGGTCTCCCTGCAGCCTTTTCTTCTCCAGGCTGAACCCCCCAACTCTCTCAGCCCCCCCTCCCAGCAGAGGGGCTCCAGCATCTCCGGGGCCTCCTCCAGCCCCACTCCAACATCTCCGTGTCCTTCTGATGCCCCCAGAGATGGGGGACATCCCCCCAGAGCGGGGCAGAGGGGCAGAATCCCCCCCTTCTTGCCCTGCTGAGTATCCAGCCCAGGTTGTCGGGGTCTTTCTGGGCTCCTGTTGAGCTTCTCACCTCCTGACACCCCCAAGTCCTTCTCCTGAGGGATGCTTCCCAGCCCTTCACCCCTCACCCTGGTTTTGGGGTGACTGCTCCATCCCACTCGATCACTGGAGATAAGGGGTGAACCCTATTGATGGGGGAGCCTGATTTGGCATCTTGGGGTGCAACTGATGCTCTGCTCCTGGTGATGGAGGTGGCTCTGGGGCTGCTGGCAGGGAAAAGCAGGAAACGCTTGTCATTCCCTTCTCTGAAACCAGCCGGGAGCTGCAACCCTTAAAGCAAAGAGCAGAGGTGGGGCCAGGATGCAGAGGCTCCACAAACCTAATTTTCCCCAAGAAAAGGGGCTCAAAAGCACATTCATGACATTGCTGAGCTCTGGACCCTCTTACCTTGGTGCTGTGGGGGATATTTTTGCCCATGGAGGGGGAAAAACGCTGCTGCCTTCCCCATCCCCTTCACCTGGGCTCCATCACCTTGAGCCTTTTTTATTTTCCAGTCTTTTATCCCGACAACAGCGTTTACCTCCCCAACTCCTGGAGCTTCCCAGGCAGATGTTTGGAGGCAGGCTTCCTGTTTGGGGTTGGTTTGACTTTTTTTTTTATTTTTTTTTTTTTAACAAACGTATATTTAAGTTGTCAGCCTGCAGCTGATCCGTTTATATCTAAACTCCTCTCTCTTTCTCTCTCTCTCTCCCTGTTGAATAGGGAAGGGGCTGGCACGCCACGCAGTGTTTGCACACACACACATGCAGCTTCCACGCTCGTCTTACCTCTAAGACATCCTATAATTAAAACCCTGAGCTCCTTGGGGCGAGAACTCTCTGTTTTATGTGTGGATATTATTTATTAGGGTTGCTGCAGTCCATAGGGCTGGCTCAGAGCAGCCTGGATCTTCACTTCCCTTCACCATTGAATTTCCTTTATGCACGTGTGTGTGCATACATTATTTTTCCCCACCAGCATCCCTTGGATACCTGGAATCTGCTGGAAGCAAAGCAGAGAAGCCACATGAATTGTTGGGGAAGGGGGGGGACCCCTCTCTCAATCCATCCTCTCCTGTCCTGACCTTGTGACAGAGCAGGATGGATGGGGCTGGCATTTGTCAGATGAAAGCGTATTTTTCACCGGCACCGGGGGAATTGCTTCTCAGAAAGCTTCTGCTTTCAAAAGGAGGGGTTGAAAGCAAAGGAGAGGCCGGGGAGGCTTGTAGCTGAGCTCTCCCTAAAAGCTTTCACCGCTCGGAGCATCACCTCCACGCCGGGTGACCTGGGGAAGGAGGGGGTGCCTTGTTCCTGCCAGGAAAAATGGGCTCAGTTTCAGGTCGAATCCGTGGCGAAGGCTCCCAGAGCTCTAAGATGTGGCACCTTGTGGGTTCAGAGCAGGTTCAGCTCCTTAATTAGCTGGCAGTGAGGAATAACCTGTGAAACAGAGTGGTCTGGAGCAGAGAGAGGGTTGAAGAAGCGGGGGGTGTAGCCCAGGAAAGCCGTGATCTCTGGTGGGAAAGAGCTTTTCTCACACACCTGATCAATTTTCCTGCCTTTTTCTCCTTCTCCCTCAAGAAACCACTTTTCTCCATCCCCTGATCCCTCAGGATACTGCTTCTGCAAAGGGAGGACGACAGCCCTGCCTTGTCCCCTGGATCATAAACTCCTCGCAGCTTGGTCCAGGTGCCATCATGGTGCTCGGTGACACGAGGCTCCTGCCCAGATTCCAAATTATTGGAGGATGCACAGGACGTGCCACCCCCTGGGCTGGGGCTGGAACATCTCTTCCCCCCCTCCAGCTGCAGGGATTTGCTTCCTGGCTTTGATTTCTTCTGCTAAATCAATTTTTAAAAAAAAAAAAACAACCACAAAACCCAAACCAAACCAACCAGCGTTTCGCAGGATGCCCATGGACTTTTTGCTAGTTCATTTATTTTGCTAAATGCCATTTGTAATCGCCAGCCGCCCGTCCTAGTACAAATATAATTACATATTTATTGCCGATATAATTCTGAGTTAATTATACGGCAACTAATTTTCTCCGCGAGGGGTTGTAATATTTGGGTGTAAAGGAGACAGCTGTAATTCCGAGCGCTTCTCTCCCCCGCTTCTTTAGCACACTATGGGATGTTGCTCCGTTATTCCAGAGGCACCGAAGGGGACCAGCCAGAAGAATTTTTGGTTCCTGAAGCTGCCGAGGACCGAGCGTTCCCGACATGAGATGCTGGACCTCCTCGCTCCTCATTAAGATTCCCTTCGCAGCCCGTTTTTGTGTGTTCATTAGTGGGTAAATATCTATTGTTGGGCTCTTTATCAGTTGGAAGAATTGCCGGCCCTTTGTTTTCTAAATTGTTCTTTCATCTCTGAAGATGCTGTTTGTGTGGGAAACACTGCTCAACACACTGCCTCCTGATTAGACTCACTTCCTTTTGTCTGCCCCTTGAATGGATGTTTTCCAGGAGAGCCCCGATAATGAAGCCATCTCCAGATTGAGGTGATTAAGCCCTCGGCTTCCTCTGATCGCTTGTTTGGTTTTTTTTTTTTTGGCCCCATCCAAAATTTTGGGGCTTGTCACATGAAGTGTCCGGCTTTTATTTGATTCCGGATTTGATCCTTCTGCAGCTGGAGAAGGATCTGCTGCTCTCACCTGGATCCTGTGTGATGAAGAAAGTACCCACCTTCCTGGAGTCAGGTCCTCAGTGAGATGCTCTTAAGCTACTTATGTCCCTCAAAACAGCCAGAAAGCCCCCGGCGACCTGGGGCAACCAGCAGGGTGAGAAGGGGGGGATTCTGCCCCTCTGCCCTGCTCTGGGGGGATGTCCCCCATCTCTGGGGGCATCAGAAGGACACGGAGGTGTCAGAGCGGGGCTGGAGGAGGTCCCAGAGATGCTGGGAGGGCTGGAGTCCTCCCTGAGGGGGGCTGAGAGAGTTGGGGGGGTTCAGCCTGGAGAAGAGAAGGCTCTGAGGAGACCTTGGAGCCCCTTCCAGTCCCTCAAGGGGCTCCAGGAGAGATGGAGAGGGAGCAGGGATGAGGGAGGGGAGCCATGGGACCAGGGGGAAGGGTTTTAAGCAGAAAAAGGGGAGATTTAGGGAGAAATTGTTGACTCTGAGGGTGGTGAGAGCCTGGCCCAGGTTGCCCCGAGAAGCTGTGGCTGCCCCATCCCTGGAGGGGTTCAAGGCCAAGGTTGGAGGGGGCTTGGAGCAACCTGCTCTGGTGGGAGGCATCCAGGGATGGAACTCAATGGTCTTTAAGGTCCCTTCCCACCCAAGCCCTTCCATGATTCCATGAGCAGGGCCATCTCCACCCAGCCCAGGTCGCTCAAAGCCCCGTCCAACCTGACCTTGAAGGTTCCCAGGGATGGGGCATCAAAGAGGGGAGATTTGGAGCTTGGAGGGGGGCTTGGAGCAACCTGCTCTGGCGGGAGATGTCCCTGCCCAGGGCAGGGGGTGGCACTGGATGGTCTTAAAGATCCCTTCCCACCCAAACCATTCCACGATCGAGTGATTAAACCCTTCCTCTACCATTGCAATGTTTTTTTCTGCACCTTATCGCTATAGTCGGAGTTTGGGAGGTCCCCATTGATGCATCAAAATAGCCCAAAAGGGCAAATAAGAAGTTGACTTGCTCAAGGTGCCTTCTTGAGCTTGTGAGTCCCACAGCTCTGGGAAACCAACAGAGCTGGAGCCTGGTGGGTCCCACAGCAGGATCCGACCCACAGCCTCCCCCAGGCAGGAGTTGGCCACTCTCTGCCCTCACCGAGCCCACTCTGGGGCTCTGAGCATCAGCCCGATGGCCACTGGCATGGAGGAAGGTGTGCAGGTCAAGCCCTCGTGCCACCTTGCAGTGTGCCACAGCTAATAAAGGCATATTTTTAATCCCTTTAGGGGCAGGGTCTCAGCTGCTGCCCTTCCAAGGGGCTGATTATTTACACAGAGAGCAGCCAGCCCAACCTTTGCCTCGCTCCATGAGCCCAGCCTCGGTGTTATCTCCTCTTCGGAGCCATTTATTCACCTTTATTTATCCTGGGATCCCCCAAGGCTGTTTAATTTCAGAGCTAAATCCAGGTTGAGCCAGCAGCAGTGATATTTCCTGCCCGCATTCCTCCTCTTCTCATTACTTTATATTAAAAGTGATTTCACTTGCAGTCACATCTCACACTATTTATAACCAGCGAGAGGGAATATTTTATAAGGGGAGCAATTACTTGGAGGGTCTGATTCCAGCCCAGGTGCTCTGCCCAAGCCCACGCCAGGACCTGGTGGGTCTGGGGGACCCGGAGCATCCCCCCCAGAAGAGTCCATCATCACTGGAAAGGGTGATCACCTTCCCACCATGAGGGTTCTTGGAGGAAACACACACACACTTTGTGGGCACCCAGGAATCCCCAGGACCCCCAGCCACCCCACACCAGCACCCCCAGCAGCATTAAAAAGGCAGGATTTGGGTTTTTTGGCTGGTGCGGGTTCCCCCGGTTGGATGAGTAAAGAACAGCTTGGGAATGACTCACCTTCCCAATCAGGCAATTAGCAGCAGATCTGCAGCTAATGAGCTGTCCTGTCTCTCACTGGCCAGAGGTAAGAGACACATTTAAAAGAAAATTATGGAAATAAACCACCCACTCCAGCCACATCGCGGGGTATTTTGTAAAACACAGCTTAATTACCGGGATGAACGGTGCCAGGATGAAGGGAGCTGGGTGCCAGCAAGGACCCAAGCAGGTTCCCACCATCCCGGGGTGGGGGAGAAGGGCAAACAGCGACCAGAAGGACCCAGTTGGAGACACTGGTTCCACCAAAACCATCTCAACATCTTCACCGAGCTCCACTGTTGGGCAGAGAGATGGTGCCCAAGAGCTGCTGGTGGAACCAGCTCCTGGGAAGTCCATGTGATGAACTTCTCTAATCGCTGCTCGTTAGGAATAGAGACCTTCTAGGAATCCAGCCTCATCCCCAGCTGGTTCATTAACGATTAATGGCAGGTTGCCTTTCAAAAATGAAGGCTTTAGATGTGATTTGGGGGGGTGGGGGGGTGGGAGGGGACGCACCCTCTCAACTCCCCGGGGTGATTTTGCTGCTGAAAGTGCGAAATAGAAGAGAGGTGAAAAAGGCAAAGCAGCCGCGGCGCAGGAGGACACAGCAGAGGGGCACCAGCTCCAAATTGCTCCGTTAACGCTGCTGCTAATTGCGTTCCCGCTGTTCGGCACAACAGCAGCCAGGGAAAAAAAAAAAAAAGAAAAAAAGATTAAAAAATTGCTATTTCAAGCTGCAATCCCAGCTAGCGAATTACAGCCCATGAAGAAGGACTCAAAGAGCACCAAAGCCCAAGCCACCACGACATCACCCAACTTGGGATGGGGACACGGAGCAAAGTCAGGAGAAGAGAGAGGAGAGGACCACTGGGAACGCTGACTGGGGAGATGGGGACAGCATGAGGACACGGAGCAAAGCCAGGAGAAGAGAGAGGAGAGGACCATCAGGAACGTTGACTGGGGAGATGGGGACAGCATGGGTGGGAGAAGGGATGGGAGCTGTCCTGAGATCCATCTCCGTCCATCTGTCTGCTCCGTGCCCACCTGTAGCACTGTGGAGGAGGACATGGAGCTCAAGATGTCCCCCTGCCCGGGCAACATGAGGAGGACAAAGCTGGGAGCGGAGGGGAAGAAGGTTTCTCCACCTACAAACCTCTGTTGGGTTGATCCTTCACTGGGCCTGAACCTCTCAGACCTGCAGACCCCCATCGGTGACACCCCCAGTGTCCTTCACATCCCCCTGGTTCCTTCAGGGGGGACACTGGGGGCTCCCTTCACCCCAGGCCAAACCCTGGGGTCTTAATTAGAAGCTTGAAGGAAGGATCACACAAGATCTCTGTGGGCTGGATAGGATCATTGGTGGGGAGGACTTCTCCTGGGGGGCTGGAGGACTTCTCCTGAGGGGCTGGAGCCCCTCTGCTGGGAGGGGGGGCTGAGAGAGTTGGGGGGGTTCAGCCTGGAGAAAAGAAGGCTCTGGGGGGACCTTGGAGCCCCTTCCAGTCCCTCAAGGAGCTCCAGGAGAGATGGGGAGGGAGCAGGGATGAGGGAGGGGAGCCATGGGACCAGGGGGAAGGGGTTTAAGGTAAAAAGGGGAGATTTAGGGAGAAATTGTTGACTCTGAGGGTGGGGAGACCCTGTCCCAGGTTGCCCAGAGAAGCTGTGGCTGCCCCATCCCTGGAGGGGTTCAAGGCCAAGGTTGGAGAGGGCTTGGAGCAACCTGGGCTGGTGGGGGGTGGCATTGGGGGGGGCTTTAAGGTCCCTTTTATCCCAAACCCTTCTATGATTCTTCATCAAGCCCTGTTAACACCACAATGAGACACAGCCCCTGCCCCAGGTGCAGCCCATCCAAAAGGTGACCTTCACCTTCTTTAAGGAAGGAGTAAGGTCCCGGCTCCTCTTGAGGACACGTATCTGCCTGGTGGATCATCTCGAAGTGCCACGATCCCTCCACTGATGCCCAGGGGGGTGGGACAGCCAGCCCCAATGCAGAACAGAGAGACAAACCCCAGTGGAAGGGTGTCTCCAGCTGGTGTGTCTTCTCCTCAGCTGGTCTCTGGTGTCCCTGGATAAGGCCCATCTGGAGGCAACCCCTGCTCCTGCCCCGTGAAAAACCAACATGCAAAGCCAGGACCTGATGGATGGCAGATGTTTCTGCTTGGCTCGAAAGCTCTCTCCTTCCCTGCACGCTCCTGGCAAACAGGAGCAGAAGCTTCTGTGAAGATGAAAAAGAACAAGAGCAGACAGACACGGTCCCAGGAAAGACCTCGCAGCAACAAGGATGCTCCAAAAGTGATGAAATAGGAGAGGAAGAGGAGAAAAACTCATTCATCCCGAGGATTGTGACACTCTCCCTGCCTGAACCCCCCCTCTTTCTGCGCCACACGGTCAGTTTTTAGCCTCCTCGTGTGTCACAGGAGACACAAACCCCACCTTGGCCTTGAAGCTTTTCAAGTCCTTCCCAGGTTTCCCCGTCCCTCCCCAGAAATCATCAAGGCTGCTTTGTTCAAATTAAAGATTTCCCCCAGGGCCACAACCTGGCTCCTGCTTGGCAAATTTACAACTGCTGGAGAAGGATGAGAAAAAAAAATGAGAAGAGGAAAAAAAAAAAATGTTGTTTTTTTTTTATTTTTTTTGCCGGCAAGTGTTCCCAGCGGGAAGCCTTGATGTCTGGGTAATTCTGTTATCCCTGCACGAGGGGCCCCTTCCTTCTGCTCTGGCTCTTTCGGCACTTTGCATAATAAATAAGCAGAAAGAAGGAAAAGAATTTTTACCCCTTCATTCAGTCGAAAAACTACTGAGGCTGAGATGCCTCCACCCAAGAGGACAAAGCAAGGAGGGAAGGGGATTCCCTACCAACTAACCCCCTAGAGGTGCTGGGGAGGGAGGAATGGACCATGATGCCCAAAACAGCCCCAGAGATCATAAAATCTGTCACTTCTCCTCCGAAAACCACATGGGTCTCCCCCCCCCCACTCTCAAACATCAGTGTTTATAAGCAAAGCACCAAAACCAAACAACTGCTGGAGAAGGATGAGAAAAAAAAATGAGAAGAGGAAAAAAAAAAAATGTTGTTTTTTTTTTATTTTTTTTGCCGGCAAGTGTTCCCAGCGGGAAGCCTTGATGTCTGGGTAATTCTGTTATCCCTGCACGAGGGGCCCCTTCCTTCTGCTCTGGCTCTTTCGGCACTTTGCATAATAAATAAGCAGAAAGAAGGAAAAGAATTTTTACCCCTTCATTCAGTCGAAAAACTACTGAGGCTGAGATGCCTCCACCCAAGAGGACAAAGCAAGGAGGGAAGGGGATTCCCTACCAAATAACCCCCTGGAGGTGCTGGGGAGGGAGGAAAGGACCATGACGCCCAAAACAGCCCTGGAGATCATAAAATCTGTCACTTCTCCTCCGAAAACCACATGGGTCTCCCCCCCCCCACTCTCAAACATCAGTGTTTATAAGCAAAGCACCAAAACCAACCTGATGGGGGGTGGAGATGGCCCTGCTGGTGGCAGGGGGTTGGAAGAAATGAGTTTTAAAAGTCCTTTCCAACCCAAATGGTTCTAGGAGTCTCCCAGATAAAACACTCCGTTCCTCAACAGCTCTCCCTCCCAGAGGAGGAGGAAGGAAGAGGAGGAAGAGGAGATGTGAGGAGGAAGAAGCCTTGTGAGCAACGTTACTCCTGCCTAAGAAGCCTCATGAGCAACGTTACTCCTGCCCAAATCCAGACCATGGGGAAATCCATCAACCAACTCCACCGAGGCAGCCGCTGGATTAATGGAGAAGGAAGATTATGACTTTTTTTTTAACCCCATCTATGCCTTGGTGGTGGCCAATAAAATCAGATCATGGACCAGATCAATGGCCTAAGTTGAAATCATAGAATCAAGGAATGGTTTGGGTTGGGGGGGACCGTAAAAACCATCTCGTTCCACCCCCGGACACCTCCCACCAGACCAGGTTGCCACACGGGTCTCCCCCCCTCACTCTCAAACATCAGTATTTACGAGCAAAGCACCAAAAGCAACCTGATGGGGTTGACCAGGTTGCTCCAAGCCCCGTCCAACCTGGTCTTGAATCCCTTCAAGGTTCTCTGCAACCTGGGCCAGGGTCTCCCCACCCTCACAGCCAAGAATTTCTTCCCCAGATCTCACCTAAATCTCCCCTCTTTGATGCCCCGTCCCTGGGAACCTTCAAGGTCAGGTTGGACGGGACTTTGAGCAACCTGGGCTGAGTGGAGATGGCCCTGCTCATGGAATCATGGAAAGGTTTGGGTTGGAACCCAAAAGCCCCCCACTCAGTGCCACCTTTGGACACCTCCCACCAGACCAGGTTGCTCCAAGCCCCGTCCAACCTGGTCTTGAACCTCTTCAAGGTTCTCTGGGCAACCCCACAGCTCCTCTGGGCAACCTGGACCTTCACGACCATTGAGTTCCATCCCCGGACACCTCCCACCAGAGCAGGTTGCTCCAAGCCCCATCCAACCTTGGTCTTGAACCCCTCCAGGGATGGGGCAGCCTCACCTTCTTCGGGCAACTTTTCCAGCATCTCTGGAACACACCTCGAGCATCATTGAAAAGTCCTAAAATTCACAGCAGGGGACAAAGGGGGAACAAGCAAAGCCACTTGCCCAAACCCAACACCACGTTGCTTTGACCCACCCAGGGCCCCATCCCGCCGGAGCCAACGCAACTCGTTCTGCATCAGCAGCACATTCCCTGGAAGTAATAAAAACCCCTCAGGTCATTAATATGGAAATGTATTCCCACTCCACGGCGGGGAGATGTTTGCGCAGATTGGAAGCAGCTTGCTGAGATTTGCTTCTGAATGCGTGGACATTAAAGCCTCCCATTACAATGTTGATGATTTCTTTCCCTTTTGATGAATAGCCTGCCATAAATAGGCTCTGATTAATTGCGGCTGCACTTGGAGGGCTGGAAATGCATCATTTGCTGCTATGGATTGGGATAATGGTCATCATCTGCCTTTGAGTGCCATTCAGCGGGGAGAGGGGGCTCGGCTCTGCCTGAGGAACCAGGTGGCTGGTTTCAAGTTTTGGAACCAGCCAGAGCCCTGTTCGTACCCACAGCTCCCAATAAAGGGGGCACCGAGCTAATTACCAACCTTTTCTTATTTCTCCTCTCCAACCAGGGGCAGAAGAGCCGGTGGGAAGCCGAGGTGGGCCAAGCATCTTGGAGATGGGCCAAGCATCTTGGAGATGGACCAAGAGTCTTGGAGATGGACCAAGCATCCCGGAGATGGACCAAGCAATCCCAACGGGATGGGGTGGGTTTAAAGGACTGAGTTGAAGGGAGGAGCGCACGAAATCACCCCCACATCTCTTCACACACACAAATACCTGGCCCAAATAGTGCAAAAGGCATGGAACCACGATGGGTTGAAGCCCTGATCCCCAGAGCCTCCAGCTGGGGACCTTTGAGCATCGGATCCTCGTGCTGGCCCAGCACCCCAACCAAAATCTCCCCGTCCACCTTCCTAGAGGGCACAGAATAGATAAAAAATATATATTAACGGGTCCTGCACCTGGGTCTCCATCCCTGGAGGGGTTCAAGGCCAAGGTTGGAAGGGGTTTGGAGCGACCTGGTCCGGTGGGAGGTGGCACTGGATGGTCTTGAAGATCCCTTCCAAGGCAAACCATCCTGTGATTCTATGAATCTGAGTCCAGCAGAGAAATGCTGGGGTGAGATGGAAGGAAGAGAAATGTGATGATTTGGGAAGAAATGGGGTGCCGGACCAGTTAATAAGGGATGTCCCCCAGTCTGGTGTCAGATAAACTGAGACCAGACGTAAGGGATGAATATTTTTTTATATAATAAGAGTAATGAACCGTAGAAACAGCTGCCCAAAGGGCAAGGGGGGTTTTTTTCCTGCTTTAGTGGCTGCGTGTTTCCATCTCAAATCCCTGCCCAGGCTCTGCCGGTGGCTGTTGATGGGATTTGGCTGATGAGACCCAGTAATTGTGCTGGGATGGGGCTGGAGGAGGGAGCTGTGATGGCATCTGCTGGCTTTGAAGTCCCTGAAACCGCCCGGAGGTTTGTACCCTGCTGACCCCTGGGGAGATAAACGAGGAGCCGCTCAAATGGCCAAGGAGCCATTTGAACCCTCTGCTCCTCCTCCCTTGGGGATGAGATGGAGAACTTTCCAGCAGCTGCTTTTGCTCCAGAAAACCCGGGGTGATGAGCTGGTTTGGGTTTTTTTTTTTTTTTCCTCCCTTGGATTAAGGAAAAAGACTCCTGGGTGATGAACAGGGCTGTTGGAGCGAGGTGCGCTTGGTGGCTCTCAGATGCGAGCGGCATCGAGGGTTGTTTTCATCCATTGCTGCTCCTCTGGCTGGAAATCCCTTTTTTCCTTATTTTTCTCCCCAAAACGAGCTGCGAGCGAAGCTTTAGGCAGCTCGGAGCTGCCTCGGTGGTGTCAGGTTGGGCAGGACAAGCGAGACACCGGGTTTCTCTGAAGTGGGAGATGCTCCCTTTTTTCCTTATTTTTCTCCCCAAAACGAGCTGCGAGCGAAGCTTTAGGCAGCTCGGAGCTGCCTCGGTGGTGTCAGGTTGGGCAGGACAAGCGAGACACCGGGTTTCTCTGAAGTGGGAGATGCTCAGCCTCTTGGGATCTTCAGGTTTGGGGTCTCGGGGCCCAGCCCCACAGCACCCCACATCACCCCACAGCACCCCACATCTCCGTGGATGTTCAGCCCCACTGCTCCCCCACCTCCTTCCCTGGCAGCAGAGCCTTCTCGCCGTAATTTACTTAACGTGCTTTAGCCACTGAGACCTCGTTTGCCTCCACTCAGCCAGCAGAGCTTGAAAATCCTATTATTTCTCCCCTGTGTGCGTGTGCCCTCATTCCACCCCCCCCCTCTCGTGCCCCACTGTGGGTTTGTGCCCTACAAGTGCCCTCCTGGAGCTCACAATCCAGTCTGGTACCATCAGGGTTTTCCTGGTGTCCTGGCACAGCTTCCCAGGGATGCAGAGTTGTTATTGATACCCAAACCCTAAAAAAATTAGCGCGGAGAGTTTCAGGCCCCCCCTCCACCCCACAAGGAGCAAAGAATAAATCAACCCCGTGATGCACGAGGTGGGAAATGGTTTTCCTCCAGTCTGGGTGGGAGCAAAAGTGCTGGACACCCCCTTGAGCAGTTCCCCCCCCCTGAGCCCCATAATCTGCACCGTCCCACCCCGGCCGTAGCCTGAGATGATGCTCAGCTGCATCCCAAGGCTCCCAGGTTTCCATGGCAACTCCCCGAGCATCCAGGCTGCTGCTGCTGCTGCTGCTGTGGAGAGCTGTGGGGTCCTTGCCTGCTCTGCCTGCTTCTCCGTGAACCCAAACACTTGGGCATTATATACTTAATATTTGTATATTTAGATGTATTCATATTTTAATATATTTATATAGAATCACGGAAGGGTCTGAGTGGGAAGGGACCTTAAAAACCATCCAGTTCCACTCCTGGACACCTCCCATCAGAGCAGGTCGCTCCAAGCCCCCTCCAACCTTGGCTTTGAACCCCTTCAAGGTTCTCTGGGCACCCCAACAGCTCCTCTGGGCACCCTGGATCTTAAAGACCCTTGAGCTCCATCGCTGGACACCTCCCACCAGAGCAGGTCGCTCCAAGCCCCCTCCACCCTTGGCTTTGACCCCCTCCAAGGTTCTCTGGGCACCCCAACAGCTCCTCTGGGCACCCTGGATCTTAAAGACCCTTGAGCTCCATCGCTGGACACCTCCCACCAGAGCAGGTCGCTCCAAGCCCCCTCCACCCTTGGCTTTGACCCCCTCCAAGGTTCTCTGGGCAACCCCACAGCTCCTCTGGGCAACCTGGATCTTAAAGACCATTGAGCTCCATCGCTGGACACCTCCCACCAGAGAAGGTCACTCCAAGCCCCCTCCAACCTTGGCCTTGAACCCCTCCAGGGATGGGGCAGCCACAGCTTCTCGGGCAACCTGGGCAGAGGGTCTCACCACCCTCACAGCAAAGAAGTTCTTCCCCAGATCTCAGCTAAATCTTCTTTTTTTTACCTTAAAACCCTTCCCCCTGGTCCCATGGCGACCTTAAAATCTTTCCTCCTGGTCCCATGGCTCCCTCCCTCATCCCTGCTCCCTCCCCATCTCTCCTGGAGCCCCTTGAGGGACTGGAAGGGGCTCCAAGGTCCCCCCAGAGCCTTCTCTTCTCCAGCCTGAACCCCCCCAACTCTCTCAGCCCCCCCTCAGGGAGGACTCCAGCCCTCCCAGCATCTCCAGGGCCTCCTCCAGCCCCACTCCGACACCTCCGTGTCCTTCCCGTGCACGGGGAGACCCCTCAGAAAAGGAATTCACACCATCTTGAGTTCCCACCAGGAAGAGAAGCTGGAGAAGTCTCCAAAAATAAATAAAACCCGAGGAAGATCCTTCCCAGTATGTTCGTGGTTTTGTTGTTTGGGTTGTTGGTTGTTTTTTTTTCCCCCATCACTGTAGATTTTGAAATATGCGTTTGAAGGTAGAAGCAGGTTTAATGGGCCAAGGGAAAACCATAAAACCAGGCACTAATTGGCTGAGTGAAAAAGCAAAAACGGGGCTGAGCTCCCGATTCTGGATGATCTGCAGCTCCTTGTCAGCTCGTCGGGGCTCTGATGAGGAAGCGTTAACGCAAGGGGTGATGAATCATTACAGTTGGGGCTTTCAGAGTAAGGAAAAATAAGCAAACAACCCACCAGGAGGGACAAAAAAATAATACAAAACCACAAAAAAAAACAACCACAACAACCTGCTGGAAGCTGGGGAAAATTTTTCTAAGGATTCTGTAAGGAAGAATCGGTGTGTGGGGAAAAGCAGGAGGCAGCTCCTTTTCTCGGACAACTCCAAGCTGGTCCGGCAGCCGAGGGCTGTTTTCCTGCTGCTGCTTCCCAGTAGGGAACTGGGAGCCGCTCCCAGTAGGGCCAGGGAGCAGCAGAGCCCAGCTGGTGCCTCTGCCCAAACCCTGCAGGAGCCAAAGCTTCGGGCCAGCATCCGCCTTTGGGAAGAAGGAGGTTTTAAATCCCGGGATCGGAGCCGTTCCTTCCCCCTGGCAGGAGCAGCTGGGAACGGGCTCTGCTCCGCAGGAACTGGGAGAGGGAGCCAGGCACCACTTGGCCTTCCACAGCAAACCAGTGCCAGCAGCTTGCCTGGCCTCCCCTCCATCCCAGTGCCTGCCCGCTCCATCCCAGTGCCTTCCTACTCCATCCCACTGCTCTCCCTCCATCCCAGTGCCTCCCTCCATCCCAGTGCCTCCCTCCATCCCAGTGCCTCCCTCCATCCCAGTGCCTCCCTCCATCCCAGTGCCTCCCTCCATCCCAGTGCCTCCCTCCATCCCAGTGCCTCCCTCCATCCCAGTGCCTCCCTCCATCCCAGTGCCTTCCTGTTTTATCCCACTCCCTCTCCTCCATCCCAGTGCTTTCCTGCTCCATTCCAGTGCCTGCCCGCACCATCCCAGTGCCTTCCTGCTCTATCCCACTCCCTCTCCTCCATCCCAGTGCCTTTCTGCTCCATCCCAGTGCCTTCCCGCTCCATCCCAGTGCCTTCCTGCTCCCTCCCAGTGCTCTCCTCCATCCCAGTGCTCCCCTCCATCCCAGCGCCCTCCTGCTCCATCCCACTCCCTCTCCTCCATCCCAGTGCCTTTCTGCTCCATCCCAGTGTCTCCCCTCTCCATCCCAGTGCTTTTCTGCTCTATCCCACTCCCTCTCCTCCATCCCAGTGCCTTCCTGCTCCATCCCAGTGCTCCCCTCCATCCCAGTGCTCTCCTCCATCCCAGTGCCTTCCTACTCCCTCCCAGTGCTCCCCTCCATCCCAGTGCCTTCCTACTCCATCCCAGTGCCTTCCTGCTCCATCCCAGTGTTCCCCCTCTCCATCCAAGTGCCTTTCTGCTCCATCCCAGTGCTCCCCTCCATCCCAGTGCCTTCCTGCTTTATCCCACTCCCTCCCCTCCATCCCAGTGCCTTTCTGCTCCATCCCAGTGCTTTTCTGCTCCCTCCCAGTGCTCCCCTCCATCCCAGTGCCTTCCTGCTTCATCCCAGTGCCTTCCTGCTCCATCCCAGCACCCTCCTGCTCCATCCCACTCCCTCTCCTCCATCCCAGTGCCTTCCTACTCCATCCCACTGCTTTCCCTCCATCCCAGTGCCTTCCTGCTCCATCCCAGTGCCTTCCCCCTGCATCCCAGTGCCTCCCATCTATCCCAGTGCCTTTTGTCCCCCCTCTCCATTCCAGTGCCTCCTCTGCATCCCAGTGCCTTCCTGCTCCATCCCAGCACCCTCCTGCTCCATCCCACTCCCTCTCCTCCATCCCAGTGCCTTCCTGCTCCATCCCAGTGCTCCCCTCCATCCCAGTGCTCTCCTCCATCCCAGTGCCTTCCTACTCCCTCCCAGTGCTCCCCTCCATCCCAGTGCCTTCCTACTCCATCCCAGTGCCTTCCTGCTCCATCCCAGTGTTCCCCCTCTCCATCCAAGTGCCTTTCTGCTCCATCCCAGTGCTCCCCTCCATCCCAGTGCCTTCCTGCTTTATCCCACTCCCTCCCCTCCATCCCAGTGCCTTTCTGCTCCATCCCAGTGCTTTTCTGCTCCCTCCCAGTGCTCCCCTCCATCCCAGTGCCTTCCCCCTGCATCCCAGTGCCTCCCATCTATCCCAGTGCCTTTCCTCCATCCCAGTGCCTTCCCTCTCCATCCCAGTGCCTCCCTCCATCCCAGTGCCTCCCTCCATCCCAGTGCCTCCCTCCATCCCAGTGCCTCCCTCCATCCCAGTGCCTCCCTCCATCCCAGTGCCTCCCTCCATCCCAGTGCCTCCCTCCATCCCAGTGCCTCCCTCCATCCCAGTGCCTCCCTCCATCCCAGTGCCTCCCTCCATCCCAGTGCCTCCCTCCATCCCAGTGCCTCCCTCCATCCCAGTGCCTTCCTGCTCCATCCCAGTGCTCCCCTCCATCCCAGTGCTCTCCTCCATCCCAGTGCCTTCCTACTCCCTCCCAGTGCTCCCCTCCATCCCAGTGCCTTCCTACTCCATCCCAGTGCCTTCCTGCTCCATCCCAGTGTTCCCCCTCTCCATCCAAGTGCCTTTCTGCTCCATCCCAGTGCTCCCCTCCATCCCAGTGCCTTCCTGCTTTATCCCACTCCCTCCCCTCCATCCCAGTGCCTTTCTGCTCCATCCCAGTGCTTTTCTGCTCCCTCCCAGTGCTCCCCTCCATCCCAGTGCCTTCCCCCTGCATCCCAGTGCCTCCCATCTATCCCAGTGCCTTTCCTCCATCCCAGTGCCTTCCCTCTCCATCCCAGTGCCTCCCTCCATCCCAGTGCCTTCCTGTTTTATCCCACTCCCTCTCCTCCATCCCAGTGCTTTCCTGCTCCATCCCAGTGTCCCCCCTCTCCATTCCAGTGCCTCCTCTGCATCCCAGTGCCTTCCTGCTCCATCCCAGCACCCTCCTGCTCCATCCCACTCCCTCTCCTCCATCCCAGTGCCTTCCTGCTCCATCCCAGTGTCCCCCCTCTCCATCCCAGTGCCTTCCTACTCTATCCCAGTGATCCCCTCCATCCCAGCGCCCTCCTGCTCTATCCCACTGCCTCTTCTCCATCCCAGTGCCTTTCCTTCATCTCAGTGCCTTTCCCCTCCATCCCACTCCCTCTCCTCCATCCCAGTGCTCCCCTCCATCCCAGTGCCTCCCATCTATCCCAGTGCCTTCCCTCCATCCCACTGTCTTCCCACACCATCCCACTCCCTCTCCTCCATCCCAGTGCTCCCCTCCATCCCAGTGCCTCCCATCTATCCCAGTGCCTTCCCTCCATCCCACTGCCTCTCCTCCATCCCAGTGCCTTTCCCCTCCATTCCAGTGCCTCCCCTCCATCCCAGTGCCTTCCTTCTCCCTCCCACTGTTGGGGTAACGCTCACCCACCCCTATTTCCCCACTCGAGTCCCGTTGGAAGCAGAACTACGCACAGAAAAGCAGCTGTGATGCATTTGGGACAGAAAAGCAGCTACTTTCAAATAATAATAATAAAGAAAAAAAGCCTAGAAAAACAAAGTTGGGAAGTTTCATGACCTGGCAAGAATAAAAAAGAAAAAAAACCACTTTATAAACACCCGTGGGGGCTCCTGATGACGACTCCCAACCCACCAGCCTGATTTTCCAGATGAAGAGGGGAAAAAGGAGGAGCAGGGACGGGGAAGTGCCTTCCTTCTCCCTCCCACTGTTGGGGTAACGCTCACCCACCCCTATTTCCCCACTCGAGTCCCGTTGGAAGCAGAACTACGCACAGAAAAGCAGCTGTGATGCATTTGGGACAGAAAAGCAGCTGCTTTAAAATAATAACAATAAGGAAAAAAGCCTAGAAAAACAAAGTTGGGAAGTTTCATGACCTGGCAAGAATAAAAAAGAAAAAAAAAACACTTTATAAACACCCATGGGGGCTCCTGATGACGACTCCCAACCCACCAGCCTGATTTTCCAGATGAAGAGGGGAAAAAGGAGGAGCAGGGACGGGGAGGGGGGGACAGGGGGGACAAAGACCTCGCTCGGCCGAGGTCTTTGTCACTTTTAAATGTTCTTTGAGACCTTTCACGGAAATAGGAACTTAAATACTCGTCGGTGCTGGTGAACATGAATAAATGATGCTCCCCCCATCTATTATAGAGCAGCCGGGAACGGTTTTAAATGAAAAACAGGGGAGATTTAGACAAAATAGAAGAAATTCTTCATGTCGAGGGTGGTGAGACGCTGGCCCAGGCTGCCCAGAGAAGCTGTTTCCCTCCCCAAATCCTCCTTTTCCTTCCCCAAATTCCTGGTTCTCTCCCCAAACACTTGGTTCCTTCCACAAACCCTTGCTCCCCTTCCCAAATTGCCACTTTCCTCCCCAAACCCTCACTTCCCTCCTCAAACCCACATTTCCCTCCCCAAATCCTCCCTTCCCTCCCCAAATCCCCGCTTCCTTCCAAAAGCCTTAGATCTCACCCC
>NW_015090826.1:103203-104810 GCF_001431845.1 Calidris pugnax
CATCCCAGTGCCTTCCTGCTCCATCCCAGCACCCTCCTGCTCCATCCCACTCCCTCTCCTCCATCCCAGTGCCTTCCTGCTCCATCCCAGTGTCCCCCCTCTCCATCCCAGTGCCTTCCTACTCTATCCCAGTGATCCCCTCCATCCCAGCGCCCTCCTGCTCTATCCCACTGCCTCTTCTCCATCCCAGTGCCTTTCCTTCATCTCAGTGCCTTTCCGCTCCATCCCACTCCCTCTCCTCCATCCCAGTGGCTTCCCACTCCATCCCAGTGCCTTCCTGCTCCTTCCCAGTGCTTTCCTGCTCCATCCCAGTGCCTTTCCCCTCCATTCCAGTGCCTCCCCTCCATCCCAGTGCCTCCCATCTATCCCAGTGCCTTCCCTCCATCCCACTGCCTCTCCTCCATCCCAGTGCCTTTCCCCTCCATTCCAGTGCCTCTCCCTCCATCCCACTGTCTTCCCACTCCATCCCAGTGCCTTCCTGCTTCATCCCAGTGCCTTCCTGCTCCATCCCAGTGCCTTTCCCCTCCATTCCAGTGCCTCCCCTCCATCCCAGTGCCTTCCTTCTCCCTCCCACTGTTGGGGTAACGCTCACCCACCCCTATTTCCCCACTCGAGTCCCGTTGGAAGCAGAACTACGCACAGAAAAGCAGGTGTGATGCATTTGGGACAGAAAAGCAGCTACTTTAAAATAATAACAATAAGGAAAAAAGCCTAGAAAAACAAAGTTGGGAAGTTTCATGACCTGGCAAGAATAAAAAAGAAAAAAAAAACACTTTATAAACACCCATGGGGGCTCCTGATGACGACTCCCAACCCACCAGCCTGATTTTCCAGATGAAGAGGGGAAAAAGGAGGAGCAGGGACGGGGAGGGGGGGACAGGGGGGACAAAGACCTCGCTCGGCCGAGGTCTTTGTCACTTTTAAATGTTCTTTGAGACCTTTCACGGAAATAGGAACTTAAATACTCGTCGGTGCTGGTGAACATGAATAAATGATGCTCCCCCCATCTATTATAGAGCAGCCGGGAACGGTTTTAAATGAAAAACAGGGGAGATTTAGACAAAATAGAAGAAATTCTTCATGTCGAGGGTGGTGAGACGCTGGCCCAGGCTGCCCAGAGAAGCTGTTTCCCTCCCCAAATCCTCCTTTTCCTTCCCCAAATTCCTGGTTCTCTCCCCAAACACTTGGTTCCTTCCACAAACCCTTGCTCCCCTTCCCAAATTGCCACTTTCCTCCCCAAACCCTCACTTCCCTCCTCAAACCCACATTTCCCTCCCCAAATCCTCACTTCCCTCCCCAAATCCCAGCTTCCTTCCAAAATCCTAATTTCTCTCCCCAAATTCCTGTTTCCCTCCCCAAATCCCAGTTTCCCTCCCCAAATCCCTCCCCAAACCCTCGCTCCCCTTCTCAAACTCCTCACTTCCCTCCCCAAATCCTCACTTCCCTCCCCAAATCCTCATTTCCCTCCCCAAATCCCAACTTCCCTCCCCAAATCCCAACTTCCCTCCCCAAATCCTCACTTCCCTTCCCAAATCTTAATTTCCCTCCCCAAATTTCTGCTTTCCTCCCCAAATCCTCACTTCCCTCCCCAAATCCTAATTTCAGAT
>NW_015090826.1:105536-106138 GCF_001431845.1 Calidris pugnax
CCCCCTTCCCCCCCCCAACCCCCAACTTCCCTCCCCAAATCCCAGCTTCCCTCCCCAAATCCCAGCTTCCCTCCCCAAATCCTCACTTCCCTCCCCAAATCCTCACTTCCCTCCCCAAATCCTCACTTCCCTCCCCAAATCCCAGCTTTCCCCCCAAATCCTCATTTCCCTCCCCAAATCCCAGCTTCCCTCCCCAAATCCTCACTTCCCTCCCCAAATCCCAACTTCCCTCCCCAAACCCCAGCTTTCCCCCCAAATCCTCGCTTCCCTCCCCAAATCCCAACTTCCCTCCCCAAATCCTTATTTCCCTCCCCAAATCCCAACTTCCCTCCCCAAATCCTCACTTCCCTCCCCAAATCCTAATTTCCCCCCCAAACCCTAATTTCCCTCCCCAAATTCCTGCTTCCCTCCCCAAATCCTTCCTGCGCCGCGGAAGCCGCAGCGGCCCCAGCTCCTTTCCAGCCAGGGGCTGGGGCGAAAAGGGAAACCAAAGGGCTCTTTAATTAAAGCTGGGAGCGCACCTCCAAATAATTAGCAGGAAAAGTTCATTAAGGCAAAGCTCAACGCTCCAATCTCGGCTTTGCCCGGCCCCATAATGTGGT
>NW_015090826.1:106148-106537 GCF_001431845.1 Calidris pugnax
GCTACATCTAGAGGTCCAGGAACCTTCCTGGAATATTTTCCAGCTGAGCATCCTTTTCCCTCCTTCATCCCAAAAACTCACACGGCATCGTTATCCCTCTTATGGGGGTGTCTGCCCCCCCCCCAAACCCAACAAGATCCTGGAGATGAAGCCAAATTTTTGCTTCTTCCCCCCTAAAAAAGCCCTCCTGCACCATCACCTTTCTCAGGGAAAGTGGTAAAAGTGGGGGTTTTTTTTGGGGGGAGCAGGCAGCAACCTTAAAATGAGGGATTAATTTAGGAAAATTAATGTTAATTGAAGGCAACGTGACATCGGGGATGGGGGGGGGGGGGAAAAGAAGCCAAAAAAAAACCCAAAAAAGCATTCCCAAATGGGAATTTGCCCCCTGG
>NW_015090826.1:106564-111998 GCF_001431845.1 Calidris pugnax
GGGGGGGGGGGGGGAAAGGAGGCCAAAAAAAAACCCAAAAAGGGCTTCGCAAATGGGATTTTGCTCCCTGGGGAGAAGGATGGGAAGGATCAAGGAATTCGGTAACAGGGATTAGATGGAGCCCAAAATAAATAAGTAAATAAATAAATAAGAATGGAAAATAATTGCATTCCTCCAAAAAACCAAGGGGGTTTTTGACGGGGAGAAAATGGGGGTGTTAAATAAACCCCACTCCGGTGTTTCTGTGGATCCCAATCCTGGAGAACTGTATCCCATGGGAGGAGGAGAGGTTGAATCTCCCAAAAAACAGGGGTCGTGGGGGAGAAAACTCATGGGTGGCTGTTTGGGATGGGGGGACACACCAAAGCCACCCCCCCCAGAGCTCATCCGTGGGGAAGGGATTGGGAGGGATTCACCTGGAGGGAAGGAGACCACCACGAGCTCCTGAGGAACCCATGGGATGTCCCAACTCAGGTCTTAGGTCCCTGGAGACCCCCCTCTTGCCAGGAGGATGAAGGGATGGACCCTCAGTCACCCAACTGGTGCCTCTCCATCTGTCCCCAACTCTCTGAGGCTCAAAAAGGTCCTTCCTTGAGCAGACTGTGGATAAATTCTATCAGATTTTGCAGAAAACACCATTTCTGCAAAGCCTTTGTGCAAAGTGACCGGTGGGGATGGAACCATTGGGTGATGAACCCACCAAACACCACGTCAACCTCATCATACCCACCACCAGAACCTCCTCCCACCTTCACCCTTCCATTTCATCACCTCGAGGTTTTGGGAATATCCCTCCCTGCTCCAAGAAGCTCTTTTCCACCCCCTAAGGACACCAAAGCCACCCCCCCAAAGCTCATCCGTGGGGAAGGGATTGGGAGGGATTCACCTGGAGGGAAGGAGACCACCACGAGCTCCTGAGGAACCCATGGGATGTCCCAACTCAGGTCTTAGGTCCTTGGAGACCCCCCTCTTGCCAGAAGGATGAGGGGATGGACCACCCTCAGTCGCCCAACTGGTGCATCTCCATCTGCCCCCAACACTCTGAGGCTCAAAAAGGTCCTTCCTTGAGCAGACTGTGGATAAATTCTATCAGATTTTGCAGAAAACACCATTTCTGCAAAGCCTTTGTGCAAAGTGACCGGTGGGGATGGAACCACTGGGTGATGAACCCACCAAACACCACGTCAACCTCATCATACCCACCACCAGAACCTCCTCCCACCTTCACCCTTCCATTTCATCACCTCGAGGTTTTGGGAATATCCCTCCCTGCTCCAAGAAGCTCTTTTCCACCCCCTAAAAAAAATCCCTTAGGATTTCTTTGGGGGTAGATGCTCCAAGTGGGAGCATCTTCCGTGTCCTTCTGGGCACAAGGAGAAACATTGCTCCTTCTCCACCAGCTTCAGCGCAGCCCCTGAAGAGCAGGCTGTGCCCAGGAGCCTCCCAACATCCACACACACCAGCATTAGACCCCTCCAGAAGTGGAAAAAAGGCATTTTTAACGGGGCTCTGAGTTCCAGTTCCTTCCCCAAACCCCTTTTCTCCAGGGTTGGAAGTGGGGGACCTTCTGTGTCACCAGCCCGAGGGCAGGAGCCTGGAGTCTGGTAGCCCCTGCTTTAATAACACCATTTGACAGAGATGGATGCCATCTCCTGCAGCACGGCCAGAGCTGGCTTCTCCACCAGTTCATCAAGCAGAAAAGAAGGTCTTCAGACCAATTTTGGGGTAGGAACACGGGCAACGGGGGGGCTATCCCTTCCCTGCCTTCCTCCTCCTCGATACCGCACGACTCTGGGCTGAGGGAGTTGGAGAAAAGCATCTCTCCTCCTGGGGCAACCCTGGACCTGCCTCCAACCTGGCTCTTGGGATGCAACGGGCTCTTTCCTGGTGAGAAACCAGAAGAAATCCCTTCAATGATCCTTCAGGAGAAGTGGAGGCTTCAAAAGAGCTACGGTCAGAAGTGGTCCAAGGGTTGACACGCGTTTGGGGCAGGGAGCCCCCCATGGGAGCCAGGATGCTCCAGGACTCATGGTACCATGGAGGGACTCCAATCCAGGCTGTGATGGCACCTCCAAATCGGGGTCCTTGATCCTTGGGAAAAGGGCAGGAGACCAAAGAAGCTCCTGGTTTAGAGAACCATGGAATGGTGGAGGTGGGAAAAGACCTTCAAGACCATTGAGTCCAACCATCGTCCCACCACCGCCCAAAGCCACCACTGACCCATGTCCCTCAGCCCCACATCTGCCCAGCTTTTAAATCCCTCCAGGGATGGAGACTCCACCACTGCCCTGAGGAGCATCTTCCAAGGCTTCACAACCCTTTCCATGAAGGAATTTTTCCCCATCTCCATTTCAACGGCGCAACTTGAGGCCGTTTCCTCTTGTCCCATCGCTTGGGAGAAGAGACCGACCCCAACCCTTGCCCCAACCTCCTTTTCAGGGAGTTGTAGAGAGGGAGAAGACCTCCCCTCACCCTCCTTTTCTCCAGGTTGAACCCCCCACCAGTAAAACCACTACAAAACCACTCTCCTCCCGCTGTTTTCACTCCGTTACCCCATCCCCAGCCTCTCCACCACCTTTATTTACCTTTTCTTCTGCTCTCCTGACACCGCACGGTTATTCCAGGTAATTTGGCTTTTTGAAGTTCTCACCCACTCGTCACCCCGAGCTGGATATTTTCTTTCATTTTTATTTATTTCTGGGGGTTTCTTTGGCGGTTTCGAAATCGATGCGTAGCCATGGAAACCAACTTTTCTCCCCATACGCGAGAGCTTTCCATCTCCACAACCAGCAAAAAAAAAAGCAGAAGTGGAAAAGATATTCAGCTGTTTGGGTCGGGAGAGAGTAAAAAAGGAGATGATGCCTTTCCCCAGCCTCTAAAATGGGAGGTTTTAGGGAAAAAAAAAAGCCAAAACACATCGCGGCGAGGAGCCGCTCTCCGTCACGGCCCATTTTATACCGCAAACAGGAACACCTTGATTTGCAGAAGGGAGGAGAGGTGGGAAATAGCAACTAAATTAACTAGTGATTAAATTATTAGTGATTAAATTCCTGAAGAAAAAGGACTGGTTTTACCTTATCTGCTGGTAACACCTGGCACCAGGATTTTAAACCTCTCTTCGGAAACAAGGCGCCGACTCCACGCGAAGCGGGGAAAACCCAGCGACAAAAGAGAATAAAGAGAATTAGCTCGTAGCTTAAGATAGATAAATTTGGAGAAGTTTTTTTTTTTCTTAATACCACCCGAACCCCCCCTTTCCGTTGTAGGGTTTAGGAAATAAAAAACCCAGCCAGTGAGAGCTGACTTAG
Organism: Calidris pugnax; assembly: GCF_001431845.1. Classification (NCBI taxonomy): domain Eukaryota; kingdom Metazoa; phylum Chordata; class Aves; order Charadriiformes; family Scolopacidae; genus Calidris; species Calidris pugnax. The sequence continues at coordinate 109,873 of NW_015090826.1, forward strand.
CACATATCACAGAGGTTTTTTTTTTTTTGGGTTGTTCTAATGGAAGCAACAAGATCTCTACAAGGGGAGGAGGAGGAGGAGAAATAATCAATACCCGAGCTCTTGAAGTGTTTAATTGGAGAGGGCTTTATTTGCTGCTGAAGAGAACTGGAACTATACACTGGTTTGCACTGGACCGAAGCTGGGATTTATTTTTATATATATATATTTTTATTTTTTTTTCCCCCCCTTGTTTTTTTTATTTCGCTAAACGTAAGCAATGCAGTGTAACCAGAAAACAATGACTTACAGTGTTTCAAACCACCCCCCCCCCAAAAAAAACCCAAAAAACAGGCTTTTGAGCTAAAAACTGAAAATCCACACTAGAGTTTGCCCCACGGAAGGATGGAGTGACTTTGGGCTGGGAAGCACACGGCATCCTACGTCCCCGCTCCGTAGCCGGGGGTGGCAACTACTGGCCTCTCTCAGTTTGCCTTGGGAACCCCCCCCCCCCAAAAAAAAAAGGCATTTTCAAGTTTTAAAGTAAAAGCGATGGCAGGAGAGGGGAGGGAGCCCCCGGTGCCACCAGGGGAGGGGACAGAGGGACAATCCTCCCCCAAATCGAGCTGCGTTGAGGGAAGCTACGGACGGAGAGGGAGGGCTGGGCGCCCCATGCTAAGCTGGCTCCTTCGTTATCTCCGCTATTAATTAACGAATGGCTTTGATAAATCAGTTCCACAACCCAAGGGAGGGGGCTGTGGAGTTAAAAAGGCGTCGGAAAGATCATGCAGAAGGGGGTTGGGGGTGTGTAGGGGGGGGGGTCAGTTCCCTCGTAGCACCGCAGTTCCCACCTCGTCGTAATAAATACTCTGCCTCTAGAGCCAAGGAAGGTTTGGGGAGGGGAAAAACACACACACACACACACACACACACACAGAGGGGAAGGACGGAGGTGGGACCTCGAGCGTGGCCAATTCCTCGGCCCGGGAGACACGTCAAATGCAACTCATGCCAAAAACGTGGCTTTTTGAACATTTCTCTCTGCTTAGGAAAGATGCTACCGCCTTGTTTCGGTGCCTTTCTCAGCCTCGGCTAAACCATGCAGGTGAAAAACATCCCGTGAGGTGCCAGGGAAGGTATTGAGATTATGAAATGAGCTTTTTTTTGTTTGTTTTTTGTTTGGTTGGTTGGTTTTTTCACTCTGAAACTGGATATGAAGTTCATTTGGGAGAGTGCGGGGTCGGAGTAGGTTGTTCTCGGTCGGTTGGTTGGTTGGTTGGTTGTTGGTTGGTTGATTTTTTCCTTTCTTCCCCTCGCCCTTTCCTTTGTGTGTGTGTCACCAAAGGCACTTCACTCCGTGCGTAGGATGATGTGGATCCCTGAATCTGTGAAAACTGGTCCGCTCATCTCCCCGGCCCTCAGCGCGAACGAGGCGTCTTCAAAAGGTTTCTGCATCTGACCTGGGGAAGAGCAGACACCGGAGGAGAAGTTCAATTAAGGAAGGAGGATCTCAAACGAAGGACAGCTTCCAGGCAAAACAACAAAGTCCCCAATTAATAACTCGTGGGGAGGGGTGTGTTTGTTTTCATCTGCTCCCAGAACAACTCAATTCACACCTGCAGGAACACAGATGATTTCTTTTCTAAACAGGGAGGTGGTTGTTTAGATCTTCCAGACGGCAAGAGAGGAGAGTTGGGCAGAGAGGAACCTGATGAAGTTCCACCAAGGGCAAGTGGAGGTTCCTGCCCCTGGGGGGGAATAACCCCCTGCCCCAGGACAGGTTGGAGGTGACCTGCTGGGGAGCAGATCTGAGGAGAAAGACTTGGGAGTCCTAGGGGACAAGAGGATGCCCACGAGCCACCAACGGGCCCTGGTGGACAAGAAGGTCAACGGCATCCTGGGAGGGCATCAGGAAAAGTGTGGAGAACCTGGAGGGAGGTCATCTTCCTGCTCTACTCTGCCCTGGGGAGGCCCCATCTGGAGCACTGGGACCAGTTGTGGGCTCCCCAGTTCCAGAAGGACAGGGAACTGGTGGAGAAGGTCCAGCAAAGGGCTTCGAAGATGATGAAGGGTGGAGCATCTCTCTGCTGAGGAAAGGCTGAGGGACTTGGGGCTTTGGAGTCTGGAGAAGAGAAGACTGAGGGGGG
>NW_015090826.1:119807-136377 GCF_001431845.1 Calidris pugnax
GCCCCATGCTAAGCTGGCTCCTTCGTTATCTCCGCTATTAATTAACGAATGGCTTTGATAAATCAGTTCCACAACCCAAGGGAGGGGGCTGTGGAGTTAAAAAGGCGTCGGAAAGATCATGCAGAAGGGGGTTGGGGGTGTGTAGGGGGGGGGGTCAGTTCCCTCGTAGCACCGCAGTTCCCACCTCGTCGTAATAAATACTCTGCCTCTAGAGCCAAGGAAGGTTTGGGGAGGGGAAAAACACACACACACACACACACACACACACACAGAGGGGAAGGACGGAGGTGGGACCTCGAGCGTGGCCAATTCCTCGGCCCGGGAGACACGTCAAATGCAACTCATGCCAAAAACGTGGCTTTTTGAACATTTCTCTCTGCTTAGGAAAGATGCTACCGCCTTGTTTCGGTGCCTTTCTCAGCCTCGGCTAAACCATGCAGGTGAAAAACATCCCGTGAGGTGCCAGGGAAGGTATTGAGATTATGAAATGAGCTTTTTTGTTTGGTTGGTTGGTTTTTTTTACTCTGAAACTGGATATGAAGTTCATTTGGGAGAGTGCGGGGTCGGAGTAGGTTGTTCTCGGTCGGTTGGTTGGTTGGTTGGTTGTTGGTTGGTTGATTTTTTCCTTTCTTCCCCTCGCCCTTTCCTTTGTGTGTGTGTCACCAAAGGCACTTCACTCCGTGCGTAGGATGATGTGGATCCCTGAATCTGTGAAAACTGGTCCGCTCATCTCCCCGGCCCTCAGCGCGAACGAGGCGTCTTCAAAAGGTTTCTGCATCTGACCTGGGGAAGAGCAGACACCGGAGGAGAAGTTCAATTAAGGAAGGAGGATCTCAAACGAAGGACAGCTTCCAGGCAAAACAACAAAGTCCCCAATTAATAACTCGTGGGGAGGGGTGTGTTTGTTTTCATCTGCTCCCAGAACAACTCAATTCACACCTGCAGGAACACAGATGATTTCTTTTCTAAACAGGGAGGTGGTTGTTTAGATCTTCCAGACGGCAAGAGAGGAGAGTTGGGCAGAGAGGAACCTGATGAAGTTCCACCAAGGGCAAGTGGAGGTTCCTGCCCCTGGGGGGGAATAACCCCCTGCCCCAGGACAGGTTGGAGGTGACCTGCTGGGGAGCAGATCTGAGGAGAAAGACTTGGGAGTCCTAGGGGACAAGAGGATGCCCACGAGCCACCAACGGGCCCTGGTGGACAAGAAGGTCAACGGCATCCTGGGAGGGCATCAGGAAAAGTGTGGAGAACCTGGAGGGAGGTCATCTTCCTGCTCTACTCTGCCCTGGGGAGGCCCCATCTGGAGCACTGGGACCAGTTGTGGGCTCCCCAGTTCCAGAAGGACAGGGAACTGGTGGAGAAGGTCCAGCAAAGGGCTTCGAAGATGATGAAGGGTGGAGCATCTCTCTGCTGAGGAAAGGCTGATTCCTGCTCTACTCTGCCCTGGGGAGGCCCCATCTGGAGCACTGGGACCAGTTGTGGGCTCCCCAGTTCCAGAAGGACAGGGAACTGGTGGAGAAGGTCACAGGCACAAACTGGGACATGAGAAGTTCCATCTCAACATGAGGAGGAACTTCTTGACTTTGAGGGTGGCAGAGCCCTGGAAGAGGCTGCCCAGAGAGGTGGGGGAGTCTCCATCTCTGGAGACATCCAAACCCCCCTGGATGGGACCCTGTGGGACCTGGTTTGGAAGGGGGTTGGAGGAGATGATCTCCAGAGATCCCTTCCAACCCCATAGCATTCCAGGATTCCCTAATCCTAAAGGCAGAAGAAATCTGTTCTGCAGACTCACTGGCACAAGGGGATGTTCCTCTTCCACTCTCCTGTGCCCTCCAGGTACCCGGGGGGGGTGTGTGGATGTGGTGTGTGTTACAGCCCACACTAAATAATTTACCAGGCACACGTGGGGAATGTCATGACCTAGATAAGACTTGCTCTTAAGGCTCCTCTCTCCTTAAAAAGTCAAATTCGCTGACTTTTTCCAGGAGTTTTAGAATTCCAGGCTCAGGGAAAGGCAGGGGGGGCCCCAAGGACCCCACGTGGGGATTCAGGAGCACAACTATCGCAGCTCTGCAGGGGGGAATAAAGGAATAAAACAGCAAAATAACACCCAGAATAATTCAAACCAAGAGCAGAGACACCAGCCTGATAGAGGGGGGAGATGGAATTTTTGCCCAGTTTCCTGTGATAAAAGTTAGAGCAGGGAAAACTGCCCCCCCTCAGCCGAAATAATGAGGTTTTTTACTGGTACCAACAGGTCAAAGTCTCACTGGGAGGGGAGAAAAAAAAGCTTCAGCAGAAGGACAAAGTGCCAGGGGGAAGGTGACTGTCCCCCAGGCACAGAAGCAACCTTTTCTCTCTGCTCAAAGCTTGGCTGGAGGTGCCCCAGGCGATGCCCAGACCATTGTCTCACCAAAAAAACCCAAGGAAATCTCCTGGAAGTTTATGTTCCTGGTTTCCAAGCTGAGCTGCAGCTCTGGATTCCACAGCATCTTCGAGGTGGGGGGGCTGCAGAAAGCTCCTGGGCAGCCCCAGAGCTGGATCATCAGCAAATATCACAGCCATCTATTCATCTTTTTTGCAAATTAAACCTTTCTGACCCCTTCCAAGACCACATCTCACCCAGCAGCATCTCCAGAACTGATGTTTTCCTTCAGGACCCCCATCCCTCCCTACCCCTTTCTCCACCAGGGCAGTTAAGATGCCACAAAAGACGCTCGATTCCCCCCCTTTTGGGATTAATAATAGCTTCAATTGGTTATTTTCTCCTTCCAAAAAAAAGGGGTTTATTACTGAAGCGACCCGATGCAGCCAGCTTTCCAGAGTTTCTCTTCTCTCCTCTCAGCATTTAGATTAATGGCTAAAAATCGAGATTAAAAGCTTGAAGCAGACTCTCTGGTTGACGAGCTCCGGGTATAAAACCAGTGCCATTCACTGTCAGCCTCAAAACCTGAATTTTTTGGGGGGTTATTTTCCACTAGGACCTGAAATCTTCCCTTCAGATGAGGTTATCGGTCTCCCTGCTCCAGCAGAGCACAGAGACATGACTTATTGGAAGGCTTTGGGGGAAGACAAATGGAAATGTTTCAATAACTTCACCTCCCCAGTAACCGCCGCCCCCGGTTCTACCAAATTACATTTTCAGCCCAGTAAAAAAACCAGCAGAGGAGGCAGAGAGGGGGATGGAGGGAGAGCAGGCCTTGGGCCACCGCACGGTTCCAATGCCATCTAGTGGAAACTGCTTCTTGTGACATTTCTTTATGTTTTGGTGCAGGCAGAAAAAAAAATATAAATATAAGAAATCAAGCTCTTTCCGTATCAAAACGACCCCACGTTTCAATTGCCACCGAAGCCAAAGCAGCAGATGCAGCACCTCAGGATAAATGTGTTGTTAGACACAATAAAATATCACTGTTTAGCCCCGAAAGGATCTAGTTGAGGAAGCAACTGTTGCTGAACTGCACCCTAAAAAGGAGCAGTGATTAAAATTAGTATTTTGGTGGGGGGAATAAATACTCAAACTATACTTAAAATAGAGTTTCACCTGCTGAAGCAGGGGCTGAACGAGTGACTCGGAGCCCCTTCTGCCAGCCCAATAGCATTTTAAATACTCCCAGGTATCCTGGTTTGGGCAAAACAGGGCTAATTTCTCTCCTAAACCTTGGGAAAACTCCACTTTTGAAGACTCTAGTGGCTGAAATCGGTGAAAATATTTACTTTATCACCAGCTCTGGGGTGTGGGATTCAAGGTCTTGGTGTTTTTGAGCTCCCTGGGGGTGGGGACGAGGAGGAGCGAGACCCGGACACTCGTCCCAAGCTGCCACCAGGGTTATTTCATACCACAAACATCACATTCTATATAAATTTAGGAAGTTTGCTGAGTTTTTCCTGCCTTCCTGAGAACTCTTTGCCCTGGTGCCAGAGCCCTGAGCCCTTCCCTTCCTCTGGAAGCCGCAGGTCCCACCTTTGCTGGGAGCACCCTGAGAAATTGGGCTGAGGATAATCCTCCTCTATTTTATATCAGTATCAGCATCAATATTGGTCCTCTACTCTTAATTATTTCCTCTTGTCCTATTAAATCTATTTCTATTTCAATCCTGGGGTTTCCTTCCTGTTCTCCAGTTCCCCTTCCTGGGTGGGGAAGGGTCATTGGCTGATGGAATAATGGTCTAAATGACAAGAAATCATTGTGGGATGACAATAAATCGTTGGGGGGGGGTCTCAAACCATAACCTGGGGACATCCCAAACCTGGCCCGGCGAGGCAGCTGTGCAAAAACCTCCTGAAAAACTCTCTGTCCTCAACAAGAAGCTTTTCCTGACCTTCTTCAAGCACAACACACGTGGACACCCTCGCTCTAACAAGGTTTTGGTGTTTTCTTTGAATTTCCTAGCTGTACTCAGGACATCATCACCTTCTATTTCCCTCCTAGTGGAAATCACTGCAAGAAGCCTCGTTAAGACAAAGCAAAGGAGGCTTTTAATGTTTTACTCTTACCCATCCCAAAGGTTTTCCTCCCACACCAGCAAATCTCATTAAGGAGGAAGCATCCACCAGCTTTTGGGTGTCCCTCCCATCGATAATCCCCTCACAAAAATCTCTCAATTATTTGGCCGGGCTGTGAATTCTTCTCATTTCCCCCCCCCAATTTGCTAATCGCTTTCTCATTGAAGATTAAAACGTGTTTATGTGGGGGGTCGTTAACGAGACTCATCCACTTCTCCCTTATTCATGCCTCATTATGCTCTGCCACCGCATTTCCACTCGGTGGGGCTGGATAAAAATCCTTTTCCAGAGGGAAAAAAAGTCAATTTCATGAAGGGTGTTTGCACAACATCGCCTTTTCTGCCTAGAAGAATATTATGGTTGCATTTACTAATTGGTTTAACTTCCAGGCATCAAAGTACATTTCCTGCACAGCAGGAGGCCCGGCAGATAAATCCATTTTTGTCTTCACAGAATGATAAAGGTTGGAAGGGACCTTCTGGAGATCGTCTCCTCCAATCCCCTTCCAAACCAGGTCCACCAAGAGCAGGTCCCACAGGGTCCCATCCAGGGGGGTTGGAATGTCTCCAGAGATGGAGACCCCCTCACCTCTCTGGGCAGCCTCTCCCAGGTCTCTGCCACCCTCAAAGTCAAGAAGTTCCTCCTCGTGTTGAGATGGAACTTCTCATGTCCCAGTTTGTGCCCATTTCCTCTTGTCCTGTCACTGGGCACCACTGGAAAAAGCCTGGCCCCATCCTCCTGACACCCACCAGCCAGGAGATTCCCCCCTCTGTCTTCTCTTCTCCAGACTCAAAAGCCCCAAGTCCCTCAGCCTTTCCTCAGCAGAGAGATGCTCCAGCCCTTCATCATCTTCGTAGCCCTTTGCTGGACCCTCTCCAGCAGTTCCCTGTCCTTCTGGAACTGGGGAGCCCACAACTGGTCCCAGTGCTCCAGATGGGGCCTCTCCAGGGCAGAGCAGAGTGGGAGGATGACCTCCCTCCAGGTTCTCCACACTTTTCCTGATGCCCCCCAGGATGCCATTGACCTTCTTGGCCCCAAGGGCACATTGTTGGCTTATGGTCACCCTATTGTCCACCAGGACTCCCAGGTCTTTCTCCTCAGAGCTGCTCTCCAGCAGGTCACCCCCAACCTGTCCTGGGGCAGGGGGTTATTCCTCCCCAGGGGCAGGACCCTACACTTGCCCTTGGTGGAACTTCATCAGGTTCCTCTCTGCCCAACTCTCCAGGTCTCACCGGATGGTGGCCCAGCCTCTGCTGTGTCACCTGCTTGTCCCAGTTTGGTGTCACCAGCAAAGGTGCCAAGGGTCCAACTCCATCCCTTCACCCAGCTCATCGATGAAGATATTGATGAGGACTGGACCCAGTCCTGACCCCTGGGGACCACCACTGGTCACGGACCTCCAACTGGACTCCGTGCCACTAATCACAACCCTCTGAGCTCTGTCTTTCAGCCACTTTTCAATCCATCCCACTGTCCATTCATCCGACTCACCCTTCCTAAGTTCACCTACGAGGATGCTGTGGGAGATGGTGTCAAAAACCTTGCTGAAGTCTACCTTGACTTAAAACCCAAAATTAAAGCCCAAAAATCAGCATCACCCCTGGAAGGACGAGCTCTCACCTCTCCCAAACGCTCCCAAATCGCCTCCCGCTTTGGCCGAGCTGCAGTCGCTGAACTGGGAAGCCAGGGATTCAAAATCCTCTTCTCCTGATTTTATCTTCTGGATGTAGCCTGGAAATACAGGGAATAATTCCATCAGGAGAGGGGAAAAAAAAAGAAGCCCAAAAAGCCACCAACCCCCCCCCCACCTTAAACTTTACATTCCCGCAGCAAGAAGGGCACAAATCACAAATAAAAAGGCTTTCAATCAAAACCCACCAACCCCCCCCACCTTAAACTTTACATCCCCGCAGCAAGAAGGGCACAAATCACAAATAAAAAGGTTTTCAATCCTCCTGAAGGAACTCAGAATTAAACTTTTATAACACCCCAAAAAGCACTTGTTTCTGATGTGTGTTTTTTTTTTTTTCCAGCCACATTTCCATCCTCGCGCCGTGGCCCATTTCTATTTAAGCTTCTATTAAATAAAAAAAAAGAAAAAAAAAAAAAAGGTGATTCCACCCACTGAAACACAGGGATTTATTAGTGGGCTTCAAAATAGATGAGCTTTTGATTTGGGAAGGGCTCACCTCGGCAGAAGAACGAGCACGAAGAATCCTCGAGGAGTGAATTATTTGTCAAGACAGCTTTTTAAAAGGTCAGTTAAAAACTATTCCTCATCTCAACCCAACGCTCTGCCTCGCTCTTCTGAGAGCTCTGAACCTTTCCGGACCAGTGGAATCCCAGTTCTCCCAGCTTGTACCAAGAAAAACCCAAGAGATAAATCACATTTTCCGGTCAACAGCTTGATAACGTGATCACGGAGCCACTAATTGCAGAGACTTCATTAAAAGAAGTCCTTTTAATGCCACTCCAAATCCCAAGTTGTCGCTCCCACTTCAAACTCCCCATCAAAACCCAATTTAATACCAGTTTCAAGGGAGTTTTCTGCATGAGGATGGTGGTTTAACTGGTTTGAAGCCTGCAAACTGGTAAATATCTGCTGTGGGTCCGGCTCCACCTTCCCAGCGCAGCCTGATCCAGCCAGAGGGGTTTGTCTTCCCCACTTTGGCCCCAAAATGAGGAATTAAAACGAAATTTCATCACAAAAAATGTCCTTCATCCACGGATTTGTAGCAAAGGAGCATCTCCCAGAGGAATCCAACCTGAAAAGCAACCCCCAAATCGATGCTCTGGCTCCCAGCCCAAAGCGAGCCCAAAATCCAGCTAAACTTACTTCTCACTTGAATTATGGTTTTGAAAAATAATTTTGAAATCTTTCCAGGAACCTCCCCCATCAGCTTTTGATAGAACCATCAAGACCTGAACTTCTTCCACTTTAGAAGTCCCCTGATTTTCTTTAAAATCCTGATTTTCTTTAACAGAGAAACCGCGAGGAAAAAAACGTCGTTCCCCTCCCCTCGAAGGTATTAAATCTGCTGGTTTCAACAACCAAACTCCCGAGAGGCTGAGCTTTGCTAGAAAAAAAAACCCTCTAAAAATAATACATAAAATTGGGCTGAGAATGGTTTATTCCAGCCCCAAACAGTGGATGAGCCCCACCTGGAAAAGGACCGGGCATTCATTCAAGAGTCAGGCTTTATTATTTAGAGGGATGCTCCCAAAAAAAGGAAGAGGGTCAGTTTCTGACACAAAAGGATGAAGAAATAAGGATTTTCCAGCTCTTTTTAATGCTCTATATTTGTATCCACCTGAGGAAATATCTGTGAGGGCTGGGGGTAGGTGAGAAAATATTCCTTAATGAGAGAATGGAGGAGCTGAGGTTTCCAGCAGCGATGAAAAAGTAAATTATTAATTTCTGAATGAAGCCTTTTATTGCAGTTTAACACTAACAAGACCAAAAACGATGGGATTTTAAATCTTTAGATTAGTCTCCTTCCCTCCAGCCCCCACTTTTCCTCCCCAATTCAACCACCTCTTTCAATGAGCTGCCACTAATGTAAATTTTTTAAATTCACAAGGTGTTCAGGACTTTTCCAGCTGGACAGGCCAGGAGAATGGGTTATTTAAAAAAAAACAGGAATAGGAGACTGATTAACTCTTGGTTTAGAATCTTTTTTTTTAAATAGGTGTCCTGAATATAATTCAAAAGCCCCAAAAAGTGATCTCAATTCCTGCTTTAACGCCCGCACTTGTCACCGAAGGGAGATTATTCCCATTTATCCTCCCTGTGGGTGGAGAAAAAGTCACCACCAAAGTCTGAAACTCTCCAAAACTTAAGGCAACAGCTATTTATCCTGCATTAAAAAGGGAAAAAAAAAAAAATAGAGAAAAAAAAAAGGATTATTTATCTGGGTGGGAGACAGTTCACAGCGTTCGTGGTCCAGGAAAGAAACTGATGCTGGTTCATCCTATTAAACTAAGCTGCTTGGGGATAAGCAGCCACTCGCTGAGAAAACAGAGTTTATCCTAAAAAAGGCAGATTTGCACCACTATAAATACGTAGAAAATTGTATAGAGGTGCCAATCCCCAGCAAGGAGCCATCACACAGCACCCCCGGGAGCGTGGGGAATCCCAGCTTGAAGATTATCTACTGCTGTTAAAGTAATAAAGCATCCAAATTAAGGCTCGGAGAATTTACATTTAGATCTGAAACCACCTTGCCCCGCTCACACAAGCGGGTTCCGAGGGGGAGAGAGTTTCCTGAGCACAGAGCAAAGCACTCAACCACACATAAAAATCAAATTTAGTTGTTCAAACCTCCTAATTTTCTGCTGGTGACCTGTCCGAGAGCAAAATCTGCCTGTCGACTCGATGAGGGTTTTCCTGGATAAAGCCTAAGGCTTTTTTTTTTTAAAAAAAAGCTGAGGTGGTTGTTTCAAAGCACCTCGAGGCACCTGCACCTCGTGCAAAACGGGATTAATGAGCCCTTTCCCCAGATGATCTCAGCCATTTCGAACTAATTAGGCAGATTAGGTACCGTCAGGGCTTTAATGATCTCCCTCGGAAAAAAAAATCTCGGGGTTTAAGTGAAATCCAGCAATGGGAGATTAGTGCAAAAAGAGGGAGATGAAGAACAGCGATGGATCGTGCTGGATTGGAGAAGAGAAGCTTTTAGGGAGTGAAGTTTGGGATGAATCCCAGCTGATTCCAGAAAAAAGAAGCAAGGGGGACACTAACGAAGCATGAAAATAACGGGGAAACACCATCAGCGGGAGGATCTGAATATTAAACGTGACCTGAAGGTCCAAGGGGATCCAATTTACAAACACAACCCAAAAAAATAAATATATATCTGCTGTACGCAGAGCTCCAACGGAAGGAGGAGGATGTAAATGTGGAATTCCCACCCAAAAAAGAGGCAGAATGATTTTAAAAAAGGAGAATCATGGCAGCAAAGTCGCAGCAGAGAAGGGCAGCGGTAAATGCCGCCGGAGAAGGAGGGCTGAGAGAGGCTCTGGGATATTCCACACCACCATGAACCCACGCTGGGGGAAAAAAAATTAATCAAAACTGAAGTGCAAAGGAGGGCGAAGAGCAGAAAGAGCAGAAGGGATGACCTACATTACCAGAAACTAAAAGCTTCGGTCGGCTCCACGGTGAAAAAAACAGGCTGGGAAAGAGGAGGGCTCTCAAAATCCACCCAGAGGTCAACAGCAGGAAGGAATTCAATTTAATTAAGTAATTAAACAACTCTCATGCAAGAAACAAGGGGTGGAAACTGATCGTAAGTGGTATTTAGCTGGAAATGGGGTTTCTACATGTAGAGAGATGGTCGGAAATAACCTTTGCTGCCTCTTAACCGGTGCCTGAGAAAACCTGTGGAGGGAACTAAGAGGTTTTGGTAACTTTAATTCAGAATCAGGCTCAAATCTGAAATTTCCTTTTAGTCCCATGTTCCCTGTGATGTTATCACCCATCAGAAAAGCACCTGGTGAGGTAAATCCTGCCAGAGCACCTTGGGAGAGCTCACCTCCATTGAATCCTCCCTGTGTCCCTTCCACGCCCCCGATTCTCCTCCCTTATTAGTGGGGAAAAAGCCATCAAACGGGATATTTGACATCAGTCGAGTTCACCTACCCCAAAATATTCATCTTTAGCATCAGCCCCTCTCCTCTGGGGACAAAAAACTCCCTAAATCAAATTTATTTCTCGTTTTTTTCTTGCATAAAGCATTAAGAGGCGAGCGGGGTTCGGAGGAAGAGCTCTCAGGAAACAATTTCCAACCAAAACAGAAGGGGTGGCACCGGGGCGGGCAAATTTCTCCTCAAATTTGGACAATTCCACCCTAAAATTCCACTCGCCAGGGTACCCTACATCCACACAGAGAAGTTCATTAGTGCCTAATTGTCAGGAGCCAGAGCGGAGCTCAGCCCAGCCTCCTCCCACCAAGTCTCAGCTGTTCTAAAAAGGGAATTTACAAACTTTTTCAAGAAGCCACCATAAAATAATGAAGAAAAAAGTTATATTCTCTGCAACCTTCCCAGGAACAGCATTTATTTGGGATGAAAAGGTGGTTGGGGTGGGGGTTTTTTTTATTCCCTTCACAGGAATGAATTCCCTAACGGCCTCGACCATGAAGACAAGGTGGGGATGGGCATGAAGTGAGTTTTAATCACGACTTTTTCCCCTTCAGCCACCCCAGAGAGATTATGAAATGGGAAATATTCGATAGAGAGAAGGCTCTGAGGCTCTCAAGGTTAATTTCCTTCTTTCCAGCCGAGGAAAGTTCAAGCTGTTTCTTTCCCTCCCTTTACCAGGCGCCAAAGAACCGCGGCTTCGCAAAGAAAAACACCCAAACAAAGGAAAAAAGGACAATTGTTGAGTCTAAAGAACATTCTTCAGGCTTCTAAAGGCAACCAGTTCACGGAATATTTATGGTTCAAAAAGTCCATCTGGACAAAAAGCTCCTGAAATACCTTTTTAGAGATAACGAGCCAACTTTCCCCTTCTAAAATCCTCTCCCAAAGATCCCAGTTCACCAAGGGCTCCTTAAAACCCCCCAGAATCGGGCATCATTTCACCTCCCACAAACATAGTCCCAAGAGATGGGTCTAAAACAGTTTTATTCTTTAAAAAAAATAAATAAGAGAGGCAGAAAGAGAGAGAGAATTTGCAGCTGGGCTGAAATATCTCAATCTATTTCTCTTTATGGCAGTCCCAGCTCCCTGGGCACAGATTTCCATGCCATCCTGTGTTGTCACCCTCCCCTGGTGACACCCCAACCCCAAGGAGACAATTCCCAAAGAAAATTCCAGTCCTTGCCAGTTCCTTAAAAAAAATAAATAAGAGAGACAGACAGAGAGAGAGAATTTGCAGCTGGGCTGAAATATCTCAATCTATTTCTCTTTATGGCAGTCCCAGCTCCCTGGGCACAGATTTCCATGCCATCCTGTGTTGTCACCCTCCCCTGGTGACACCCCAACCCCAAGGAGACAATTCCCAAAGAAAATTCCAGTCCTTGCCAGTTCCTTTAACCTCCCCTTCCAAACTGCAGTGAGCAGATACCACCTGCTGGTCACCACTTCTGTGCTTCAAGTCACTCAGCAAAGATCATTTCCCCTCCCAGGGCTTTTAAATTAAGAAAATCCTTAAATTTCTTCTTGGGTGGGATGGAGGCAGGAGCCAAAAATCCCCTCCTGATCTTCCCTCCTTCCTTGCTGAAGCCATAAAAGATAAGACAGGCTCAATACAACCTCACTCCCAGAAAAGACAGAGCTGCCCATTAAAGAGCCCGGTCTCATTTTCACCAATTAATCAACGGGATTGATTTAAACCCACCCCCACCCTTCTAAGAGGTAAAAAAACAGCAGGAAAAGCCAAACTTGCTTCAATTCTATTGCTAGAGCTGCAAGGAAAAGAAAAACATCCAGACTGCAAAGATTAACACCATCTCTCAGGATAAACACGTGGCGCCCTGGCTCCGAGACCACATCACAAACCAGAATATTTGGGGAAAAACCCCAGCAGATCAGGTCATCCCATCCAGCCTCCTGGCGAGGTCGATTCCCTCCTACAAACAACTTCATTTCAAGCAGAGGTTAATTAGAACTGACTCTAAACTCGTGACGTTAACCAAAAAGAAATGTTTAAAGAACATTGGTTTTAGCGTCAAATCGTTTTATTTTTAATAGAAGAGTACACATTGACAAAGAAAATACAAACAAACCTCTGAAATAACGTTATAAAAAAAAAACAAAACAAAACAAAACAAATGGGCTGGGACCTATCTTTGTGTCATTTAATTATACAGCAAAATTGTTTCTCTGAGTGGCCGAGGCCACACAAAAGTCCACGTTCAAACCACTTGGCTTAACCCCCCCCCTTTCCTTTAGCAAGTTGGGGACACACCAACCCCCTCGGGGTCCAATTCTAGTCTTAAAATGACTTTTTTTCCCCTTTAACAGCATCATATTCCCTCTTTCTCCTGCGTTTACTTGCCATTTATAAGCTCCAGTGCCTCATCTTTGGTCCGCGTGATCTTTTCCTGCCTCCACGACGAGGGTCTTCTGGACTGGTTGTGTTTCACCAGGAGATGTGAACATCTCACTTTGCTGGGCTCCCCTTGGCCGTTCTTCCCGCTGCCGCTGGGCCGTTCCCATTGGCTGGCGTTCGTGATGTGGTTGAAGTAATACACGCGGCCTGAGGACACAGAGGGGGGGCTGGCGTTAAAAAACCTCCTGGCACACCCCAAAAATAGGTTTCTGACCCCAAGAACACGCTTTCTGACCCCATGAATGAGCTTCTTGACCCCAAGAATCAGTTTCCGACCCCAAGAACGAAATTCTTGACCCTGAGAACCAGCTTCCGACCCCAAGAACGAGCTTCTTGACCCCCAGAACCAGCTTCCGACTCCAAGAACGAGCTTCTTGACCCCAAGAATCAGTTTCCTACCCCAAGAAAGAACTTCTTGACCCCAAGAATCAGTTTCCAACCCCAAGAACGAAATTCTTGACCCTGAGAATCAGCTTCCGACCCCAAGAACGAGCTTCTTGACCCCCAGAACCAATTTCTGACTCCAAGAACGACATTCTTGACCCTGACAGTCACCTTCTGACCAAGAATGAGCTTCTTGACCCCGAGAATCAGTTTCTAACCCCAAAAATGAGCTTCTTGACCCCAAGAACCAGTTTGCGACACCAAGAATGACATTCTTGACCCTAAGAATCAGCTTCCGACCAAGAATGAGCTTCTTGACCCTGAGAATCAGCTCTGACCCCAAGAACGAGCTTCTTGACCCTGAGAATCAGTTTCCGACCAAGAATGAGCTTCTTGACCCCAAGAATCGGTTTCTGACCCCAGAAATGAGCTTCTTGACCCTGAGAATCAGCTCTGACCCCAAGAACGAGCTTCTTGACCCTGAGAATCAGTTTCCGACCAAGAATGAGCTTCTTGACCCCAAGAATCGGTTTCTGACCCCAGAAATGAGCTTCTTGACCCTGAGAATCAGCTCTGACCCCAAGAACGAGCTTCTTGACCCTGAGAATCAGTTTCCGACCAAGAATGAGCTTCTTGACCCCAAGAATCGGTTTCTGACCCCAGAAATGAGCTTCTTGACCCTGAGAATCAGCTCTGACCCCAAGAACGAGCTTCTTGACCCTGAGAATCAGTTTCCGACCAAGAATGAGCTTCTTGACCCCAAGAATCGGTTTCTGACCCCAGAAATGAGCTTCTTGACCCTGAGAATCAGCTCTGACCCCAAGAACGAGCTTCTTGACCCTGAGAATCAGTTTCCGACCAAGAATGAGCTTCTTGACCCCAAGAATCGGTTTCTGACCCCAGAAATGAGCTTCTTGACCCTGAGAATCAGCTCTGACCCCAAGAACGAGCTTCTTGACCCTGAGAATCAGTTTCCGACCAAGAATGAGCTTCTTGACCCCAAGAATCGGTTTCTGACCCCAGAAATGAGCTTCTTGACCCTGAGAATCAGCTCCGACGCTGAGAATGAGCTTCTTGACCCCAAGAATTGGTTTCCAACCCGAAGAATTGGTTTCAGACCCCAAGAACGAGCTTCTTGACCCCCAGAACGACATTCTTGACCCTGAGAATCAGCTTCCGACCGAGAATGAGCTTCTTGACCCCAAGAACCAGTTTCTGACCCCAAGAATCAGCTCTGACCCCAAGAACGAGCTTCTTGACCCCGAGAATCAACTCTGACCACAAGAACGAGCTTCTTGACCCTGAGAATCAGCTTCTGATACCAAGAACAAGATCCTTGACCCCCAGAACCAGTTTTCAACCTCAAGAACAAAATTCTTGACCCCAAGAATTGGTTTCCAACCCCAAGAACAAAATTCTTAACCCCGAGAGTCAGCTCCCGACCCCGAGAAACAGCTTTTTGATGCTGAGAATGAGTTTCTTGACACCAAGAACCATTTTCTGACCCAAGACCAAGCTTCTTGACACCAAGAATGAGCTTCTCGATCCCAAGAATCGGCTCCCGACCCCTGAGGATCAGCTTCTTGACCCCACAGGAAAAGAAGATTGGATTTCTGGGGAGCGCTCGGCCGCATCCACGCGATCAACTCAAACACACGAGGTGGGAAACGAGACTTTCCAACTCCACAGAATTTCCCTGCGAGTGTTTCCGTCAGGAAGTGCCTTCAGTCAAAACAACAGCCCCCCCTCCAGAGCAGGAGAAGGCTCTGGTTGTCTTTCCAACGCGCCGCCCTCGCACAGATTGGCGACAAAACACCCACTGAGACTGTCAGAAACCAGAAACACCCCCCAAGGCAACACCCAGACGCCACCGAGAAGGTGCCGGGTTTCTGGCCCGGGGATAAGATTGTGTTTCACTCCAGCCCTAATTCCACAGAACTTCACAGAATCTTCTAGGTTGGAAGGGACCTTCAAGATCATTTTGTCCAACCGTCAACCTGACTGACAAAAATAGACACCCACACAACAAACAAGGAGCAGCATCACTAAACCAGACCTCCCAGCACCACATCAACCCCTCTTTTGAACACCTCCAGGGATGGGGCCTCCACCACCTCCCTGGGCAGCCCATTCCAAGGGCTGAGAACCCTTTCAGTGACAAAATGTTTCCTAATATCCAGCCTGAACCTCCCCTGGGGCAACTTGAGGCCATTTCCTCTCGTCCTGTCGCCTGGGACTTGAGAAAAGAGCCCGACCCCCATCTCTCTACACCCTCCTTTCAGGGAGTTGGAGAGAGCAAGAAGGTCTCCCCTCAGCCTCCTCTTCTCCAGGCTGAAGAACCCCAGCTCCCTCAGCCTCTCCTCATCAGACTTATTCTCCAGACCCCTCACCAGCTTTGTCGCCCTTCTCTGGACCTGCTCCAGCACCTCAATGTCTTTTTTATGGTAGGGGGCCCAAAACTGGACACAGCACTCGAGGTGAGGCCTCACCAGTGCCCAGTACAGGGGGACAAGGGTGAAAGTGTAAAGCCTCTCTGTCAAGCACATCCCGCAGCAAACGTGGCGAGTTACTGTGAGCAAAGACCCCATCCCTGCCTTGCACAGACCTTTCCTTCTGAAAAATATTTTTTTTTCTGCTAGAACATAAGGCTTTCCTGCACGAGAAGCTCCTGTGAAGTCACCTCTCGACACATTCAGCGTTAAAGCTGGGTAATTCTGCTGCTCAGAGGCCTTCCAGTGCTAATTCACAGCATCAAGTGAGATTATTTGGCTTTCTTCTGGCAAGTCGTTCACCCCAAAGCTCTCCGCTGAAGCTACGAGCGGACCAGAATCCAGACAAAAGCCCAGCAAAACCAAGGTGAGGGACTGGGACAGCAGAGCTGTGTGGTGGGAAGCCACAACCTGGTAGCAAAGGGCTCGAGTTCATCCCAACCTCCAGCTCCCTCCCTCCAGAACCCCTCAAACATGGTATTTCTTCCAAAGAAGGGCTCACTCAGGCCCCTCTTCTCTCTCTACCTCACCGTCCCCACCTCAAACAAACCAGCAAAGCAGCCAAGCTGATGAGGACACCCTCCTAGGAGCTGCTTTTGAGCCGTTAAACCCAGAAAACTCTCCCTGCAAGTAACAAAACCCTGCTGAAAGCACCGTCCTGACCCACAACTTCCCTACCGGAGCCACTGCAGCCCCGTCGAGGGTAAAAACACGGAATAACCCCCCCCGAGAGAAGCGTCTGTTTTGTCTAGAGCGTGCTTTTGGCGGGAGAGGCTGGAGCAGATGATCCTTGAGGTCCTTTTTAACCCAGGATTCTGTGATTTCGTGACGATTCCAGGAGAGCATCCTGCCGCCTTTTAACCCGGCCTTTTATAAAGAGGTTTCTCTCAGCTCCGCCACATCTTCCCCCCTCGTCCCCCACACACCCCAGGGCCGACTCCCCGGTAGCCCCTTCACCCCCGCCCCCGCCAAGGCCACCACCCCCGGGGCACGACGGCTGCCCCACAGCCACGCACCCCACAGACACCCCCTAAGCCTTCACACCCGCCCCAAACCCACCTCTCCACACCCCGCCGCCCTCAGGCCCCGGCCCCCGCTCCACGGCCCCTCAGACCCCCCCAGGGCCCAGGCCGAA
>NW_015090826.1:136415-136833 GCF_001431845.1 Calidris pugnax
CCCCCCCAGGGCCCAGGCCGAACCCACCGGGCCGCGCCCCCGCCGGCCCGTAAGCCGGGTCCTGGGTACCCTGAGAGACCCAAGGCGCTTCCCCGTGAACGGGTACCCCCCCTCCCAACCCCGCCGCCGTCCCTACCGGAGCTGCGGCTCATGCGCTTCTCCCAGCCCGCGGGCAGCTTCTCCTCCTCCGCCATCTTCCCTCGGCTGCGCCTCCCGCACCCGGCCCGGCCCCATTGGCGCGGGGAAGGGGGCGGGCCCAACCCTCCCCTTTCCAGCCTCCCATTGGTCCAAGGCAAGGCAGCGCCCACCCTCCCCGCTCTACCATTGGTGAACGCGCCCGCCCTTCCGGCGCTGATTGGCTGCGGGCGGGAGGCCGCATTGAGGCAGGAAGGGGGCGTGACACGTGACCAAGGAGGGG
>NW_015090826.1:137781-138118 GCF_001431845.1 Calidris pugnax
TAGTAGAGCTCCGGGTTCATCCAGTCGTGGGACTCATCTGTAGGATTGAGTTAAGGAGAAAGCGGGGGGGAGGGGGGAGGGGGGGAAAGGGGAGGAAAAGGTTAAAAATAGAAAAAGCCCGCCCGGAGAAGGATACAGTCGCCCAGCGTGACGTGATCCTTGAAGATGGTGTACCTGTGGGGATGGAAAACACCGTTATCGGGGGGGGTGGTACTGTTTCCAGCGCCCAGTATAACCGGGGGAGGAACGGGAGCCGTTGGGATCACAGAATCCCAGAATCTTCTAGGTTGGAAGGGACCTTAAAGATCATCTTGTCCAACCATCAACCTAATTTTGA
>NW_015090826.1:138349-138959 GCF_001431845.1 Calidris pugnax
CAGGGAGTTGGAGAGAGTGAGAAGGTCTCCCCTCAGCCTCCTTTTCTCCAGGCTGAACACCCCCAGCTCCCTCAGCCTCTCCTCAGAAGACTTGTTCTCCAGACCCCTCACCATCTTTGTCGCCCTTCTCTGGACCCGCTCCAGCCCCTCCATGTCTTTTTTATGGTAGGGGGCCCAAAACTGGACACAGGACTCAAGGTGAGGCCTCACCAGTGCCCAGTACAGGGGGACAATCACCTCTCGGGCCCTACTCGCCACACTGTTCCTGATCCCCCATCCTGGGGGCAGAAACTGTTTCATCAGCAAGTTTACTGATGATACCAAACTGGGAGGGAGGGGTGGTTGATACCCCGGAGGGCTGTGCTGCCATCCAGGGTGACCTGGACAGGCTGGAGGGCTGGGCAAGGAAGAACCTCATGAGGTTCAACAGAGAAAAGTGGAGGGTCCTGCACCTGGGGAAGAAAAATGTCAGGTACCAGTACAGGTTAGGGGTGGACCCGCTAGAGGCAACTGCTGAAGAGAAAGATCTAGGGGTCCTGGTGGACAGTAAAATGACAATGAGTAAACAGTGTGCTCTTGCGGCCAGGAAGGCCAATGGTATCTTGGGTTG
>NW_015090826.1:139275-140287 GCF_001431845.1 Calidris pugnax
AGGCTGCCCAGGGAGGTTGTGGAGTCCCCTTCTTTGGAGATTTTCAAGACCCGCCTGGATGCAGTCCTGAGTAACGTGCTCTGACAAGCTCTGGGCAATCCTGCTTCAGCAGGGGAGTTGGACTAGATGATCTCTATGGTCCCTTCCAACTCTAAAATTCAGTGAAATTCAGTGAAATCCCCCCTCCCCCAGCTCCTCACTCACCATTTCTTGAGGACGATTTTATCCCAACGGGTCCCGGTCTGCGCCGCGATCAGTTTCTTCAGGTCGCGGATGGAATCCTCGGTGCTGGCGGGGGCCGTTAAGGATAAACCGGAGGGGAACCGGGAGCACCACCCCCCCCACGACCCCGACAACCTCCCTTCCCTCCTCCCGCTCCCGTTTCCCGGAGGATACTTGCATTTGACCCGCACTTTTTTGCCCAGACGGTCGTTACAGACGACTTCGATCATTGCGGCCTAAGGCGGGAGTGGGGGGACGATACCGGGGGTTAACGGAGAGGTACCGGGAAGGGGAAAGAGGCACCGGAAAGGCACCGAGAAGGGTTATCGGTAATAAAAAGGGTTTAAAAAGAGATTTTAAACCCCTCCGCTACCCACCGAGCTCTGCGTCACTCCGCTCTAACGGCGATCCGGAAGTTACCGGGGGAGCTCGGCCGGAAGCGGAAGTGACGCGCTCCCAAAGCCCCGCCTCCTTGTTGTCAAGAGGCCAAGATGGCGGCGGCGGAGGCCTCTGTGGTGCCCCCTTCGGTGTTAATGTGGCTTTTGGAGCCGCTGCGGATCGGTTTGTTCCCGGTGCTGATGGCCCTGAGCCTCCCCGGCGGCCGGTGAAGGGACTGGGCCCTCTGGAGCTGAGTCTGCACCGGGTACAGGCCGCACGGCCGCCTCACGGCACCGGGGGTCGATCACCCCACGGCGAGCGGGGGGGCTGTGATGGGGAGATTCTCCCCACTGCGGGTAAGGGGCTGAAATGTGTGGGGGGGAGTCACCCCACTGCGGGCAGGGGGCTGAAA
>NW_015090826.1:140297-141934 GCF_001431845.1 Calidris pugnax
CCCCCCCCCGCCCCCCCATGGTCTGGTAACAGGCCCCATTTCTTTCTCCCACAGCCTCATGGAGTTTTCCAGTCACCATCTGAACATCTCCTGGTGGACAACAGGATGTCCACGAGCCACCAACGTGCCTTGGTGGCCAAGAAGGCCAATGGCATCTTGAGGGGCATCAGGAAGAGCGTGGAGAACCTCAAGGGAGATCATCCCCCCAACTCTGCTCTGCCCCATCTGGAGCACTGGGACCAGTTGTGGGCTCCCCAGTTCCAGAAGGAGAGGGAACTGCTGGAGAGGGTCCAGCAAAGGGCTACGAAGATGATGAGGGGCTGGAGAAGCTCTCCGATGAGGAAAGGCTGAGGGACTTGGGGCTTTGGAGTCTGAAGAAGAGAAGACTGAGGGGGGATCTGAAGATTGGGTGTCAGGAGGATGGGGCCAGGCTTTTTCCAGTGGTGCCCAGTGACAGGACAAGAGGAAACAGGCACAAACTGGGAGATGAGAAGTTCCCTCTCAACATGAGGAGGAACTTCTTGACTTTGATGGTGGCAGAGCCCTGGGAGAGGCTGCCCAGAGAGGTGGGGGATGGCAGCTCCAGCCTGTAGCATCCAGAGGGTTGGTGGGACCCAACACAGGACCCGGCACTTGTTGAACCTCATTATTGCTTCTCATTTCCAAATTCGGGGGGTTCTACGATGAGAAGTTCCCTCTCAACATGAGGAGGAACTTCTTGACTTTGATGGTGGCAGAGCCCTGGGAGAGGCTGCCCAGAGAGGTGGGGGGGTCTCCATCTCTGGAGACATTCAACCCCTGCCTGGATAGGACCCTGTGGGACCTGCTCTGGGTGGGGGGGTTGGAGGAGATGATCTCCAGAAGGTCCCTTCCAACCCCAAATAATCCTGCAATTCTGTGATCTCCCAGCACCTCAGAGCCTTTTTAGCAGAGAGACCTGTGATCTTCATCTCCCAGCACCACCAGAGCCTTTTTAGCAGAGAGAGTGTTTCCAGGGCGTCTTCATTTCTATTTCCCTTCAGATGTGGTTCTTAATTTACTTTTCCGAAAGGTTTTGGCCCCGTTTGTGCAGGGAAAAGGCTGGGGGGGGCTCTTGGACATCGTCGGGGGCAGCCGTTACCTCTGGGTTTTGCTGCTTCCTCATCACCTTCCATTATCCACCTCCTCCTCCTCTTCCTCCCCATCCACTGGGGGTTGCGCCGCTGCTATTTGATATCCTTGAATCAGCCAAGACTGTTTGGTTTTGGTTTTTAAATAAAATATTCTATTTCTTAAATAAAAATGCTTTTTATTTCTGTTTTCTTCACCTGGTGAGATTTTAACCCAACCAATGTCTTTGGCAGGAAAAGCCGGGGAATTACAGAGCTTGGAGAAATCCCCCCAAATCCTGGAGCCCCCCCATCCCCTCCCTGAGAGATTCCCCCACGTTGTTTTTGTGTCTCCCCCCGGATCCAGGGGCAGAAAATGATGTTTCTCACCATTTTTTTCCCCAAGGGCATTCCCTTTGGAAGCTCAGAGAGAGGATTAACATCTCAACCGAGCCTTTTTTGCTCTTTTCTTGGAGATTTAACAATTCCCCCCCTTCCTCCCCCCCCTCCATTCAGCTTGTGCAATAACCCCTTGGGTTTGAGACAGCC
>NW_015090826.1:141944-149119 GCF_001431845.1 Calidris pugnax
CCTCACCAGCTCCGTTGCCCTTCTCTGGACCCACTCCAGCCCCTCAAGGTCTTTTTTTTTGTTGTGGGAAGGGGCCCAAAACTGGACACAGCCCTCGAGGTGGGGCCTCACCAGTGCCCAGGACAGGGGGACCATCACCTCCCGAGTCCTCCTCCCCACGCTGTTCCTGACACAGGCCAGGATGGTGGTGGTTTCTTGGCCACCTGGGCACACTGTTGGCTCATGTTCAGCCAATAGTTGACCAACACCCCCAGGTCCTTCCCCACCTGGCAGCTCCAGCCTGTAGCATCCAGAGGGTTGGTGGGACCCAACACAGGACCCGGCACTTGTTGAACCTCATTATTGCTTCTCATTTCCAAATTCGGGGGGTTCTACTCTGTTTATTTCCATTTCATGGAATTATACGATTATTTAGGTTGGAAGGGACCTTACAGATTTTGTGCCCCGACCTCCTTTCTCTTTCTCTGCACAATTTCAGTGAGGCTTTTGGGGCAAATAAACACGGGTAAAAAAACGCCCCGGGGCTCCGGTTTGGAAATCCTCCCAAGGCTGCTCCCTTAACGACCGCCTGTTTATTACGAGCCCGGAGTAATTAGCGTAATTTCATCTTCTACCAACCTTTACCCTCAACAGCTCTTCCCCAGCCCCACCTTCCAGCCATCTCTATGCGCATCGTGACATCAAACCCCAACTTTTGTTAAAAAATACAGAATAAAAGCAAAACAATCAGTGAATCTGGCACAGGACCCAACTCCAAGAATCCCATTAGGGCTGAGAGGAGTGAAATCCCCCAACCAAAATGAAGAGAAAACTCAGGGAGACCGAGTTTTCCCGATCTCAGGGAGATTGAGAACTTTTCGGGTTCTTGATCCCTTAACAAACTGCTCCTGCACCTCCATCACACGGGGATTTAGATGGATTTACACGTTGATTTATACAGTATCAGGCCCAAATCCCCTTTATTTTCTCAGACAAACGCATCTGTTGGGGCAGAGCTCGTGCCTCCAACTCCCATTTCCAAACCAAAAACCATTCCTGATTTTTCCAGGCTGTTTCCAAATCGTTTTCCACTCGCTCAGAGGAAACACCTTCCAAAAACTGGAGGATTTGTCCCTTTTTTTTCCTCCAAAAAAGGGTGGGGAAGAGTCACAAACACAAAGGGGGCCCAGTTGGGCTGGAGGAAAAGCCTCCCGACGGCGGAATTATTGGAAGTGGACACAATCCAAGCCACTATTTTGAGAGGACAAACCGATAGGACACAACCTGAAAACATGTTGGTTAAATTATAACCTTCGGACCCAACGTCCCCAGAGGTTTCATGAGGTCCCCTCTTCCAAAGATTCTGAGGGGGGAAAAAAAGGTTCTACTTTCTCCAACGCTGCATCCCCCTCCCAGCCCCAGCTTCCCAGGATGGATGAGGAACATCTTCACGATGATCTGCGCGTTTTTAAAGGTAAATCCCAACCCTGTGACCCATCCCCTCAAGGAGCTGGGCAGGAGCAAAGAGAGGAAGGAGCCCAAACCTTGTCTCGTTGTCCTTCTCCACCAACAGTCCTGGTTCCTGAAGGAGAGGAAGGTCCGTCTTCTCCTTCCTCCTCTCTTTAGGCAGCTTGGCTAATTAGAGCTCAGGGGGTTGATTGGTTGGGGTGGGGAACCCCACCCTGATGAGTTTGGCCCCCAGGTTGAGGCTGAGATGGAAGAGGAGAGAAGGGGATGTAGGTGTGGGTTGTCACTGAGATGATGGTGTGAAGCTGGTGGTTGCCCAACCAGCGACACCTGAGAACCTTCAGCCTCGGAAGCATCCTTGGCTAATTAGAGCTCATGGGGTTGATTGGTTGGGATGGGGAACCCCACCCTGATGAGTTTGGCCCCCAGGTTGAGGCTGAGATGGAAGAGGAGAGAAGGGGATGTAGGTGTGGGTTGTCACTGAGATGATGGTGTGAAGCTGGTGGTTGCCCAACCAGCGACACCTGAGAACCTTCAGCCTCGGAAGCATCCGTGGCCGAAATAAAATGAGGCTTTTCCCAGAGCCTCCCCAAATCCCGTGGCCCAGACCCTTGGAAACCTTCCCCCAGTTGAACTGTGCAACCCAAAGGTGTTTCCAAGGTTCAGCCCCTCTGAGAAGGGCACCTGATGCCAGCCAAGGGCCACCAAAGAGCCCTCTGGGCCACGGACCATCACTTGGGTGACAATTCCCCTTTTGAGATGGGCTCCTGGGCAGCCAGGAGGGTTTAGAAACGCGTCACAGCCCAAAATACGTGGTGTTGGCTTCTAATTTCTTTTCATTTTGCTTACGTGGTGCTGGAGATCACCTGCCCTGACCTTTAGCGAGGCCACCCCTGGGTGCTGGGTGACAAATGTGGGGTCTGGGGGAGCTTTCAACCCCCTGGGGTGGGGTGCGGGGGGTCCCAGGAGGAATTATCATCAACATTTGGGCTTCTGTAGCAAATTGTTAACTCTTGCGGGTTATTTATTAACCCTTCTATAAATGGAACCAGAGGAGCTTTGAAAAAAACCAACAAAAAAACCCCCCGGAGATCCGAGGGGGGGAGATATTTCCACATCTCTTTTGTTTTCTTATTTTATTTTTTTTAAAGACAGAAACATCTTCCAGCAGAAGCTGAAATCCTTTAGCACGGTATATTTGCTCCTGGCCTTCTCCTTTTTCCTGATCGTCACCCTCTCCGCCGTCTCGCTCTCCAGAGGTACTGGGACTCAGCTAATTAATTAGGAGAGAGCCTAATTAATAATCGAGAGAGCAAGGAGCTCTGAGCCCACGCTCCTGCTCTCACCGGATTCGGAAGGTCCTAATTCCTCAGGACGGGGTGAATGGAGGAGCTCCCAGACTGTCCCATGTAGTGACTTCCACCTTTCTAGATATAAAATCTATTTTTAAATATACAAATAGATGTAAAAATAGCTATAAAGATATAAAAATGTCTATAAATATGCCAAAAAATCTATTAAAATATTTTAAATCTGCAAAAATATCTATAAATGCATTCAAAATATATTAAAAAATCTATAAATATATTTAAAATATATACATATATCTATAAATATCTACAAATATACATTTTAACAAATATATAAAGATATAAAATACTGGCTCATCCAAGCTAAAAGCCAGTATTTTAAGTTTCCTGAGATTTCTGTGCCCTGGAGGCTGCTGGAAAAGCACATCCCTGGGAGAATAAAGGACAACCCACACCTTTAACCTCGGGGGGGGGATGTTTTTGTCGGAAAACCTCAGTTTTCGGGGGGAGCAACATAACCAAAAACCTGTTTTCTCTCTCTCTTTCTCGAATAGTTTCAGCCCTTTCCTCTAAACTCAACACGGTGCGTACGGAAGAGAAGCAGAACCGGAACGTTTCCAGCAGGGATTTTCTCTGTGAGTCCTGGCCCCTTCCCAAACCCCCCCAAAATGGTTGTTTTATTATTTTCTCTCTCTAAAGTTGCCCTAAAGTGTCCCCAAAATTCTCCCGCTTTGCTACACGCTGCAGGGCATCCTTTTCCTTCCCACTTGGCTGCTCTTCCAGCAACAAACACTTCTATATTTCAGGAAAAAAGGCAAATTTTCCTTGTGATAGAGGGTTTTTTTGGGGTGCTACCTTTGCTAAAGTGTCCCCAAAATTCTCCTGCTTTGCTACACGCCGCAGGGCATCCCTCTCCTTCCCACTTGGCTGCTCTTCCAGCAGAAAAAACTTTTATATTTCAAGAAAAAAGGCAAATTTTCCTTGTGATAGAGGGTTTTTTTGGGGTGCTACCTTTGTGGCAACCCAGTATCCAAGGAGCTTTGGGGCTGAGCCATTGTGTCCACACCAGTTTGGCACTGGGAAAACCCTGGGGTGATCCCAGTGAGGAGCAGCTCGGCCACCCTCCATCCCCCTGACTTTTCCCCCCCTCCCCCTTTTTTTTTTTTTTTGCCAGTGTTTCCCTGCGGCCCCGACTCCAGGGAATGGGAATATTTTGATGGAAAATGTTATTACTTCTCCCTCACCCGCATGAGCTGGCACAAGGCGAAGGTCCAGTGCGAGGAGATGCACTCCCAGTTGGCTGTCATCAACAGCTACGCCAAGCAGGTAAAGACCCCAGCTCTGGGTAGGAAAGCCCAAATTTGCCCAAATCCTGCCCAAAGACCATGTGGAGCTCCTACCCACCCCCTGACTCGGGGACCATCCATCCTGCACCCCCCCAGGAGCTGGGGCTGTTATCCTGTGCATCAGCCAGCAGAGAGCAGGCAGGACCTGCGCTGCATCCAGGGCTCTGCCCAGGACACGGATCTGCTCCTGGAATTAGAGAACCAGAGACTGGTTTGGGTGGGAAGGGATCTTTAGGATCACCCAGTGCCACCCCCGGGCACCTCCCACCAGACCAGGTTGCTCCAAGCCCCCTCCAACCTTGGGCTTGAACCCTTTCAAGGTTCTCTGGGAGATCACCCAGTGCCACCCCCAGGCACCTCCCATCAGACCAGGTTGCTCCAAGTCCCGTCCAACCTTGGGCTTGAACCCTTTCAAGGTTCTCTGGGCAAGTCCACAGCTCCTCTGGGCAACCTGGACCAGGGTTTCCCGACCCTCAGAGGGAAGAATTCCTTCCTGAATCTCACCTAAATCTCCCCTCTTTGATGCCCTGTCCTCGGGAACCTTCAAGGTCGGGTTGGACGGGGCTTTGAGTGACCTGGGCTGGGTGGAGATGGCCCTGCTCATGGAATCATGGAAGGGTTTGGGTGGGAAGGGACCTTAAAGCTCCCCCAGTGCTACCTCTGGACACCTCCCACCAGAGCAGGTTGCTCCAAGCCCCCTCCAACCTTGGTCTTGAACCCCTCCAGGGATGGGGCAGCCACAGCTTCTCTGGACAACCTGGGCCAGGCTCTCCCCACCCTCAGAGTCAACAATTTCTCCCTCAATCTCCCCTTTTTCAGCTTAAAACCCTTCCCCCTGGTCCCATGGCTCCCCTCCTTGATCCCTGCTCCCTCCCCATCTCTCCTGGAGTCCCTTGAGGGACTGGAAGAGGCTCCAAGGTCTCCCCGCAGCCTTCTCATCTCCAGGCTGAGCCCCCCCAACTCTCTCATCCCCCACTTCCCAGCAGAGGGTCTCCAGCCCTCCCAGCATCTCCAGGGCCTCCTCCAGCCCTGCTCTGACACCTCCGTGTCCTTCTGATGGCCCCAGAACTGGAGGCAGCACCATTTATCCTTCTCCTCCACCTTGTTTTTGTCAGTGAGGTTGACGGTTGGACAAGATGATCTTTAAGGTCCCTTCCAACCTAGAAGATTCTGGGATTCTGTAAATAAATAGCCCAGAGCAGGGTTTGTTCCTCTCCGGCTCCTCCACGGTGGGGACGTGGAGCTGGAGGAGCCGGTTCCTGGTGCTTTTCCCTCCTGATCCCTCTCCCCGCTGCAGAATTTTGTCATGTTCAGGACAAGGAATGAGCGTTTCTGGATTGGGCTCACGGATGAGAATTCGGAAGGGGAATGGGAATGGATCGACGGGACCGACTATAAAACCACCTTCACGTGAGTGTCCCCCTGCCCTGAGTTTGGGGTGCCCGTCACCCCAAAAACTGCCGGCACTTTCCCTGCCTGCACCCCCCCTCCTTTCACCCAGCAGACTGGGTTTCTTCACCCATCAGACTGGGTTTCCTCACCCATGCGCTGTGGTGGGCATCCACACCACGTCTAACAGCATCAGAGCCAAAAATTAGCATCTAAAACCATCTCAAAGCAGCCAAATTTAGCGAATCCCAGCCCTGGGGGCAAAGCTACTGGGTTTAGCTGCCTGCCCCCATCCTCTCCCTTCCATCCTTCTCCCTTTCCCAGGTTTTGGAAGGAGGGAGAACCCAACAACAGCGGCAACAACGAAGATTGTGCCCACCTCTGGGTCTCGGGCAAGTGGAACGACGTCTACTGCACCTACGAGTGCTACTACGTCTGCGAAAAGCCCCTGCCCCACTGAGATGGGGGCACCAGATGAAGCCCCGGCGCCTCAAATGGTCCTTTTTATTTTTTTTTCGTCTTAATTTATACCGTCCGAGCGCCCGCTCCCCGCTCTTCCTCCCTACCCCGTTGTCCCGAGGAAGAGCAGGGTGGGATTTTGATGGTCCTAAGCGATAAACGCAGGAATCCGGGTTCTCCGTGGGGAGCTCAGCTTAATAAAGGACGATTATTGCTCTGGTTAACGAAGCTCCTGCCTGTGTGTGTGTGAAATTGGGGAGGGGGGGGAGCTGGGGCCGCAGACGGACGTCGGGCAGGTCAACAACAGGGACTGGGGACAAGGGGGCTGGGGACAAGGGGGACAAGAGGGACAGGTAAGAGAAAGGTTTTAAGCTAAAAGAGGGGAGATTTAGCCCAGATAGAAGAAATTCCTTCTGCTGAGGGTTGTGAGACACTGACCCAGGTTGCCCAGAGAGGTAGGGGACAGATTTAGAGAATCACAGACTGGTTTGGGTGAGAAGGGACCTTAAAGCCCCCCCAGTGCCACCCCTGGACACCTCCCACCAGAGCAGGTTGCTCCAAACCCCCTCCAACCTTGGCCTTGAACCCCTCCAAGGGTTTCATCCCCTCCAGGGATGGGGCAGCCCCACAGCTTCTCTGGAAAACCTGGCCCAGGCTCTCCCCACCCTCGGAATCAACAATTTCTTCCCCAAAATCTCATCTCAACCTCCCCATTTTGATGCCCCCGTCCTTGGGAAGGTTCAAGGTCAGGTTGGACGGGGCTTTGAGCGACCTGGGCTGGGTGGAGACATCTCTGCTCATGGAATCATGGAAGGGTTTGGGTTGGAAAGGACCTTAAAGCCCCCCCCAGTTCCACCCCTGCCCTGACCAGTGATGCTCCTGTCACACCAACGCACACGTGTGTGCGTGCACTGCAAGGTGTGTGTGTGTGCACACTATAGGGTGCGTGTGTGCTCGGGGGGTGCCCGGCCGTGCCCACCCCCATCCCGAGGGCCACCTTCTTCCCCCCCCCGGGGCCGTAGCCCCGAGATCCTGCCCGTTTCCCGGTTCCCAGAGCCTCTCCGGGAGTTTATCCCGGATTATCCCGGTTGGCAACGGGCAGCCCCCGACCCTCTTCCCCCTCGGTTCCCCGGACGGTGGATTCAGCCGAGGAGCTGCGGGAGGGACGCGGACACCGACCCCCGGTGGAGCCCCCGGTACATCCCGGTGCCCCCCCCCCCCCTCC
>NW_015090826.1:149177-151157 GCF_001431845.1 Calidris pugnax
CCCCGCCGGTACCGGTGCCGGTATCGTTATCCCGGTAAGTAGCCCAAGAGTAGACGGGGCGGGCGGGGGATGAGGAACCGGGAAACCGCCCGGCGGGGATGTCCCGGGAGGATGGAGGGGGGGGGAACGGGACACGGGTGTGCGCCCCGTCTATAAGCGGAGGGACCGGCACCGAGCCCGGTTGCGACAGCGGCACCGGGAGCCCCCGGGACCCGTCGGGGGTAGGGATACGACGGGACGGGACTTTGGGGGGGGCCGCATCCCCCGGTGCAGCCCCCGGGGTGGGTTCCGGTGCTACCGGGGGCAAGGTCGGGCTTAACCCCAACGGGACCGGGAGGAGAGGAGCGGGTGGGAGCCTCCGCCACCGGGATTTCGTTGCCGTTCGTTTAAACGGAGCTCCGGGAGGCGGAAAACGAAGCGGGAGGCAGCGGGAAACCTCGACCCGGGGGGGGAGGCGACCGGTCCCGGTTCTTAACGCTTCTCTCCGCCCGTAGCCCCCGGTATGAAGACGGAAGAGGCTCCGTCCTGCCTGCAGCAGGCAACGCCGGTCCTGGGCTTCGGTAAGAGACCGGGAGCGGGTGCCAAGCACCGGGGATCCGGGGAGACCCCCAACCTCCCCCCCTCCTCCCGCCAGCCCCATCTCCATCCTCATCCTCATCCTCATCATCCTCATCGGGTCGCTCCGGGGGTCTCGGGTGTCCTTAAGTTGCAGCGGGACCAACCTCGCTGCCCCTTTTCTCCCCCCAAAATCCAATCCCAACTGCCATCAGCCACGTCCCCCCGCTCCTCCGTGGGGTTTATTCCCTGTTTGGGAAGGAGATTCCTTTCCCCCCCCCCAAAATCCAATCCCAACTGTCATCAGCCACGTCCCCCCGCTCCTCCGTGGGGTTTATTCCCTGTTTGGGAAGGAGATTCCTTTCCCCCCCCCCAAAATCCAATCCCAACTGCCATCAGCCGCGTCCCCCCGCTCCTCCGTGGGGTTTATTCCCTGTTTGGGAAGGAGATTCCTTTTCTCCCCCCAAAATCCAATCCCAACTGCCATCAGTCGCGTCCCCCCCGGGGTTTATTCCCTGTTTGGGAAGGAGATTCCTTTCCCCCCCCCAAAATCCAATCCCAACTGCCATCAGCCGCGTCCCCCCGCTCCTCCGTGGGGTTTATTCCCTGTTTGGGAAGGAGATTCCTTCCCCCCCAAAAAAACCTTCCCGGGATTGTTGGGGTGAGCAGAGGAGCCCCCCCATTTCACCCTCGCTCTGCCTGGCTTTGTGGTTTGCCAATTTTGAGGCAGAGACGTTGGCACCCCGCAAAATGCCATCCTGTCACCCCAAAATGCCATCCTGTCACCCCAAAACAGCTCCGTGGGCTGAGGTTGTCCTTCACGGCACAGACAGCAATGCCACCGAGCCCCCCCCTACCCCAGAGGGGACAGGGACACCCCCACCATCCATCCCTTGCTTGTCCCAGCCTCCCAGTTCATCCCAATCCTTCGCTGATTTTCGGGAACATCCCGTGCGGGGCCGGGCTGCGATCGTGTGGCCCCCGACCATCCATATCCGGCTTTTCTGACCCAAATTTTACTTGCCAGCAATGATATTTGCCCAACGGAACCGGAGGGGGGGTCCTGTGCCCTTCAAGGGCCTGGATGTGGGGGTTTGTGTTTTAATTTTGGATAATAATGGGATGAGGGAGCTGGGAGCTGCCTCCCTCCCAGTCCGTACTGGTCTTGGGTCGCGTCCTCCTCGTCATCCCTTTTTCCTTCCTCAAAGTGCAGGGAACAGGCAGGGAACAGGCAGGGAGCAGGCAGGGAGCAGGCAGGGAGAAGGCAGGGAATAGGCAAGGAACAGGCAGGGAATAGGCAGGGAATAGGCAGGGAGCAGGCAGGGAAGAGGCAGGGAAGAGGCAGGGAGCAGGCAAGGAAAAGGCAGGGAACAGGCAGGGAATAGGCAGGGAGCAGGCAGGGAATAGGCAGGGAATAGGCAGGGA
>NW_015090826.1:152456-155406 GCF_001431845.1 Calidris pugnax
ATTTTTCAAACTCCGGGTCTGCGTGGTGTGCACCGGGTGCAGGCAGGGAAGAGGCAGGGAACAGGCAGGAATAGGCAGGGAAGAGGCAGGGAATAGGCAGGGAACAGGCAGGGAATAGGCAGGGAACAGGCAGGGAATTTTTTTGGAGGATTTTTAGCTCCCAGATGCCTCAAACCCACTGGAGGTTTGGCTGCTCCCGCCGTGACAGGCAGCCCCTTGGGGTGAAAGTCAAGAAGGGGGAAAATATTTGGCTCCAGGAGTTAATAATGGAGGAAAAAGTGGGAAGTGGGGGCTTGTCACGGGATAAATATCCACAAAAAAGCTCTGTACCTTCCCCCGCCTCCTGGGATGGGGTTATTTTGGCCTTGGCCATCCACGCTGCCCTCCTGGCGTTGCAGCTCCGACACCACCAGCCCCACACTCATTTTTTGCTTTTCTTGGGCAAAAAATCCCCATTTCCACCCCTGGATCTGCAGCAGAGCTCTCAGGGTCTGGTCCCCTCCAGCTGACGCTCTCACCCCATTTCCAGGTCCCAGCACTTTAATTAACGAGCCGTGATGAGCCTGGGACTGGGATCACCACAACATCCAGTGCCAGGCTCAGCTGGTGGGACGCTGGAGATGCAGGACCCAAAGACCACGATGAAGGGGGGGCAGAAGCCACACAAGCCCCCCCCCATTTTCAGGTGCAGAAAAAGCCCGAATGAGCCCAATTTCTCCCTCAACAAACAGTCCCTCTTGTGTTGGTGTTGACACCAGCAGAGGCAGAGAACGTTTGCCGTGGTTTCAAGTCATTTTAGGACTTTGGGGAAGCATCTGTAGCTAAAATTGGGCCAGAAAAAGTCTTCAGGAGGCTTCCTGCTGGTGGATGCTTTCTGCCTGCCTGCATTTCGCCCCCACCGTGGTGGTCCTGCCTTCTCCTTGCCCCACTCATCATCCTCCCACCACCAATTTGAGCCTCCTGAGCCCAGGGAGCTGGAGAACGAGTTGCTGGTGGGGTGATGGAGGGTCCTGGATGGGATCTTCATCAGAGGAGGAGCATGATCAGGTGTAAGAGTTGCTTCCCAGAGCCTGGGAGAGACCTGCAGGGCTGGGAAAGGCTTTGCCTGTTCCTGGAGAAGCAGAAAATCCCCTTTTGCTGGAGATGCTCTTGGGTCAGGGCTCCTTTGGGTCCCCAGTGCCCAAATTAGAGCAGGGCTTAGTGTTCCCCCCTCAACCTCCCATTCCTTGAAGAACCTTGGCTGCCCTTGGCTGCTCACAACCTTTTTAAAACAGCCCTAAGCTTCATCCCTGGGATGCCACCAGCCCTCCAAGCCTTCCAGAGGGGGCTTGGGGAGGGGTTACCCCAGGATCCACGAGCTTTTGGGGAGGGGAAAAGCCTGGCAAGGCTGGAGAGGACAGAGATAAGTGCTCATAAAACCCAAAGAGCTTGGCAGGGTGGAGGTTGGGGACGTCGGAGAGGGTGCCGCTGCCTGGCTCAGCCTGAAGCCCAGATCCAAAGAGCCAGATAGTGCATTTATTACTCCCTCCTCTACCTTGAAGTTATCGTGACGAAGCCTTTGAAGAGCGGCCATAGATCTCCACGTCGATAACAAGGAGGAGGGGAAAAAAAATAAAAAAAAAATAAAAAAATCATAATCCCAAAGCTCTGGAGCCTTTTTACGCAGCTCTTAGCACCAAACCTGGGGTGAAACTGGACAAAATTCCCACTCGGGTCTGTCCTCTGACCTGGACCAAGGTTTAAACAAGCTCAGCACCCACTGTCCCCTGTCGAGACACATATATTTACTCTTCTGTTCCCAAATGTGTGTTCTCCACGTCTTCCATGAGCCTCCAAGAGCCTTGGGGTTCCCTCCGAATTTACCACCTGCAGGGGAACCCAAAACCCGCTGCTTTTGCAGAGCCAGCTTGGATGTTTATGTTCGAGGTCGTCACAATAAAACCCCTCCACCCCCAGCCTCCTCCTCCCCCTCCTGCACTAACACCGTGTGGCTTTAAAAAAAATAATAAAAAGGCAAAAAACCATCGGTAGATGATTCCAAAGCCAAGCATCACCCCCCAAAAAAGAGCCCAAAAAGGCAGATGTTATTCCTGCAGGATGTGAATCCCCATCTCCCCAACAAAGGAAATCTCCTTCTCAAGGTGACTTTTCCCCCCCCAATGCTCAGGTTCAGATTCCAAGATGCGGGAGGTTTGTGCTGGCTGTGACACCCCCATCTCCGACCGGTTCCTGCTGCGAGTCAACGAACGTTCCTGGCACGAAGGTTGTGTGAAATGCGCCGTTTGCCTCCAGCCCCTCTCCGGGACCTGCTACTGCCGCAACCGGCAGCTCTACTGCAAACACGACTACGAGAAGTAGGTGCCCTCTGGGTTTTTCTCCTATTTTTCCATCCTTCTCAGCTCCCTCTTGAGCCTGGTGAAGGCTCGCTTGGTCGTGAGGTTGGGTTCTGGAAGGGTGGGTGGCCAAAGGGTGTCGTGGTGTGGGTGTCATGGAGGTTGGTGAGGACCGGGTGAGGTGGTCAGGACCAGAGAGGTGTCCTGCAACAGGACGGTGTCCAAATAGAGGGACGGAAGTGTTTGGCTTTGATGTAACGTGGTGACGTGGCTGGGATGAAGAAGCAGAAAGGTTTGGTGGTGGTTTTGGCAGTGTTGGGTTAAGGGATGGACTCAATTATCTGAAAGGTCCCTTCCAACCCAGATCTTTCTCTGGTTCTATGAAGCTGTTGGCTGAAGGGGCAGAAGGGACGAAGCTGTTGGGTGAAGGGGCAGAAAGGATGAAGCTGTTGGCTGAAGGGGCAGAAGGGACGAAGCTGTTGGGTGAAGGGGCAGAAAGGATGAAGCTGTTGGCTGAAGGGGCAGAAGGGACGAAGCTGTTGGGTGAAGGGGCAGAAAGGATGAAGCTGTTGGCTGAAGGGGCAGAAGGGACGAAGCTGTTGGGTGAAGGGGCAGAA
>NW_015090826.1:164885-176800 GCF_001431845.1 Calidris pugnax
CAGGGAACAGGCAGGGAACAGGCAGGGAGCAGGCAGGGAATAAGCAGGGAACAGGCAGGGAACAGGCAAGGAAAAGGCAGGGAACAGGCAGGGAACAGGCAGGGAATAGGCAGGGAACAGGCAGGGAATAGGCAGGGAGCAGGCAAGGAATAGGCAGGGAACAGGCAGGGAATAGGCAGGGAACAGGCAGGGAATAGGCAGGGAGCAGGCAAGGAATAGGCAGGGAACAGGCAGGGAATAGGCAGGGAACAGGCAGGGAATAGGCAGGGAACAGGCAGGGAATTTTTTTGGAGGATTTTTAGCTCCCAGATGCCTCAAACCCACTGGAGGTTTGGCTGCTCCTGCCGTGACAGGCAGCCCCTTGGGGTGAAAGTCAAGAAGGGGGAAAATATTTGGCTCCAGGAGTTAATAATGGAGGAAAAAGTGGGAAGTGGGGGCTTGTCACGGGATAAATATCCACAAAAAAGCTCTGTACCTTCCCCCGCCTCCTGGGATGGGGTTATTTTGGCCTTGGCCATCCACGCTGCCCTCCTGGCGTTGCAGCTCCGACACCACCAGCCCCACACTCATTTTTTGCTTTTCTTGGGCAAAAAATCCCCATTTCCACCCCTGGATCTGCAGCAGAGCTCTCAGGGTCTGGTCCCCTCCAGCTGACGCTCTCACCCCATTTCCAGGTCCCAGCACTTTAATTAACGAGCCGTGATGAGCCTGGGACTGGGATCACCAAAACATCCAGTGCCAGGCTCAGCTGGTGGGACGCTGGAGATGCAGGACCCAAAGACCACGATGAAGGGGGGGCAGAAGCCACACAAGATCCCCCCCATTTTCAGGTGCAGAAAAAGCCCGAATGAGCCCAATTTCTCCCTCCACAAACAGTCCCTCCTGCGTTGGTGTTGACACCAGCAGAGGCAGAGAACGTTTGCCGTGGTTTCAAGTCATTTTAGGACTTTGGGGAAGCATCTGTAGCTAAAATTGGGCCAGAAAAAGTCTTCAGGAGGCTTCCTGCTGGTGGATCCTTTCTGCCTGCCTGCATTTCGCCCCCACCGTGGTGGTCCTGCCTTCTCCTTGCCCCACTCATCATCCTCCCACCACCAATTTGAGCCTCCTGAGCCCAGGGAGCTGGAGAACGAGTTGCTGGTGGGGTGATGGAGGG
This sequence comes from Calidris pugnax, assembly GCF_001431845.1. Taxonomy (NCBI): domain Eukaryota; kingdom Metazoa; phylum Chordata; class Aves; order Charadriiformes; family Scolopacidae; genus Calidris; species Calidris pugnax. The sequence continues at coordinate 166,039 of NW_015090826.1, forward strand.
TCCTGGATGGGATCTTCATCAGAGGAGGAGCATGATCAGGTGTAAGAGTTGCTTCCCAGAGCCTGGGAGAGACCTGCAGGGCTGGGAAAGGCTCTGCCTGTTCCTGGAGAAGCAGAAAATCCCCTTTTGCTGGAGATGCTCTTGGGTCAGGGCTCCTTTGGGTCCCCAGTGCCCAAATTAGAGCAGGGCTTAGTGTTCCCCCCTCAACCTCCCCTTCCTTGAAGAACCTTGGCTGCCCTTGGCTGCTCACAACCTTTTTAAAACAGCCCTAAGCTTCATCCCTGGGATGCCACCAGCCCTCCAAGCCTTCCAGAGGGGGCTTGGGGAGGGGTTACCCCAGGATCCACGAGCTTTTGGGGAGGGGAAAAGCCTGGCAAGGCTGGAGAGGACAGAGATAAGTGCTCATAAAACCCAAGGAGCTTGGCAGGGTGGAGGTTGGGGACGTCGGAGAGGGTGCCGCTGCCTGGCTCAGCCTGAAGCCCAGATCCAAAGAGCCAGATAGTGCATTTATTACTCCCTCCTCTACCTTGAAGTTATCGTGACGAAGCCTTTGAAGAGCGGCCATAGATCTCCACGTCGATAACAAGGAGGAGGGGAAAAAAAATAAAAAAAAAATAAAAAAATCATAATCCCAAAGCTCTGGAGCCTTTTTACGCAGCTCTTAGCACCAAACCTGGGGTGAAACTGGACAAAATTCCCACTCGGGTCTGTCCTCTGACCTGGACCAAGGTTTAAACAAGCTCAGCACCCACTGTCCCCTGTCGAGACACATATATTTACTCTTCTGTTCCCAAATGTGTGTTCTCCACGTCTTCCACGAGCCTCCAAGAGCCGTGGCCTTGGGGTTCCCTCCGAATTTACCACCTGCAGGGGAACCCAAAACCCGCTGCTTTTGCAGAGCCAACTTGGATGTTTATTTTCGAGGTCGTCACAATAAAACCCCTCCACCCCCAGCCTCCTCCTCCCCCTCCTGCACTAACACCGTGTGGCTTTAAAAAAAATAATAAAAAGGCAAAAAACCATCGGTAGATGATTCCAAAGCCAAGCATCACCCCCCAAAAAAGAGCCCAAAAAGGCAGACGTTATTCCTGCAGGATGTGAATCCCCATCTCCCCAACAAAGGAAATCTCCTTCTCAAGGTGACTTTTCCCCCCCCAATGCTCAGGTTCAGATTCCAAGATGAGGGAGGTTTGTGCTGGCTGTGACACCCCCATCTCCGACCGGTTCCTGCTGCGAGTCAACGAACGTTCCTGGCACGAAGGTTGTGTGAAATGCGCCGTTTGCCTCCAGCCACTCTCCGGGACCTGCTACTGCCGCAACCGGCAGCTCTACTGCAAACACGACTACGAGAAGTAGGTGCCCTCTGGGTTTTTCTCCTATTTTTCCATCCTTCTCAGCTCCCTCTTGAGCCTGGTGAAGGCTCGCTTGGTCGTGAGGTTGGGTTCTGGAAGGGTGGGTGGCCAAAGGGTGTCGTGGTGTGGGTGTCATGGAGGTTGGTGAGGACCGGGTGAGGTGGTCAGGACCAGAGAGGTGTCCTGCAACAGGACGGTGTCCAAATAGAGGGACGGAAGTGTTTGGCTTTGATGTAACGTGGTGACGTGGCTGGGATGAAGAAGCGAGGCTAGGTTGGTCGCGAGGTGGGGTTCTGGAAGGGTGGATGGCCAAAGGGTGTCGTGGTGTGGGTGTCACGGAGGTTGGTGAGGACTGGGTGAAGTGGTCAAGACCAGAGAGGTGTCCTGCAACAGGACGGTGTCCAAATAGAGGGACGGAAGTGTTTGGCTTTGATGTAACGTGGTGACGTGGCTGGGATGAAGAAGCAGAAAGGTTTGGTGGTGGTTTTGGCAGTGTTGGGTTAAGGGATGGACTCAATTATCTGAAAGGTCCCTTCCAACCCAGATCTTTCTCTGGTTCTATGAAGCTGTTGGCTGAAGGGGCAGAAGGGACGAAGCTGTTGGGTGAAGGGACAGAAAGGACGAAGCTGTTGGGTGAAGGGACAGAAAGGATGAAGCTGCTGGTTGAAAGGGCAGAAAGGACAAAGCTGTTGGGTGAAGGGGCAAAAGGGATGAAGCTGCTGGTTGGAGGAACAGAAAGTATGAAGCTGTTGGGTGAAGGAACAGAAAGGAAGGATGAAGCTGTTGGCTGAAGGGGCAGAAGGGACGAAGCTGTTGGGTGAAGGGGCAGAAAGGATGAAGCTGTTGGCTGAAGGGGCAGAAGGGACGAAGCTGTTGGGTGAAGGGGCAGAAAGGACGTTGAAGGGACAGAAAGGACAAAGATGTTGGGTGAAGGGACAGAAAGGATGAAGCTGTTGGGTGAAGGAACAGAAAGGATGAAGCTGTTGGGTGAAAGGACAGAAAGGACAAAGATGTTGGGTGAAGGGACAGAAAGGACGAAGCCATTGGGTGAAGGAAGAAGGAACAGAAGGGACGAAGCTGTTGGGTGAAGGGACAGAAAGGACGAAGCCATTGGGTGAAGGAAGAAGGAACAGAAGGGACGAAGCTGTTGGGTGAAGGGACAGAAAGGACGAAGCTGTTGGGTTGAAGGGACAGAAGGGACAAAGCTGTTGGGTGAAGGGGCAGAAGGGATGAAGCTGCTGGCTGTTGTGATGAGTTTTCAAGAGATGAGGGATGTCCAAGGCTGCCCAGGAGATGACATCGCTCCATGCCTTGTCCCCCTGGGACACACGGCCCAGCAGATTTAACCTCATGTGGTGGTTTGGACTGGGCTGGCCACCAAAATGAGGGACAGAGGCTCCCTTTAACCTCTCTGGCCTTCAGAGAAGGTCCTGCTCGTGGGGTGAGGAGCAGCTCAGAAGAGGACAGGAGCAGGCACGTTGTCCCCTGGTCGTTATGCCAGGGGGTGCTCTCACAGTGGGGCACCCACTCTTGGGTGCGAGGGATCCCACGCCTGGGGTTTCACCGTGGGGCTGGGCCTGGCCGATGTCCAAGGCTGCCCAGGAGATGACATCGCTCCATGCCTTGTCCCCCTGGGACACACGGCCCAGCAGATTTAACCTCATGTGGTGGTTTGGACTGGGCTGGCCACCAAAATGAGGGACAGAGGCTCCCTTTAACCTCTCTGGCCTTCAGAGAAGGTCCTGCTCGTGGGGTGAGGAGCAGCTCAGAAGAGGACAGGAGCAGGCACGTTGTCCCCTGGTCGTTATGCCAGGGGGTGCTCTCACAGTGGGGCACCCACTCTTGGGTGCGAGGGATCCCACGCCTGGGGTTTCACCGTGGGGCTGGGCCTGGCCTGGCCACAACCACGGCTGGGCTCAGCTCTGCACGTGGTGGCAACCCCGTCCCTGCAGGAGGGGGGACACCACCAAGTGTTGAGAATGGAATGGGAATGGGAATGGGGAGCCGTGGGGCTGGGCCTGTCCTGGCCACCAAGTGTTGAGAATGGAATGGGAATGGGAATGGGATGGGATAGAAAATAAATAGAAAAAGTTGAAAATAGAATAGAAAAGGGAAAGGAAGGGAAGGGGAAAACGGGAAGGGAAGGGGAACAGCAGAAGGGACAAAGATGTTGGGTGAAGGGACAGAAAGGATGAAGCTGTTGGGTGAAGGGGGAGAAGGGATGAAGCTGTTGACTGTTGTGATGAGTTTTCAAGAGATGAGGGATGTCCAAGGCTGCCCAGGAGATGACATCGCTCCATGCCTTGTCCCCCTGGGACACACGGGCCAGCAGATTTAACCTCATGTGGTGGTTTGAACTGGGCTGGTCACCAAAATGAGGGACAGAGGCTCTCTTTAACCTCTTTGCCCTTCAGAGAAGGTCCTGCTCATGGGGTGAGGAGCAGCTCAGAAGAGGACAGGAGCAGGCACGTTTGGGTAAAGGGGGAGAAGGGACGAAGCTGTTGGTTGAAGGAACAGAAAGGATGAAGCTGTTGGGTGAAGGGGGAGAAGGGATGAAGCTGTTGACTGTTGTGATGAGTTTTCAAGAGATGAGGGATGTCCAAGGCTGCCCAGGAGATGACATCGCTCCATGCCTTGAAGGGAAGGGAAGGAAAAGGGAAAAGGGAAAGGGAGAAGGGAAAGAGAAAAGGGAAAAGGAAAAGGGGAAGGGAAAGGGAAAGGAAAAGGAAAAGGAAAAGGGGAGGGGAAGGGAAAGGGAAAGAGAAAGGGAGAAGGGAAAGGGAAGGAAAAGGGTAAGGGAAAGGGAAAGAGAAAGGGAGAAGGGAAAGGGAAAAGGGAAAGGAAAAGGGGAAGGGAAAGGGAAAGAGAAAGGGAGAAGGGAAAGGGAAAAGGGAAAGGAAAAGGGGAAGGGAAAGGGAAAGAGAAAGGGAGAAGGGAAAGGGAAAAGGGAAAGGAAAAGGGGAAGGGAAAGGGAAAGAGAAAGGGAGAAGGGAAAGGGAAAAGGGAAAGGAAAAGGGGAAGGGAAAGGGAAAGAGAAAGGGAAAAGGGAGAAGGGGAGGGGAAAGGGAAAGGGAAAAGGGGACGGGGAAGGGAAAGGGGGAGGAGAAGGGAAAGGGGAAGGAAAAATAATCAGATGAGTGAATAGAGTAGAATGGAATGGAATGAACGGAATCGAATTGAATCGAATCGAATCGAATAGAACAGAACAATTTCCATTGGAAGGGACTTCCAACCCTCATCTACTCCAACTTCCTTTGCTCCCGAGCACCTCGCTGGAGCTCCAAGGGAAAGGCAGGGCTGTTGTGCTCCTCCACTCATTGCGTGATCTTAATTGTGGTGATGAAACGAGGTGTTTGAGCGTCCGTGAACCCAGAGAGAGCTGGGCAGAGGGAAGGGGGTGGCTGGGCTGGAGGGGCTGAAGGCATTTTCGAAGTGGAAAACTGAGTCACGGTGGTGAGATGCGGTGGGAGACATCCCTAAAATGAAATCATGGCCGGTACCCGGAGGGGCTGCAGGGCAGTTGGGGAAATTTTAAGGCTGGGCTCTGCTCCGGGCTGGGAGATCTGATCAAATAGAGCCGGTGCCGCGTGTGAAATCCTCGGGGAAAAAAAAATAAAAATCGGGTTTTTAGATTTTTTCCCAAATTGAGAAACTGTGAAACTCAAAGAGCAGCATCTCCCGCAGCGTTTGGAGACGCAGCCCTGAATTTCGGCAGCGCCCGAGCTGGCGGCGCGGTGGGATCCTGCCTCAGCATTGAAATGGTGAAGGGGTTTTTTTTTTGCCTTTAGTGCCTTTAGCTCATAAATGCACTTTTATTATTGAAGCCGCTCAGGTGCTTCTGTTGGCTTTTCTCCTGCCGTTGGGAGGTGAAGGTGGGATGGAAAAGCCCATCCTCAGCCACTGCCCGGCTTGTGGCCATGGGGAAATCCTTTCCCCTTGGCTCTGACTCCCTCCCATGGAAAACTGGAGCTGTCACCCTTTGGGTTCCTCCAGAGGCTGGTGAAGTCCTTCTCCGAGGAGCATCAGGAACCTCGGGGAGGCTCTTTGTGTTTTGAGCCCACATTTGTATTTTGAGCCCACATTTTTTGCCTCCTGGAAGCATTTTGCAGCCGAGCAGCCACTGGAAATGAGTCTGGGAGCACAGGGTAAGGAACAGCCTCAGGTCCCCAGTTCTGCAGCCACCATGAGCCCCGATGGAACCTCGGGGAGGCTCTTTGTGTTTTGAGCCCACATTTGTATTTTGAGCCCACATTTTTTGCCTCCTGGAAGCATTTTGCAGCCGAGCAGCCACTGGAAATGAGTCTGGGAGCACAGGGTAAGGAACAGCCTCAGGTCCCCAGTTCTGCAGCCACCATGAGCCCCGATGGCATTTTTTTTTGGGGGGGGGGGCGAAGTGGCACAAGAAGCCACTTGTTTCCCCTCAGGCTGAGCTCTAACAGCTCTAAGCTGGAGTGGGAGGTGGGGGGAGCCTTTCAGTGGTCACCCCCTTTCCTTCAGCATCTCGGGAAGCAGAGATAAGCTGGAAGAGCCCGAAGGGAGTTGCAGGATCTGCTCCTTCCGAGCAGGATTTTGAGCGATGAGCCAGCACCTCCCGTCTGGATGCACCAACCGAGTGGCATCGCTCCACGGAGCCGGGGCAGGGTCGATCCTGCCGGAGGTTATCTCTCAGCACGGGGAGAGCTTTGATCATGGCTGTAAAAAAAAAATAATAAATAACAACCTGGAGCTGCTTCCAGGATGGCTGCTGGCTCCGTCCACGTTGCAGCAGGGCAGGGGATGGCTGGAGGGCAGGGGATGGCTCAAAGGCTGCTGCCTCTCCTTTTGCCTCTGGCAAGTAGAGGTAAATAACCACGGTGACACCGGGACAAGCTTCAGATGCATGTTCAGATGGCATGAACTTCTCCCTCCCTGGGATAGGGAGGTCCCTGACATCTCTGCTTGTCACCCCAGCTGCTGGAAGTGCCATTAATGCCACGGCACCGGGCACCGAGGAGATGGACCGGGCTCCGTTGGTGGCTCGTGCCGATGGCGACGCTTCCTTGGTTCTCCTTCTCCCCCAAATAAGCATCTCCTGAGGGCAAAACACAAACTCCCTCCCTACTCGTCTTTCCTGTGCTGAAAGTTCCACCGAAATATTGGGGGTGGGGGGTGGGAAATAAGTGCTGCTGCCCAGAAAGTCTGTGCCTGTTTGTGACCCCCAAGCCCAGCTCTGGTTGTCACCTCCTGCCGCTGGGAAGAGCTGGGGACACTCAGGCATCCAAGGATGCTGCCAGGAAGGTGCTCCATCAATTCCCTGAAGTTTGGCAGCATCCTCTAAAGACTTAAAGGTCCCATCTTATCTGCTCTGGGCTTCATGAGAGCGAGCACAGCCTCCTCCTTGGCAGCGATGGGAATGGTAATAAAAATACCATTTTTATTGCCCAGGATGGCTGGGAGAGGCAGGGACAGGAAAAGAACCATGGAAAAGAAGGACAGCAAGGTGGCACCCACACTCTCCCAGCAAAAGGTGAGGGTCCTGGGAGGCTTTGAAGCAAAGGAGGTGGATCTCCATAAGGTCTTGCAGGTTGGTAGGGGCTGGAGTGGGTTTGACCCACCAAGCAGTTAAAAAAAATGCTTGTAAAAAGCAGTCCGTGAGGAACATCTCCTCCTCCTCCTCCAGGCATCGGGTGCCTGACCCGAGGCTATTGAGGGAATTTCCACCTGGGGAGACCTCAGCCTCCAATATTGCTTTATTTTTGCTATTGATTTTGGGGTGGGAGAGCGCGGCCGCCCTGGTTTTCCAAGCGCCGTGGTGGGTTCAGCTGCAGCTGCAGAGCCCTGGCACCGTCTGCTCCAGCCCACTTCTGTCCTCCAAAATACCTCAGCCCCTCTCAAAAACAAAAAAACAAAACCAAAAAAACCACCCTTTAGGGTCTCCAGCTCCTTTAGCCCTTTCAAAAGTTGGTGCTTCAGGCACTTTTGAAGGCGTCTCCGCTCAGCACCTTTGTGCTTCCAGCCTGGGAATTTCCAGGGAGGCAAACTCTCAGTCCTCCTGTTTGGAAATCTCATCCCCCCCCAAAAAAAAAAAAAAAAGTATTCATTCTTGGCCAGTACTTTCCCAAAGTTTGTGGGTTTTTTTGGCCAGCGATGAATCCCCGGGCTGCAGAATCCAGTGTCGCCCGGGGCTCGCGGCGCGGTGACCTGGAGGGGAGACCCATCTGGCATTTCTTCCTCCTCATGTGAAACTGAGCAATAAGAGGAAAATGCTTTAATGGAAGAGATAAGCCAGCAGCTGCAGCTGAACGTGGGGGAAGGAACGGGCTGTTGATCTAGAGATGAAATGTTAAGCTGGAAGATGGATGTTGTTCTGCCGTCCCTATCGTAGAAAAAAACCACAGGCTTGAAGGCTTTTGTGAAATTCTCCTTTTCCCTTCTCGTCTGGGACCCCGCCAGCTCTCCCTTGCTCTTTGCTCAGGCACCTGCCCTGTAAAAATCCCAGCAACGGTTCAGGAGAAGGGCTGGGAGGAGTTGGGAAAGGGAAAAAAAAAATAAAAATAAATAATACTCCTGAACCATGATAGAGTGGTTGAAACGGCCGGGTCCTGGGCGCCTTGTTTACTTTGAAGTTTGTTTTGTGGAATGACAAGGAGATGTGGGGGCTGCCGGGGGAGCTGTCAAGAGGGATCTGAACCGCAGCCTCGCGCTGGCAGCCTTCCTCCCCCCTCCCCTCCTCCTCTCCTCCTCTCCTCCCCGTTCTCCTTTTGCCCATGTGGAGATGATTTGCTCTGTCCTCTGTAGAGATACGGGGTGAACTCGGCTCGAACCTGGACTTGCTGGTTTCTCCATCGCCGAGCGGCACGTGACCGGCACAGCCCTGGTTTCTCCAACTACCCTCCTGCTCCTTGGGTTTTGCCCCAATCACTGTGGTTTCTCCATCTTGGAGAAGGGAGAGGGTTGAGGAAGGGGGGTTGACCAGTTCATCCCAGTACATCAGCTCTGCCCGCATCCTTTTTGGGATCTTCTGGGAGCTATTCTCACCCTTGCTGGGGGAGATGTGCAGAACCAAGAGCTTGCGTTTGAATTTGAATTAATTTCTTTGTGTGGAAAGCCCACAAAAAGTTTGGGGAGGTTTGGGGAGACCCTTCTCAACCGGGAGCAGCTCGTTGGCCTTTTGGAACCCACCACAGATAACCTCGTCTACCTCCAACAGGGATGTTTGGAGAACACAGAGGCTCTGCTCTCCAAAATTCAGGCTCTCAGACCCAGAGCATTTGATGCACGGCTGCCAAATCGGCGCTGTGGTACCCTGGAGTGACATCCAGCATCCTCTTTTGGGGACCGTTAACCAACTTTTGGGCAATTTTCCGGGCTGGGCAGATTAGGGAAAGCCCAGCAGAGAAGGAAACAAATGGAATTGCCTGAGGGATGGGAAATCAGAGCTGATTTTTTTTTCACTAGGGGGGAGGAAGAAGGTCAAAGAGATGGGGCTCCAGCAGTGGTTGGGACGTGGAGGGAAGGCAGAGGGGACTGAAAGTCTCTTCTGCAGCCAAGGGGTAACCAACAGCCCCGCTCCCCCCTCGCTGAAGAGGGAGGCAGTGACCCCCCCTGCCCCGAATATCGAGGACTGACCCAGACTGAGCACCTTGGCAGCTCTTCTGAACGTGCTGGTTAATGTTTAAATCCATGTGGGAGGGCTCCCCTCCGAGCAAAGATCTCCTGGGCGGGAGAAGCTGGGGCAGGGGTTGGACCAGAGGGAGCCCAGGCTCTGTGTACAAACCCCATTGCATTCCAGGAGCGGGACTCAGGCCCTAAAAATGATGAAATTGGTGTCGAAACCAGAAGGATTGGAGATATTTTTTTCTTCTTCTTGTGGCAGGATTTTTTTTTTGGCTTTTAAGTCTAAAAGCTTCTCCTTCCCCTTTGTTGTTGTTGTTGTTTTTAAGTCTAAAAGCTTCTCCTTCCCCTTTGCTGCGGTTGGGACATTTGGTTATGGTCAGCTCAGAAATGATCAGAGGGCTTCCTAGGCGTGAGGGTGTTAAAAAAATGCTGCTTGAGATGTATTTATAACCCAAAACCAGAGACTTTAGGCCAAACCAGTCCCAAAACGTGATGTATTGCGAGAGCTGTTGATAGTTATTACTCTTAAAAAAAGGATTTTTTGGTTGTCTGTCCAGACTTGCTGTTCCTGACTGTACTGGGTATCCCAGTCCCATCGCTCTGGTCCATTCCTCCTGCCATGGGCAGCTTTTCTGCTGAGCAATGGGGTGTTCCCCCCCCCCACCAGTCCCAAAACGTGATGTATTGCGAGAGCTGTTGATAGTTATTACTCTTAAAAAGGAGTTTCTGGTTGTCTGTCCAGCCTTGCTGTTCCTGACCGTACTGGGTATCCCAGTCCCATCGCTCTGGTCCATTCCTCCTGCCATGGGCAGCTTTTCTGCTGAGCAATGGGGTGTTCCCCCCCCCCAAGTTGTGTCTTCTCCCCGTCGGGCTGGAAGGAGGTAATGAAAAGTGACAGTGCCCTGAAAAGTGAGCAAATAAATGAGATAATGAGCACCCCTGACAAGGCAGTGATGAATGGAGCCCGCGTGCCCGGCTCATAGACCCTGCGGGTGCCTCCACCAGTAGCAGAATGGGAGACAAGGGGATGGAGAAGGTGGGAAGGAGCAACTCCTTCCAGTTCTTCTGGGCTCGGTGGTGGGACCGAGCCCAGTTGCCCTTTGATAGCCTCCAAAACCAGGGCAAGTTGGACTTATTGCTGGTGTTCCAAGGAGCACCCCCAGCTCTTATCTTGGCATACTTTGCTCCTCCAAACTGGGGAGGTCATTGCAACGAGCCCTGCTCCACCGGTGAGGACCAGGAGGACCTCAGTGGTGGAGAAATGGGGCCGCTTGACCCCGGGAAGGAGCCTGGTGTCCTGGGTTTTGGGGCAGCCCCGCTGGATTTGCAGCTTTTTGTCTCTTGGACGTGGTAGGAAGCTGCCGTGGAGCTGGACCCTCTCCCCGGAGCTTCATTGAACGACCCAATCCCCCCAAAATATCCCGCTTTTTCCCCATCCCAAACATTTCCCCCCCTTTCCCCATGGGGTGGGGTGGGGTGGGGTGGCTGAGCCCCCCGTCTCCCACCGAGAGCGAAGCCCGGTTGATGATTAACGACGTTAATTACTCGGAGCTATTCCTACCCCAGTTCGCCCTGTTCCCTCGCATCGGTTTGTTCACGGGGCCCAGGAAATTAAACACTAACTCCATAATCACTGCGAAATGAAAGAAATATGCAGATGTGCCTTGAGCATGATTAAGAAACCAGCCACCACGTGCCGTCTGTTCCCCGGCGCTGTTGGATTGTTTTTCTAACGGGGAGGGGGGGGGGACACAATACATGGGGGAGGAAGAACTTTTTTTCTTTTTTTTTTTTCCGCATTATTTTTCAGGTGT
>NW_015090826.1:193438-202897 GCF_001431845.1 Calidris pugnax
GGCACCCACACTCTCCCAGCAAAAGGTGAGGGTCCTGGGAGGCTTTGAAGCAAAGGAGGTGGATCTCCATAAGGTCTTGCAGGTTGGTAGGGGCTGGAGTGGGTTTGACCCACCAAGCAGTTAAAAAAAATGCTTGTAAAAAGCAGTCCGTGAGGAACATCTCCTCCTCCTCCTCCAGGCATCGGGTGCCTGACCCGAGGCTATTGAGGGAATTTCCACCTGGGGAGACCTCAGCCTCCAATATTGCTTTATTTTTGCTATTGATTTTGGGGTGGGAGAGCGCGGCCGCCCTGGTTTTCCAAGCGCCGTGGTGGGTTCAGCTGCAGCTGCAGAGCCCTGGCACCGTCTGCTCCAGCCCACTTCTGTCCTCCAAAATACCTCAGCCCCTCTCAAAAACAAAAAAACAAAACCAAAAAAACCACCCTTTAGGGTCTCCAGCTCCTTTAGCCCTTTCAAAAGTTGGTGCTTCAGGCACTTTTGAAGGCGTCTCCGCTCAGCACCTTTGTGCTTCCAGCCTGGGAATTTCCAGGGAGGCAAACTCTCAGTCCTCCTGTTTGGAAATCTCATCCCCCCCCCCAAAAAAAAAAGTATTCATTCTTGGCCTTGACTTTCCCAAAGTTTGTGGGTTTTTTTGGCCAGCGATGAATCCCCGGGCTGCAGAATCCAGTGTCGCCCGGGGCTCGCGGCGCGGTGACCTGGAGGGGAGACCCATCTGGCATTTCTTCCTCCTCATGTGAAACTGAGCAATAAGAGGAAAATGCTTTAATGGAAGAGATAAGCCAGCAGCTGCAGCTGAACGTGGGGGAAGGAACGGGCTGTTGATCTAGAGATGAAATGTTAAGCTGGAAGATGGATGTTGTTCTGCCGTCCCTATCGTAGAAAAAAACCACAGGCTTGAAGGCTTTTGTGAAATTCTCCTTTTCCCCTCTCGTCTGGGACCCCGCCAGCTCTCCCTTGCTCTTTGCTCAGGCACCTGCCCTGTAAAAATCCCAGCAACGGTTCAGGAGAAGGGCTGGGAGGAGTTGGGAAAGGGAAAAAAAAAATAAAAATAAATAATACTCCTGAACCATGATAGAGTGGTTGAAACGGCCGGGTCCTGGGCGCCTTGTTTACTTTGAAGTTTGTTTTGTGGAATGACAAGGAGATGTGGGGGCTGCCGGGGGAGCTGTCAAGAGGGATCTGAACCGCAGCCTCGCGCTGGCAGCCTTCCTCCCCCCTCCCCTCCTCCTCTCCTCCTCTCCTCCCCGTTCTCCTTTTGCCCATGTGGAGATGATTTGCTCTGTCCTCTGTAGAGATACGGGGTGAACTCGGCTCGAACCTGGACTTGCTGGTTTCTCCATCGCCGAGCGGCACGTGACCGGCACAGCCCTGGTTTCTCCAACTACCCTCCTGCTCCTTGGGTTTTGCCCCAATCACTGTGGTTTCTCCATCTTGGAGAAGGGAGAGGGTTGAGGAAGGGGGGTTGACCAGTTCATCCCAGTACATCAGCTCTGCCCGCATCCTTTTTGGGATCTTCTGGGAGCTATTCTCACCCTTGCTGGGGGAGATGTGCAGAACCAAGTGCTTGTGTTTGAATTTGAATTAATTTCTTTGTGTGGAAAGCCCACAAAAAGTTTGGGGAGGTTTGGGGAGACCCTTCTCAACCGGGAGCAGCTCGTTGGCCTTTTGGAACCCACCACAGATAACCTCGTCTACCTCCAACAGGGATGTTTGGAGAACACAGAGGCTCTGCTCTCCAAAATTCAGGCTCTCAGACCCAGAGCATTTGATGCACGGCTGCCAAATCGGCGCTGTGGTACCCTGGAGTGACATCCAGCATCCTCTTTTGGGGACCGTTAACCAACTTTTGGGCAATTTTCCGGGCTGGGCAGATTAGGGAAAGCCCAGCAGAGAAGGAAACAAATGGAATTGCCTGAGGGATGGGAAATCAGAGCTGATTTTTTTTTCACTAGGGGGGAGGAAGAAGGTCAAAGAGATGGGGCTCCAGCAGTGGTTGGGACGTGGAGGGAAGGCAGAGGGGACTGAAAGTCTCTTCTGCAGCCAAGGGGTAACCAACAGCCCCGCTCCCCCCTCGCTGAAGAGGGAGGCAGTGACCCCCCCTGCCCCGAATATCGAGGACTGACCCAGACTGAGCACCTTGGCAGCTCTTCTGAACGTGCTGGTTAATGTTTAAATCCATGTGGGAGGGCTCCCCTCCGAGCAAAGATCTCCTGGGCGGGAGAAGCTGGGGCAGGGGTTGGACCAGAGGGAGCCCAGGCTCTGTGTACAAACCCCATTGCATTCCAGGAGCAGGACTCAGGCCCTAAAAATGATGAAATTGGTGTCGAAACCAGAAGGATTGGAGATATTTTTTTGTTGTTGTTGTTGTTTTTAAGTCTAAAAGCTTCTCCTTCCCCTTTGCTGCGGTTGGGACATTTGGTTATAGTCAGCTCAGAAACGATCAGAGGGCTTCCTAGGTGTGAGGGTGTTAAAAAAATGCTGCTTGAGATGTATTTATAACCCAAAACCAGAGACTTTAGGCCAAACCAGTCCCAAAACGTGATGTATTGCGAGAGCTGTTGATAGTTATTACTCTTAAAAAAAGGATTTTTTGGTTGTCTGTCCAGACTTGCTGTTCCTGACTGTACTGGGTATCCCAGTCCCATCGCTCTGGTCCATTCCTCCTGCCATGGGCAGCTTTTCTGCTGAGCAATGGGGTGTTCCCCCCCCCCAAGTTGTGTCTTCTCCCCGTCGGGCTGGAAGGAGGTAATGAAAAGTGACAGTGCCCTGAAAAGTGAGCAAATAAATGAGATAATGAGCACCCCTGACAAGGCAGTGATGAATGGAGCCCGCGTGCCCGGCTCATAGACCCTGCGGGTGCCTCCACCAGTAGCAGAATGGGAGACAAGGGGATGGAGAAGGTGGGAAGGAGCAACTCCTTCCAGTTCTTCTGGGCTCGGTGGTGGGACCGAGCCCAGTTGCCCTTTGATAGCCTCCAAAACCAGGGCAAGTTGGACTTATTGCTGGTGTTCCAAGGAGCACCCCCAGCTCTTATCTTGGGATACTTTGCTCCTCCAAGCTGGGGAGGTCATTGCAACGAGCCCTGCTCCACTGGTGAAGACCAGGAGGACCTCAGTGGTGGAGAAATGGGGCCGCTTGACCCCGGGAAGGAGCCTGGTGTCCTGGGTTTTGGGGCAGCCCCGCTGGATTTGCAGCTTTTTGTCTCTTGGACGTGGTAGGAAGCTGCCGTGGAGCTGGACCCTCTCCCCACATCTTCATTGAACGACCCAATCCCCCCAAAATATCCCGCTTTTTCCCCATCCCAAACATTTCCCCCCCTTTCCCCATGGGGTGGGGTGGGGTGGGGTGGCTGAGCCCCCTGTCTCCCACCGAGAGCGAAGCCCGGTTGATGATTAACGACGTTAATTACTCGGAGCTATTCCTACCCCAGTTCGCCCTGTTCCCTCGCATCGGTTTGTTCACGGGGCCCAGGAAATTAAACACTAACTCCATAATCACTGCGAAATGAAAGAAATATGCAGATGTGCCTTGAGCATGATTAAGAAACCAGCCACCACGTGCCGTCTGTTCCCCGGCGCTGTTGGATTGTTTTTCTAACGGGGAGGGGGGGGGGACACAATACATGGGGGAGGAAGAACTTTTTTTCTTTTTTTTTTTTCCGCATTATTTTTCAGGTTTTAATTAAATGTAATTTACTTTGATGGATACTCTTTCTCTTTGGGGCTGGTTAATATTTTTTTGGCCTCCCGTGTTCTGTGTCCTGTGACTTTGGAGTCTCTCCTGGACCCCACGTCACCAACTTTTATGCTATTACTGGGCAGAGTTTTCTCAACCACCCAGCCATGCCCGCCTGAAAAAAATAATTTGATGAGGAAAAGGAAAATCTCAACCCAAAAAAGACTTAGATATCAAAGAAAACAACTAACATTGAAGGTATCAGCTCCCTCACGACCAGAGGATGCAGATGGACGTTAACAATTGAGTGAAGGGTTTGGATCCTTGGCTCTTCCAGTCAAAGAGGGTTTTTATCCCTTTGGGGCTGCTTTTATGGGCACGGAGGATGCCACCACCTGGTTTTGGGGAGGTGGATATGGTCCAGTGGGCAAAGAGTCCTGGGGTTGGACCGCCTGCTCGTTAGGGTTGAGCTAATTAGTGTGGTGCTGATAGATGTACGGCAGCTCTACCTTCGGTCTTGCTCAGAGCTCCCCGAGTCGCCTCCAGGCTTGGCCACGGCTCGTTGGGCTGGGGAAAAAGGAGGGGAATTTGGCTCAGGTGAGTGTGAGGGTGAGGTTTTGCAGTGGACACGATACCTGGCTGTGTTCTAACAGCGTCCCTGGCATTATTTCCCCAAAATTAATTGGGTTTAGACCCAGAAAAGCTGGGTTTGTAGTTTCCTACCCGGAGAGATGAGGTGTCTGGGTGAGGAGAGATGTGATTGCAGGTGAGGAGCAGGGTTGGAGCCCTGTGTGAGGATGCTCTTCTCATCCTGGAATTGGTTTTCCTGGAGCAGGTGGGAGCAGAGCAGGGGGAGCTGGATGTTTCGTGCACACACCGAGCGCTGCAGCTCGTCTGCAGGATAAACCACCAAACTGCTCCGTTGATTTTCCCAGCATCAGCTGGGGAAAAAGGAGGGGAATTTGGCTCAGGTGGGTGTAAGGGTGAGGGTTTCCACTGGACACGATACCTGGCTGTGTTCTAACAGCATCCCTGGCATTATTTCTCCAAAATTAATTGGGTTTAGACCCAGAAAAGCTGGGTTTGTAGTTTCCTACCCGGAGTGACGCGGCATTTGGGCGAGGAGAGATGTGATTGCAGACGAGGGGAGATGTGATTGCAGGTGAGGAGAGATGTGATTGCAGGTGAGGAGAGATGTGATTGCAGGTGAGGAGCAGGGTTGGAGCCCTGTGTGAGGATGCTCTTCTCATCCTGGAATTGGTTTTCCTGGAGCAGGTGGGAGCAGAGCAGGGGGAGCTGGATGTTTCGTGCACACACCGAGCGCTGCAGCTCGTCTGCAGGATAAACCACCAAACTGCTCCGTTGATTTTCCCAGCATCAGCTGGGGAAAAAGGAGGGGAATTTGGCTCAGGTGGGTGTAAGGGTGAGGGTTTCCACTGGACACGATACCTGGCTGTGTTCTAACAGCATCCCTGGCATTATTTCTCCAAAATTAATTGGGTTTAGACCCAGAAAAGCTGGGTTTGTAGTTTCCTACCCGGAGTGACGCGGCATTTGGGCGAGGAGAGATGTGATTGCAGACGAGGGGAGATGTGATTGCAGGTGAGGAGCAGGTTTGGAGCCCTGTGTGTAGATGCTCTTCTCATCCTGGAATTGGTTTTCCTGGAGCAGGTGGGAGCAGAGCAGGGGGAGCTGGATGTTTCGTGCACACACCGAGCGCTGCAGCTCGTCTGCAGGATAAGCCCTCGCTTCTCCGTTAACTTTCCCAGCATCAGCTGGGGAAAAAGGAGGGGAATTTGGCTCAGGTGGGTGGAAGGGTGAGGTTTTGCAGTGGACACGATACCTGGCTGTGTTCTAACAGCATCCCTGGCACTATTTCTCCAAAATTAATTGGGTTTAGACCCAGAAAAGCTGGGTTTGTAGTTTTCTACCCAGAGAGATGAGGTGTCTGGGCGAGGAGAGATGCGATTGCAGGCGAGGAGAGATGTGACTGCAGGTGAGGAGAGATGTGATTGCAGACGAGGGGAGATGCAATTGCAGGCGAGGAGCAGGGTTAGAGCCCTGTGTGTGGATGCTCTTCTCATCCCAGTATCAGTTTTCCTGGAGCAGGTGGGAGCAGAGCAGGGGGAGCTGGATGTTTCGTGCACACACTGAGCACTGCAGCTCATCTGCAGGATAAGCCCTCGCTTCTCCGTTAACTTTCCCAGCATCAGCTGGGGAAAAAGGAGGGGAATTTGGCTCAGGTGGGTGTAAGGATGAGGTTTTCCAGTGGACACGATACCTGGCTGTGTTCTAACAGCATCCCTGGCATTATTTCCCCAAAATTAATTGGGTTTAGACCCAGAAAAGCTGGGTTTGTAGTTTCCTACCGGAGAGACGCGGCGTCTGGGCAAGGAGAGATGTGATTGCAGGTGAGGAGAGATGTGATTGCAGGTGAGGAGAGATGTGATTGCAGGTGAGGAGCAGGGTTAGAGCCCTGTGTGTGGATGCTCTTCTCATCCTGGAATCGGTTTTCCTGGAGCAGGTGGGAGCAGAGCAGGGGGAGCTGGATGTTTCGTGCACACACCGAGCGCTGCAGCTCGTCTGCAGGATAAGCCACCAAACTGCTCCGTTGATTTTCCCAGCATCAGCTGGGGAAAAAGGAGGGGAATTTGGCTCAGGTGGGTGTAAGGGTGAGGTTTTGCAGTGGACACGATACCTGGCTGTGTTCTAAGAGCATCCCTGGCACTATTTCCCCCAAATTAATTGGGTTTAGACCCAGAAAATCTAGGTTTGTAGTTTCCTACCCAGAGAGATGAGGTGTCTGGGCGAGGAGAGATGCGATTGCAGGTGAGGAGAGATGTGAATGCAGGTGAGGAGAGATGTGATTGCAGGTGAGGAGCAGGGTTGGAGCCCTGTGTGAGGATGCTCTTCTCATCCTGGAATTGGTTTTCCTGGAGCAGGTGGGAGCAGAGCAGGGGGAGCTGGATGTTTCATGAACACACCGAGCGCTGCAGCTCGTCGATTTTCCCTGTGTTATCTCCTAAAACAACACATTTTAAGGGCTCTGGGATACAGACCTATGGTTTTGAAAGGTCAAAGGATGGACCATCCTCCTTCCTCTGGCCACAGCATCTCTCTCCATCCGGACCCAGGGACCACCAGAGGGCAGCCGCGAAGGCAAAGGTGCCAAAACTCAAATCTCAGCCTCCCCAAAGGCAACTTCCAGCAGTGCCAGGGGGCTTTGCAGCGCTGGAAACAGCGACCAGGAACCCATTCCCACCCAACACAAACATCCTGAGGACCAAAAGCGACCCCCTGAACTGTTAATGCTTTAAAACATCACTTTTCTCCCACATTAGGGGGGTGGTGGTAATTCCTGGAGCAGGGCAAGGGGAGGCCAGTCCCTGTTCTTCTCTCTTACAGTCAGCAGAGGTTTAGAGAGGATGCTCTTGAGGGGATTTACAGGTCTCAGCAAAGAGTTTGCACAACGTGGAGAACCCCTGGCTGGTGGGACTGGTGGCCAGAATTGAAGGGGAAGTGATTTATGAAAGGCAGGGATGCTGCCGTCCCTGAATTATCACCCATCTTTTCTTTCTAAACTTGTCACAGGCAGCGAGGGTAGCTTTTACCACCTCTCAAGGCAGCTTCTTCATCCTCTTCTTTCTTTCCTTCCTTCCCTGGGTGAAACCAGGCACTAGAGAAACGAGGGTGGCAGCAGGAATGTTGGACAAGTGTCGGTGTCACAGGAAAATGAGACACACAAACCCCCCTCAGGACACATCCTGGGGGAGGAGTGAAGTTGTTCTTTCTCCCTCCTTTCTCCCAAGGTATTTTCCTACCTTCTGCTTCCCAAATCTCCCCCTCTTTCCCCTCAGCTGTCCCTGCTCAGGGATGGTCTCCGTGCTCCTGCGTTGCTAACGCGCTGCTGGAGAATGTGGCCCCTTTTCTTTCCTCGCCGGTGCACAAATTGAATTATAAACCAGAGCCACAATCTGCTTCCAGCTTTCATCCCCCCCCTTAATGCAATTAAGCTTAAATGTGGTTAATTACAGTTTAGCCTAACTATCTCGGTGGCAGCTTCACACGTCTTTGACTGCTCACACAGGGGTTGTGGGTTTTTTGGCCATTATTGAGGTCTTGCTGATACAACACAGTAAAATCAGAGTTTTACAGCCTTGCCTGGATCCCAAATCTCTTACCTGACTCCTGGATGTGGTTTTGCTGGTGGCAGGAGAATGGAGAAGCAAGAAAGAAGCTTGGCCTGTAAAAAAAAAAAGGCAAAAAGCCCAAGTTTAATTCCCAATATGCTTTTAAACTGGTTATGTTAATCCCAAAAATGCAGGGTGATTCACTTGGGGAATTTTAAGGCCAACGGTTAAGCGGGGAAATGAGGAGCCCAGAAGAGCTGGACCCCTTTAATGAGTTTATGCCCAACCTCGTAGACTGGAACCTGCCTCGTTAATCCATCCTGAGGCTCAAACCAGTAATCCCAGTTAGTCCTGGAAGAGCAGGAAAACTGCCCCGTTTCGTTGGGATCACGGGCTGCTCGTGTCCAACGTGTTTGGTGGAGCAGGAGGGTCCACGCTGCAGTTTGTGCCCTGATCCCTGACCCTTTGACTTGCTTTTTTTTCTTTTATTTAACAACTTTTAACTTCCCTTCTCTTTATTTCCACCCCCTCTGTCCCAAAACCAGGCTGGGCTGGACATGGGGATCTCCCTCACTGGGAATTTAGGCAGTTTCTGGAGTGAAACGAGTGGGTTCCCGGCGTGTGCTCTCAATGATTAAAAAACCTCTTTTAAATTTTAAAAAAATCAGGATTATGTTTAACTGTTTAACCTGCCATCAGAGCATCCCCCCAGAGGGATTCAGGAGCGTCAGCCTGGTGTGCTCTCTGGAGTCCAGCACTCATCAAAGCAACTTTATATTCAATTTCTTTTCCTAAGGTCACTCTTAGCAGAAATGCACCTTTTTCTCTTCTCAATCTTTAACACAGGGTTAGGTTTTTGGGGGGGTTTTTTTGGTTAAATACTGTCCTGGCCACCTCTTGGGCCAGGGCTCTTTTGGATGAGCCAGTTTAATTCTTTTTGCTTTAAAAAGGAGGATTTATTCTCAACCCTTGGGGCGGGGGGGATGCTCTGTTATTCCCAATCTGCAAAAGGAACGATGGAGAGGAGCTACAGGAAAAGTCTTGGCAGGGCACGGACAGGGACTGTAGTCTCTATATTGTTAATTATTCCAGTTTCTATATTGTTAATTATTCCAGTTTCTATATTGCTAATTATATTGGTTTCTATATTGCTAATTGTATCAGTTTCTATATTGCCAATTCTGTATCTCCATGATGATAGTTTCTATATTGTTAATTATTTCAGTTTCTATATTGTTAATTATTCCAGTTTCTATATTGCTAATTATATTGGTTTCTATATTGCTAATTGTATCAGTTTCTATATTGCCAATTCTGTATCTCCATGATGCCCAGCTCAGCCCCAGGAGCTCTGAACCTCTTTGGAGGCTTTTTTGCCAGGACAGTGAGTTCTGGTGGCCCCGTCAGGGTGGTTTGGAGCCAAAATGCCATTCCTGGTGGCCACGCTGCTCCCAAACAGTCCCCCCCCCTCTGCCACCACACACCCCCTTCCTCCTTTAAAACAGAGAGAGAAGAGAGCGCAGAGTTTAATTTAAATCACAGCTCCCCAGCTTGTTCTTTTCTCAATCAATATTGCTTTTTACATCATATCTAATCTCTCTCTCTCTCTTTTTTTTTTTTCTTTCTTTCTTTCTTTCTCTTTTTTTCCCCCTCC
>NW_015090826.1:207163-223702 GCF_001431845.1 Calidris pugnax
CCCCCTCACCCCGTTCTCCTGCCAGGCATACTAATGGAGACGGGGGAGTCTGCAATAAGGCAGGACAAAATCAATAAGAATTGATAACTCTCAACTTTAAAACCTTTTGCAGAGGGGAGAAGGGGGAAAGGAAGAGGAGAGAGAAAGGAGCTGATGGTTTCCAGCTCCGGGGGGAGAGGGAGAAGGTGTTATCTTGGTGATACTTCATCTCTCAAAGAGGGAGAATCCCCATAAATATGAGATTTAGTTCCCTTTGGGGTTTTTTTGGGGGGGGTTGGGGCTCAGTGTGGTTTTGAATCCCAAAGTGGGGCAGCTTCCAAGGCTCCACACCAGCTCCTTGCACCTGGATGAGAAAATAATTAGAAAAAAAAGAAGAGGGTGATGCCTTTCCCTGGGCAGGGGCAGGCAGAGGTGTGGGTGGTTTGGGGCAGGACCCACCTCTTCCCTCCTGCAGCAGCAAAAGGCTTGGTTCTCTTGTTGGAAAAAAATAAAAATAGCCTTGAAATTGAAAAAATAGCCTTTAAAAAGTGCAGGAGCCCACGAAAGCTTCTGAATTAGAGCGGGAGCTTCGTAGGGGCTAACGGAGAAATCGTCGCCGCCGCGGCTCCGCGCGTCCCGTGGTCACTCAGGGCACGACTCCCACTCTCTCCTGGTGGAAATATTTTAAAAAAAAAAGGATTTAGAGTATAGTTTAAAGACCTTAAACCCAAAGCTATTGCCTAGTTCCAGCCCAGCGCAAGCTTGTAGGGATCCAAGAGCTGAATCCCACCTTCCCCCAGCTCGGGATGGGATTAAAGGAGAATGAGGAATTAAAGGAATATGTTTCCCTCTGCAAAAAAAGAAAAGCAAAAAAGAAAAGTGGAAGTTGAGTTCCCCTCCATCGTGCCAGGGAGTGTTTCCAGTTCAGGAGAGCTCTTGCAGGGGCTGGGAGAGAGGAGGAGAGCAGTTTGGGATGGGAAATGGGGTGTCTCAGGGCACACGTTCAACCCCCTCTCATCCCCCCCATCCCGGGTGGGTTTGGAAGGAGTTTGATCATTTTCTTCCTCAATTAATGCTGGAAAAAAGAAAAAAAAAAAGGAAAAAAAGAAGTAAAAAGGAAAAAAAAGAAATGAAAAGGAAAAAAGAAGTAAAAAGGAAATAAAGAACTAAAAAGGAAAAAAGAAGTAAATAGGAAATAAAGAGGTAAAAAGGAAAAAAAAGAAATTAAAAGGAAAAAAGGAAATGAAAAGGAAAAAAAGAAATAAAAAGGAAAAAAGTAAAAAGGAAAAAAAGAAGTAAAAAGAAAAAAAAGAAAAAAAAGAAGTAAAAATGAAAAAAAGAAATGAAAAGGAAATAAAGAATTAAAAAGGAAGAAAAGAAATAAAAAAGAAAAAAAAGAAGTAAAAAGGAAAAACAGAAATGAAAAGGAAAAAAAAGAAGTAAAAAGGAAAAAAAGAAATAAAAAGAAATAAAAGAAGTAAAAGGAAAAAAAGAAATAAAAAGGAAATAAAGAACTAAAAAGAAAGAAAAGAAATGAAAAGGAAAAAAAAAGTAAAAAGAAAAAAAGAAATAAAAAGGAAAAAAAGAACTAAAAAGGAAAAAAAGAACTAAAAAGGAAAAACAGAACTAAAAAGGAAAAAAAAAACTAAAAAGGAAAAGAAAAGAAGTAAAAAGGAAAAAAAGAAATAAAAAGGAAATAAAGAAGTAAAAAGGAAAAAAAAAGAAATAAAAAGGAAAAAAAAAAAAGAAAAAAGATAACAAAGAAAAAAAAAGAAAAAAAAGAAAAAAAAAGGGAAAAAAAAAACCAACCCACATTTTTTGTTAGCATTCAGCAGCGATATGACAGGCGCCCTATGAATTCTGGGAGATTTTAATAAAGAAGACAGGCCTGTGAAATTTAATAAAAGAGTTCATCAGATTATATGGTGATGGCTCGGTGCCACCGCGCTGGCAGTAATATCCTCGCGGTGGGGGGTTTAACCCCTTGAGGGACAGAGCGGCGGCGCGGTATTAAATCTTTCAGTAGCGTTTCACTCGTGTCACTTTAATATTTATGAATCTCTCCGGCTTCGAGAACCTCTTTGGTGTTGTTTTCCTTCCTTCTTTCGCTCCCAGTTTGGGGTTTTTCGGTAGCGGTTGGGTTGGTTTGTTGGGTTTGGGGTTTTTTTGGTTTTTTTTTTCCATCGCTGACATGAAGAGAATGAAGTATCCAAGGAGTGGAGCTCGGAACATCTTGGACCTTCTGGGTGGACACCAAGGGCATCTCCAGGGGCTGCTCAAGAAGGACCACGTAGGGTTTTTTTGGTTCCTTTTTCCAACCGAGTGCAATTAGATTAAATTCAAAACTCTGGGGAGATCCGACCCCAAAGCCCTTCTGGTCTACACAACCGTGGGGCTGCCCTCCTCCTTCTAAGTAATATTTGGTCTCAAAATTGGAAACTAATGGATTCGATGGATGGATAAGGAGCTGGCTGGATGGCCACAAAGGGTTGTGGTCAACGGCTCAATGTCCAACTGGTGGCCAATGACGAGTGGTGGTTCCTCAGGGGTCCATACTGGGACCAGTGCTCTTCAACATCTTTGTTGGAGACATCAATGGATGGAGGATGGAGGGCATGGATGGAGGGCACCCTCAGCGAGTTTGCTGACGACACCAAGCTTGGTGGTGGGGTCAACACTCTGGAGGGAAGGGATGCCATCCAGAGGGAGCTGGACAGGCTGGAGAGGTGGGCTCGTGCAAATCGCATGAAGTTTAACCAAGCCAAGTGCACCTCCTTCTTCTAAGTAATATTTGGTCTCAAAATTGGAAACTAATAGATTCGATGGATGGACCACTGGGTGGATAAGGAGCTGGCTGGATGGCCGCACTCAAAGGGCTGTGGTCAACGGCTCAATGTCCAACTGGTGGCCAGTGACGAGTGGTGGTTCCTCAGGGGTCCATACTGGGACCAGTGCTCTTCAACATCTTTGTTGGAGACATCAATGGATGGAGGATGAAGGATGGAGGGCATTGATGGAGGTCACCCTCAGTGAGTTTGCCGATGACACCAAGCTCGGTGGTGGGGTCGACAAGCTGGAGGGAAGGGATGCCATCCAGAAGGACCTGGACAGGCTGGAGAGTTGGGCCCAGGTGAATCTCATGAGATTCAACAAGAGCAAGTGCAGGGTCCTGCACCCGGGACGTGGCAACCCCAGGCACAAACACAGGTCGGGGGGAGAATGTCTGGAGAGCAGCCCTGAGGAGAAGGACTCAGGGGTGTTGGTGGATGAGAAGCTTAATGTGAGCCAACAGTGTGCACCAGCAGCCCAGAAAGCCAACCCCATCCTGATCTGCATCAAGAGAAGCGTGGCCAGCAGGACGAGGGAGATGATTCTACCCCTCTACTCTGCTCTGGTGAGACCCCACCTGGAGCTATGTGTCCAGCTTTGGAGTCCTCAGCACGGGAAGGACATGGACCTGTTGGAACGGGTCCAGCGGAGGGCCACCAAGATGATCAGAGGGATGGAGCACCTCTCCTACGAGGACAAGGCTGAGAGAGCTGGGGTTGTTCAGCCTGGAGAAGAGAAGGTTCTGGGGAGACCTTCTGGTGGCCTTTCAATATCTGAAGGAAGCCTCCAGGAGAGCTGGGGAGGGACTCTTTGTCAGGAAGTGGAGTGAAAGGACAAGGGGTAACGGTTTTAAACTGGAAGAGGAGAGATTTAGATTAGATACCAGAAAGAAATTCTTTACAGTGAGGGTGGTGAGACACTGGAACAGGTTGCCCAGGGAAGTCGTGGCTGCCCCATCCCTGGAGGGGTTCAAGGCCAGGCTGGATGGGGCTTTGAGCAACCTGCTCTGGTGGGAGGTGTCCCTGCCCAGGGCAGGGGGGTTGGAACTAGATGATCTTTAAGGTCCCTTCCAACCCAAACCATTCTATGATTCTATGATTTCCAGTGGTGGACAGAGAAGGTCGGGTCGTTCCCTCTGTGTGGATGAAGATGCAACAGCAATAGTGCGATGGTGGCTCTTCTCCGACTCCTACCCCGTTGTTCCACCCTTTTATAGTGAGATAATTAACATCTGTTATTTTAAATTTGCTTTTTCCCTCTCCTTGGGGGAGAACTTGGCTTTGGGAAGCTTTGACATTGGGAAGGCTCCTGACGTACACGCTCACGCTGGAGGAGGTTTGAGTACCTTTGAGCCTTGGCCGTTTTCTGGGTCAACGACATAATTATGTGATTAAAAAGTGCCTCTTTGGGGGTAAATCTATTCCTAGAAGCCACAAAGAGCTTTGGAGGGAACGGAGAGCAAA
The DNA here is from genome assembly GCF_001431845.1 of Calidris pugnax. Taxonomy (NCBI): domain Eukaryota; kingdom Metazoa; phylum Chordata; class Aves; order Charadriiformes; family Scolopacidae; genus Calidris; species Calidris pugnax. Next base: position 211,435 of record NW_015090826.1, read on the forward strand.
AGTAACTCTTGTCCTCCAAATTCCTCCTCCTCTCCCTGACCCAAACGTTGCTGGAAGGAGTCAAAAATTAAGCAGAAGGACATTTTTTTTGTCCCCTTAATCCCCCGGTGCCACTTTCTGTCGCTGAACTGGGGGAAACGGCTGTTGGGGGAGGCAATGAAAGAGCGGATTGTGCTGCCTCCCCGTTGCCCTCGTGGGGGTCCCCTTCCCCATCAACGCCCCCGGAGCCCCCGGCCCGAAATCTGGGAAGAGGCTTTTGCAAGTTCCACTTCAATATTTCAGGCGGCTACAATGGATTTTTGCAGCTCAACGTTAAGTAAACAGACCTTGCTTAAGCCTGGACTGCTTCATTTTGACTAAACCCTAACTAAATAAGCCCGTTTCATGAAGCCCAGGCCTCCCAGCTTATTCCTTGCTTCATTAACACCTTTTAATCCCGTTGAGACAATCGTACACCCCCCAAATTACCCTTCCCAGGCCTGGGTCGGCGTCTCCTCTGGGCCACCGTGGGTCAGAGAGGGTCTCAAATAATTTGCTGCTCGGCTCATCCCCATCTGGGGAGCGGGGAGTTGGGCTGTGCTTCTCCTCCAGACCAGTGATGGGACAAGGGGCAACGGGCACAAACGATTTTGGGAGAGTTGGGGGCCGGGGTGTTTCACCGGGGCTGAATTCTGATAAGTGAAGTCCATAAATGTCTGAAAAGATGTAGGAAAGAAAAAAAATCTCAGAGCTCCTCTGCCAGGGGTGGCTTTGCTGCGGTTCCTCTTCCCTCTGCTCCACGCTTCAAACTTTACTGAACTTCTCGGGAGGATCGGCTCATCCCCATCTGGGGAGCGGGGAGTTGGGCTGTGCTTCTCCTCCAGAGCCACGGAGCTGCCCCAGGGATGTTCCTGCAAGGATTTTGGGAGAGTTGGGGGCCGGGGTGTTTCACCGGGGCTGAATTCTGATAAGTGAAGTCCATAAATGTCTGAAAAGATGTAGGAAAGAAAAAAAATCTCAGAGCTCCTCTGCCAGGGGTGGCTTTGCTGCGGTTCCTCTTCCCTCTGCTCCACGCTTCAAACTTTACTGAACTTCTCGGGAGGAAAAGGGGGGGGAATTAATTACGTGCTGGGTCCTCCCCAACTGTTTTGTTATTGAAAGAAAAGCATTAAAAAAGAGAGAGTGAAGGTGGAGGGTGAGGGAATCAAGTAGTGGAATTGTTTTTCCCAGAGTACGTGACTCCTGGCTGCAGGAGAAGAGAAGGTTGAGAGGAGACCTCATTGATTTTTATCAGTTTCTAAAAGGCAGGTGGCAAGAAGACTCTTTCCAGTGGTGCCCAGTGATGGGACAAGGGGCAACGGGCACAAACTGGGACACGGGCATCTCAACACGAGGAAAAAATTTTTTACTTTGAGGGTGATGAAACACTGGAGCCCAGAGAGGGTGTGTGGGGTCTCCTTCCCTGGAGATATTCCACTTTACTTTGAGGGTGATGAAACACTGGAACCCAGAGAAGGTGTGGGGTCTCCTTCCCTGGAGATATTCCAAATATATACAAACGTGATCCTGTCCAACCTGCTCCAGATGACCCTGCTACGGCAGGGGGTGGAGGAGATGATCAGAGAAGGTCCCTTCCAGCCCCAAGCAGTCTATGAACCCGTGATTCTGTGATGCTGTTGGGACCAAGATTCCAGCAAAGCTCCAAGAAGATGTTGGGGGTTGCCGTGATTCTGTGATCCTGTGATGCTGTTGGGACCAAGATTTTAGCAAAGCTCCAAGAAGATGTTGGGGGTTGCTGTAGTGTCCAGGCATTTAAATAGAGAGATAGTGTTGGGACTTCCAAGGCATCACTGCACCTTCTCCTGCCGGCCATGTGGCCCCAGAGCTGGCCCCAAAGGCCTCCTGGCAGGTGTGAATTTGGCCTCCAGCCCAGCACCAAAGCTCTTTAAGATGCCCCTGTGTGTCTTCATCCTTGCTCGAGTGCTGGATGGTTTCCGAATGTTGGCAGGAATAAAAGTCGGTGGCCTCACCTCCCGTAAGGAAATCTCAACCAGAAATCAAACTGGGATGGGATTTTGAGGAAAGAAGAGCATTGAGTAAGGACGAAGGGAGACTTGGTCAAAACAGAAGTTGAGGCACGTGGACTATGAGGTTTAGGTGGCTTCCAAAAGAAGTGGGGTAGAGTTGTTGTGAGTTACGGGCACTTCAATGTGGTCCTGCTGCCACTGAGGCTCTTTTTGAAAGGCTGAAGGACTTGGATCTTTTGAGTCTGGAGAAGACTGAGGGGGGATCTGATCAACCCCTATAAATACTTCAAGGGTGGGTGTCAGGAGGATGGGGCCAGGCTTTTTCCAGTGGTGCCCAGGGACAGGACAAGAGGGAATGGGCACAAACTGGGACATAAGAAGTTCCATCTCAACACGAGGAGGAACTTCTTGACTTTGAGGGTGGCAGAGCCCTGGAAGAGGTTGCCCAGAGATGTGGGGTGGGTCTCCATCTCTGGAAATGTTCAAAACCCACCTGGCCAAGTTCTTGTGCAACCTACTCTAGGAGGACCTGCTTTGGCAGGGCGTTGGAGGAGATGATCTCCAGAGGTCCCTTCCAACCTTCTATCATTCTGGGATTCTCTCCTTTGAGGAGAGATCTCGCTCGTTTCTATCATTCTCTCCTTTGAGGAGAGATCTCGCTCGTGTCCCGCCTGTTCCCAAATGCACTTTTTATGAGGAACTTGGGAATGTGCCTATTTTTGGGACCGTCCCTCAGCATAGTTTCTGCAGTGGCCGCTTCTAGACACGGTGTAGCCGCGTCCCCCAGCGCAGCCTCCTGAGCCTCCTCGTAGCCCACCGCCAGCAACGGAGATGTATTTTGTTCCTATGGCAACCTAAACAATATTACCTTGACTTAAACGGATTCAGGCAATATTAAAACCAGCCTCTTTAGGAATTCCTGGTGTTGGAGGGGGCTGAGAATTTTAATTTTGTGTAATGCGAGCTGACACCGTGTTTATGAGCTGCTTGCTGAATGTTTTCTTCAATTAGTACAAAGCAGAGCGGATTTGTTTTCGGGGCTTAGCTGGGAGAGAGGGGAGGGTGCGAGCCTCGCGCTGCCAAAAGCCTTATTGAGTTACACGGCAGAAACTGGCGCTTCCCTCACCTGAGAGCTGCAAAAAAAACCCAACCAAAACACCCCTTTTTCATGGAAATCTGGCACACGACAGCATCTTTTGAGTAAAGTCTTGCTAAATGCCTCGTCCCGACGGTGAATAGGTCTCGTTTCCCACCTCTGACATCTTTTTCCACCTCTCCTGGTTCCCCTCCATCCCGATCAGCCTGGCATGAAGCACCTCCTGCTCAAAGCTTTCCTCTGCCTGCTTCAGCTGAGCAATATTTGGGCTGTTTTCCTCAAGCAACCAGCGATATCACTGAGGCTGGAAATATCAAAGGACCCAGGGAAGGCCCCAGTATCCACATGGGTAAAAAAAAATTAAGCAAACCCAAGTGTGGAAGAAGAGAGGGAGTTTTCCATCAGTGTTTTCCTGTTCCTTACTTGGAGTCAGGGCAGGTCCAACACTTCAATATCGAAGTAAAGCTTCTGTTTGTCAGGTCTGTGTTGTCACTGTGTCCATCCCTGGGTTTGGGGGCTGTGGGGCAGAACCAGCTTGGCCTGAGGTGGGGAGATGTCACAGGAGCAAAACCATCTCCGAAAGGTACAGTAAGAGCAGATGGAAGTTTGGGACCAGCTCATCTCCAAGTCAAATGACATTTTGTGTCACTCCAACACAGAGCCAAGCCAGGCAGATCTTTGGGGACAGTATTTCTCCCGGCCAAGCTGGCGAGGAAAGGCAGAGCTCGCTCTGAAATCAGTGGTTGGAAGGATGAGGAGGGACAGAAACCTGGGAAGAAGAAGGGTTCCATCACCCCCAATGGGCAGAACTAATTCTAAGTGGTTCTCAAGAAGATAAGATGTGACCAAGTCTAGTCGCTGGGCATGGAATAAAGGAAGATTCCCATTGGGAATAAGGAACGAGGAGGTAGTTAGTCTCTGGAACCTCTTCCAAATGGATGGGGACAGACCACACTGGGAGCCCCAGACCATGAACTGGCTTGAGGTGGGAATCCCTGGGTGAGATTCTCCGGGTTGCAATGACCACGGGGTCAGACTCCAGCACCTTTATCTTTCCTCTGGGCTTAAATTCCAGGAACTTTAATACCTTCATGTTTAGTAACACCTCAAATGTTCCCGACCGATCCCAGATAACCCAGACACTGTGGTTGAGTCTTTTTTTTTAAATTCTTTTTAGTATTTCACTTCTGCTGTAACAGAAGGATGTTGGTCTTAGACGTTTGGCCTCAGCCCAGATTTGGGCTGGGATTGTGCCCGGAACACGTTCCCAGTTTGCTGCTTCGTTCCGGCACTGGGAGGTTGTGGTTAAAAGTCTGCTCTTTCAACTCAAAATCGATGATTATTATTATTATTTTTTTCAAGTGCGACTTACAGAAAGACAAAGAGGAAAAGGCGGGGAGAGGGAGAGAGACAGGGGGAGGGAGAGAGAGGAACAGGCACACAAACACACTCGCACAAAGGAGGGAGAAATCCCACCCCATTCCAGTTGGAATGTCCCAGACACTTCAACCCAAAGCCACCGCGCAGCGCAAATCCATGGTGGTATTTGGAAGGGATGAGCCCACCCCTGTAAAGCCTCTTCATCCTGCTCCACAGAGTTTGCCAGGAGGATTAACCCAGTCTTGTTCTCAATCCCAGTTTATGAGTTCCCTGCTGGTGGGGAAGATCCTGTGTGTTTAAACAACAGCCTAATTAATCCCTATTTTATTACTTTCTCTTGTCAAGTGGCTAAATAGAAGCTGTCAGCCGGCAGCCACCGCCGCTCACATTTGTTTAGATCCCAAATTACTTCATCAGAACCATCTGCTCGGGACGCGGGGCGCTCAGCAGTTGTTTATTTCTCTCCTCTGGACACAAGTGTGGGGCACAAACAGCCTCCCCCCAAGTGGGACTCCCCGTGTGAGGCTCCTCCAAGCCCTTGGGGACGGTCCTGGAGGGGTCCATAAAGTCCTCTCACAAGGAGGAACCTAACAAAGCCCGGTAGCGAACAGCCCTAGGGAGGAAGAGGGGACATAGACCTCTGTCCTGTTGGGCCAAGCAAGGTCTTGGTCCTCCCTGGTGCTACAGAGGGTCAAGAAAGCCCCTAAAAGCACTATTGGGATGTAAGTTCCTTGCTGGGATGTGCTACCACAGCTCCAAACATCCACCCACTTCTTCCCTTGGCTTCCTGAACCCCAACCCAGGGCGGATCTGCCCTGCCCAAGGGTCTAAGCACTGGGATCTTCAGAAGAGTGGTTGCATGGAGAAGAGTATGACCAGCAGGTTGAGGGAGGTCATTCTTCCCCTCTGCTCTGCTCTGCTCTGCCCTGGGGAGGCCCCATCTGGAGCACTGGGACCAGTTCTGGGCTCCCCAGTTCCAGAAGGACAGGGAACTGCTGGAGAGGGTCCAGCAAAGGGCTACGAAGATGAGGAGGGGAGGAGACCATCTCTGATGAGGAAAGGCTGAGGGACTTGGGGCTTTGGAGTCTGGAGAAGAGAAGACTGAGGGGGGATCTGAAGGGTGGGTGTCAGGAGGATGGGGCCAGGCTTTTTCCAGTGGTGCCCAGTGACAGGACAAGAGGGAACGGGCACAAACTGGGACATAAGAAGTTCCATCTCAACATGAGGAGGAACTTGTTGACTTTGAGGGTGGCAGAGCCCTGGAAGAGGCTGCCAGAGAGGTGGGGGAGTCTCCATCTCTGGAGACATTCCAACCCCTCCTGGATGGGACCCTGTGGGACCTGCTTTGGGTGCCCCTGCTCTGGCTGGGGGGGTTGGAGGAGATGATCTCCAGAGGTCCCTTCCAACCCCTATCATTCTGTAACCTTCTTTACAGGCTGTTTCAGACCAAGTGCAGCAGCTGCTTGAAGGCCATCGCCCCCTCCGAGCTCATCATGAGGGTGCTGGAGAACGTCTACCACGTTCACTGCTTCTACTGCTGCGAGTGCGAGCGGCGCCTGCAGCGGGGAGACGAGTTCGTGCTCAAGGAGGGGCAGCTGCTCTGTCGCAGCGACTACGAGAAGGAGAAGGAGATGTTGAGTGCCATCAGCCCGGCACCCACCGAGTCCGGTGAGGAGCTGGGACTGGAACTGGTGCTGAGGGTGGGGAGATGATGGGAGGGCTGGAGCCCCTCTGCTGGGAAGCGGAGGATGAGAGAGTTGGGGGGGTTCAGGCTGGAGAAGAGAAGGCTGTGGGGAGACCTTGGAGCCCCTTCCAGTCCCTCAAGGGGCTCCAGGAAAGTTGGGGAGGGAGCAGGGATGAGGGAGGGGAGCCATGGGATGAGGAGGAACGGTTTTGAGGTAAAAGAAGGAAGACTGAGGGAGAAATTGTTGACTCTGAGGGTGGTGAGAGCCTGGCCCAGGTTTTCCAGAGAAGCTGTGGCTGCCCCATCTCCAGGGAGACTTTGGAGCCCCTTCCAGTCCCTCAAGGGGCTCCAGGAGAGATGGGGAGGGAGCAGGGACCAGGGAGGGGAGCCATGGGATGAGGAGGAACGGTTTTGAGGTAAAAGAAGGAAGATTGAGGGAGAAATTGTTGACTCTGAGGGTGGTGAGAGCCTGGCCCAGGTTGCCCAGAGAAGCTGTGGCTGCCCCATCTCCAGGGAGACCTTGGAGCCCCTTCCAGTCCCTCAAGGGGCTCCAGGAAAGTTGGGGAGGCAGCATGGATGAGGGAGGGGAGCCATGGGACCAGGGGGAAGGGGTTTAAGCTGAAAAAAGGGAGATTTAGGGAGAAATTGTTGACTCTGAGGGTGGTGAGAGCCTGGCCCAGGTTGCCCTGAGAAGCTGTGGCTTCCCCATCCCTGGAGGGGTTCAAGGCCAAGGTTGGATGGGGTTTGGAGCAACCTGCTCTGGTGGGAGGTGTCCCTGCCCAGAGTAGAGGGTGGCACTGAGGGGTCTTTAAGGTCCCTTCCCACCCTAAACCATTCCATAATTCTACGAATCCTTGTCCTGGGAGATGGCCCAGAAAGGCCACCCTCTGCTGAATCCCCACGACTCAACCTTCCTTTGCAGTGAAAAGCGAGGATGAGGACGGCAGCCACTCGCACGGCAAAGGCAGCGAGGAGAGCAAAGACCACAAGCGCTCCAAGCGCCCCCGCACCATCCTCACCACCCAGCAGCGCCGGGCCTTCAAGGCCTCCTTCGAGGTTTCCTCCAAACCTTGCAGAAAGGTAAAAGGAGGCCACTCAACTGGTGCTTCGGGTCCTTTTTAAGAGCAAATTCAATTCTGATCCAGCTCTTTGGGTTTTTTGGGCAGGTAAGAGAGACCCTGGCAGCCGAGACGGGCTTGACGGTGCGGGTGGTCCAGGTCTGGTTCCAGAACCAAAGAGCCAAGGTGAGTGATGGTCCCTGTGTGCCACAGCTGGGTGCCACGTACCTGTGGGGTGTCCCACACACTCATTCAATTAAAAGAAAATATAGAATAGCTTAGAAATGGAGAAAAGGCTTAAAATGCTTAGAAGAACAGCTAAGCAGGACCATCCACAGGTCCACCTAATCCTACAACACGCATCTAGTAGCAGCAAAAGCTTAGAGCAATACAAAAAGTGATTAATTATTGAATTTTGCTTAACATTTTTCACATTCCTAAATTATTTTATTGTTATTACTCTTTTTCTACTTGCTTTCCCCCTCCTCACTATAGAAAGACTAGAAGAACTTCTTTCTTCTAGAAGGTGAAACCTTCCTTTCTTTCTTCTAGAAGGTGGAACCTTTCTTTCTTTCTTCTAGAAGGTGAGACCTTTCTTTCTTTCTTCTAGAAGGTGGAACCTTCTAGGTGGTGAGCCAATTCTTTCTTCTAGAAGGTGAAACCTTTCTTTCTTTCTTCTAGAAGGTGAGACCTTTCTTTCTTTCTTCTAGAAAGGGACCTTCTAGAAGGTGAGCCACTTCTTTCTTCTAGAAGGTGAAACCTTTCTTTCTTTCTTCTAGAAGGTGAGACCTTTCTTTCTTTCTTCTAGAAGGTGGAACCTTCTAGAAGGTGAGCCACCTCTTTCTTCTAGAAGGTGAAACCTTTCTAATTTTGCAGAATTTAGAGGAGGGTTACACCATGGAGGTGCTTGGTCTCTCCGCAAGGCAGGTGGCCAGGGTCTGCGGCTGCGTTAAACACAACCCACTCCCCTCCTCATCCAGTGAGAACCTCAAACCCCGGGTCTCCATCTCCTTGCAGATGAAGAAGATCGCTCGCCGGCAACAACAGCAGCAGCAGCAACAGCAGGAGCAAGACCAACTGGGCAACCCTCGCTTGGGGAGCGGGAGAGGGACCGGTCGCAACAGCAGGCAGAGCAATGATGACAGCGAAGGTGAGGAGCCACCATGCATGGTGACAGCGCTGGGGGTGCAGGATGGGATGGAGGGGGTTGGTGACAGAGAAGCTGTGGCTGCCCCATCCCTGGAGGGGTTCAAGGCCAAGGTTGGAGGAGGCTTGGAGCAACCTGGTCTGGTGGGAGGTGTCTGGGCGTGGAACTAGATGGTCTTTAAGGTCCCTTCCAACCCAAACCATTCTATGATTCTATGAGCAGGGATGTCTCCACCCATCCCAGGTCGCTCAAAACCTTGTCCATCCTGACCTTGAATGTTCCCAGTGATGGGGCATCAAAGAGGGGAGATTGAGATGAGATTTTGGGGAAGAACTTGTTTGGTGTGAGGGTGGTGAGAGCCTGGCCCAGGTTTTCCAGAGAAGCTGTGGCTGCCCCATCCCTGGAGGGGTTCAAGGCCAGGTTGGAGGAGGCTTGGAGCAACCTGCTCTGGTGGGAGGTGTCCAGGGATGGAGCTCAATGGTCTTTAAGGTCAGGTTGCCCAGAGGAGCTGTGGGGTTGCCCAGAGAACCTTGAAGAGGTTCAAGGCCAAGGTTGGAGGAGGCTTGGAGCAACCTGCTCTGGTGGGAGGTGTCTGGGCGTGGAACTAGATGGTCTTTAAGATCCCTTCCAACCAGATCCATTCTATGATTTACCCCATCCCACTGGTTGTGTTTTTAGACGGCGCAAGCGTCCACGGCCTGGATGGGCTCATGGTCCCCTACCCCAGGATCCCCCAGCAGCAGCTGCTGCCCCTGGAGCAGAACGGCTACAGCACTGACCTCTACAGACAAGGACTGACGCCCCCTCAGCTGCCTGGAGACCACCTGCACCCCTACGGTAGGAGAGCAGTGGAAGATTGTCCATCAACGCCGCATGTAGATGTCTAAGTGACGAAAAGCCAGCTCTGCTGTGACAACAGCCAGCAGAAGCAAGAGCTCCCCAGGGCTTGGACCTCATGCTGAGCCTTTCTCAGATGTTTGGTGAGGCCAGAGCCTCAGCCCCAGGGGCCAGGATGGAGGTTGGGGTCTCACCTCCATCCAAGATGAAACGTTTAGGTGAGGGAGGAGAGAGTTTTGCCTGAAGTTGGTCCTGGGTGCGGGGCTCACCTCAGACCTGCTCAGGGTGACCACGGCTCAGGGTGAAACATGGTCCTGCTGTTCCTCTTTGTCTGTGCCCCTTGGGGCAGCCTCATGCCACCTTTTGCTCCTTTCCATTTCTCATTTCCTTTCCATTTCTCATTCCCATTTCCATTTCTCATTTCCTTTTCCTCTCTCATTTCCATTTCCTTTCTTGCTTCCTTTCCATTTCTCATTTCCATTTCCTTTCTCATTTCCATTTCCATTTCTCCTTTCCTTTTCTCATTTCCTTTCCATTTCTCATTTCCATTTCCTTTCTCATTTCCTTTCCATTTCTCATTTCCATTTCCTTTCTCATTTCCATTTCTCCTTTCCATTTCTCATTTCCATTTCCATTTCTCATTTCCATTTCCTTTCTCTATTCCGTTTCTCCTTTCCATTTCTCATTTCCATTTCCTTTCTCTATTCCATTTCCTTTCTCATTTCCATTTCCATTTCTCCTTCCCATTTCTCATTTCCATTTCCTTTCTCATTTCCATTTCCATATCTCCTTTTCATTTCTAATTTCCTTTCCATTTCTCATTCCCATTTCCATTTCTCATTTCCTTTTCCTTTCTCATTTCCATTTCTCATTTCCTTTCCATTTCTCATTTCCTTTCCTTTTCTCATTCCCATTTCTCATTTCCTTTTCCTATCTCATTTCCATTTCTCATTTCCTTTCCATTTCTCATTCCCATTTCCATTTCTCATTTCCTTTTCCTATCTCATTTCCATTTCTCATTTCCTTTCAATTTCTTATTCCCATTTCCATTTCCTTTCCATTTCTCCTTTCCATTTCCTTTCCTGTCTCCACACTCATTTTCTTTTCCTTCCTCTTCCAGACTCAGAAGGAGTTTTTCACGATATGGACAGTGACAGCATCAGCCACCTGGGCGACTGCCTGCTCTCGACGGCCGAAGCCAACCTCCTCCAAGCCCGCGTGGGCAACCCCATCGACCGACTCTACTCCATGCAGAGCTCCTACTTCACCTCCTGACCATAAAAAAGCTCCCCGACTCTTCAGGAGTATCTCGGCTGGATGCTGCTATGAATTCAGAGCGAGGACGAGGGAGAAGAAACGAGACCGAGACCTTCAAAGACATTCCTTGAGCACTGCACAACGGAGGAGGCAACGAGGTCCACCACACGCAGAAGCACTAATTCATGGAGACCTTTCGCAGCCCGAAGGACTTGGGGTCTCTCCTGTTTTGGTTTTTTTTCCTGTTGGGGCCTCTCTCCTGTTTTTTGTTTTTTCTTTAGCCACGAGTAGATCGATGGTATGATGTCGTTTAGCTGTAACTTTAGCAGTTTGTCCAGTGTTGAAGCTTTTGAGCATTATGTCCTGCAAACATAAGACTGACCAAGCCACCCCGAGAAGCAGGAGGTGCCCTTCCCACCAGAACTCCCTTTATTTAAACCTTGGGTGCAGCCGAGCTGCTCGCTGGGCTCTTTTTGCTTCATTCCCTGACCCAAATTCAAGCTTCCTGGGACAAGGAGAATTTCCCACAGCAAAACGCCAGGTCCTGAGGCACCTCTAAAGGATGTCACTGCTGCTTCAGAGATTTTCCACGTGGTTCTCCATCAGTTGGGCCAGGACAGGTATTTTTAAGGGTTAACGTTTCAGAGATGGACAGTAGTTTGGCCACAGACTGAGAAGGCTACACTTGGGTATCAGCTTGGAGAAACAACTGAATATTTATCCTCTGTCACCTTCAAGGACGCCAAGAGAACCCACCCACAACGAGTCCTCCATCACCTTGATGTCTGTCTCCCTCTCACGGGGTGGTTTTACTCCCTTTTGGGATGGAATGAACACTCACTCTCCCAAAATCCCAGCTGCCAGCCACACTAATTCCTGGTTTTTGTTGGGTTTTTTTTGATAAAGCAGCAAAATGAAGGCTTTTACTCTAAAAATATCCCTGCTAGGAAGCCCTCCCTCTGTAGGCTTGGCCAAGGAGGGGTTTCCCACCCTGGCTGCATTCCCAGTTCACCCGAGGGATCCCACCAGCCCCTCGCATCCCTCCAGTGAGTGAGGAGGGAAAGAAACTGGGCTGTGTTATCCCACAACGTGTCCTCATCAAGTTGCTTCACCCCAAGAGGTCACCTTTGCTTTCGGCTTCCAGGGCAAGCCAGGGGTGACATCAGGACTCGGCCAAGAGAAAAGTGTGTCTCCACCGTGGATCAAAAGGAATAATCTAATTATTTTTACCCCATTATGATGCCAGGAGGCAAGTGAGATCCGAGGTGGGCACCCAGATGTGTGCCCACAAAAGGGGAAAGAGAGAGAGAAGGGAATAGAAATCGGAATAACCACCAAAAGGAAGTTCTTTATTCTCCTGCCTAGGACCTGAGTCTGGGATTTGGGTCTTTATATCGGTGAAGAACGGGTGGTGTTCCCAGAAAGGTTGGATTTTCCCAGAAAAGGAGGCTTTTCTTTGTGGAGTTTGACTTCTAAGCCTTCCCAGGCTTCCCAGTCTGATTTTAAAGGTGTGTAAACTCCCCTCCTCGATGAAAAAAACCAAACCAAAACAAAAAGAAATGGCTAATTTTTGGTGTGGACTTGAGTTATGGAAGAAGTTATGGAGGAAGATTCCCAGGAACTAGATAATCCTGGATTTGGGGATGAAAGGAGATGCCGTCCTGATGAGTTTTGGATTTTTTTTTCACCTTCTCGACTACTTAGAGTAGAAGTGACACAAAGAAAGGCCAGAACCACAGGTCACTCCGCTGTTGTCCCCCTCTAATAAAGCCGTGCGAACGTGACACGAGCTGCCGTGCAGTC
>NW_015090826.1:238241-289955 GCF_001431845.1 Calidris pugnax
GAGCAGGGATGAGGGAGGGGAGCCATGGGATGAGGAGGAACGGTTTTGAGGTAAAAGAAGGAAGATTGAGGGAGAAATTGTTGACTCTGAGGGTGGTGAGAGCCTGGCCCAGGTTGCCCAGAGAAGCTGTGGCTGCCCCATCTCCAGGGAGACCTTGGAGCCCCTTCCAGTCCCTCAAGGGGCTCCAGGAAAGTTGGGGAGGCAGCATGGATGAGGGAGGGGAGCCATGGGACCAGGGGGAAGGGGTTTAAGCTGAAAAAAGGGAGATTTAGGGAGAAATTGTTGACTCTGAGGGTGGTGAGAGCCTGGCCCAGGTTGCCCTGAGAAGCTGTGGCTTCCCCATCCCTGGAGGGGTTCAAGGCCAAGGTTGGATGGGGTTTGGAGCAACCTGCTCTGGTGGGAGGTGTCCCTGCCCAGAGTAGAGGGTGGCACTGAGGGGTCTTTAAGGTCCCTTCCCACCCAAACCATTCCATGATTCTACGAATCCTTGTCCTGGGAGATGGCCCAGAAAGGCCACCCTCTGCTGAATCCCCACGACTCAACCTTCCTTTGCAGTGAAAAGCGAGGATGAGGACGGCAGCCACTCGCACGGCAAAGGCAGCGAGGAGAGCAAAGACCACAAGCGCTCCAAGCGCCCCCGCACCATCCTCACCACCCAGCAGCGCCGGGCCTTCAAGGCCTCCTTCGAGGTTTCCTCCAAACCTTGCAGAAAGGTAAAAGGAGGCCACTCAACTGGTGCTTCGGGTCCTTTTTAAGAGCAAATTCAATTCTGATCCAGCTCTTTGGGTTTTGTGGGCAGGTAAGAGAGACCCTGGCAGCCGAGACGGGCTTGACGGTGAGGGTGGTCCAGGTCTGGTTCCAGAACCAAAGAGCCAAGGTGAGTGATGGTCCCTGTGTGCCACAGCTGGGTGCCACGTACCTGTGGGGTGTCCCACACACTCATTCAATTAAAAGAAAATATAGAATAGCTTAGAAATGGAGAAAAGGCTTAAAATGCTTAGAAGAACAGCTAAGCAGGACCATCCACAGGTCCACCTAATCCTACAACACGCATCTAGTAGCAGCAAAAGCTTAGAGCAATACAAAAAGTGATTAATTATTGAATTTTGCTTAACATTTTTCACATTCCTAAATTATTTTATTGTTATTACTCTTTTTCTACTTGCTTTCCCCCTCCTCACTATAGAAAGACTAGAAGAACTTCTTTCTTCTAGAAGGTGAAACCTTCCTTTCTTTCTTCTAGAAGGTGGAACCTTTCTTTCTTTCTTCTAGAAGGTGAGACCTTTCTTTCTTTCTTCTAGAAGGTGGAACCTTCTAGGTGGTGAGCCAATTCTTTCTTCTAGAAGGTGAAACCTTTCTTTCTTTCTTCTAGAAGGTGAGACCTTTCTTTCTTTCTTCTAGAAAGGGACCTTCTAGAAGGTGAGCCACTTCTTTCTTCTAGAAGGTGAAACCTTTCTTTCTTTCTTCTAGAAGGTTGAGACCTTTCTTTCTTTCTTCTAGAAGGTGGAACCTTCTAGAAGGTGAGCCACCTCTTTCTTCTAGAAGGTGAAACCTTTCTAATTTTGCAGAATTTAGAGGAGGGTTACACCATGGAGGTGCTTGGTCTCTCCGCAAGGCAGGTGGCCAGGGTCTGCGGCTGCGTTAAACACAACCCACTCCCCTCCTCATCCAGTGAGAACCTCAAACCCCGGGTCTCCATCTCCTTGCAGATGAAGAAGATCGCTCGCCGGCAACAACAGCAGCAGCAGCAACAGCAGGAGCAAGACCAACTGGGCAACCCTCGCTTGGGGAGCGGGAGAGGGACCGGTCGCAACAGCAGGCAGAGCAATGATGACAGCGAAGGTGAGGAGCCACCATGCATGGTGACAGCGCTGGGGGTGCAGGATGGGATGGAGGGGGTTGGTGACAGAGAAGCTGTGGCTGCCCCATCCCTGGAGGGGTTCAAGGCCAAGGTTGGAGGAGGCTTGGAGCAACCTGGTCTGGTGGGAGGTGTCTGGGCGTGGAACTAGATGGTCTTTAAGGTCCCTTCCAACCCAAACCATTCTATGATTCTATGAGCAGGGATGTCTCCACCCATCCCAGGTCGCTCAAAACCTTGTCCATCCTGACCTTGAATGTTCCCAGTGATGGGGCATCAAAGAGGGGAGATTGAGATGAGATTTTGGGGAAGAACTTGTTTGGTGTGAGGGTGGTGAGAGCCTGGCCCAGGTTTTCCAGAGAAGCTGTGGCTGCCCCATCCCTGGAGGGGTTCAAGGCCAGGTTGGAGGAGGCTTGGAGCAACCTGCTCTGGTGGGAGGTGTCCAGGGATGGAGCTCAATGGTCTTTAAGGTCAGGTTGCCCAGAGGAGCTGTGGGGTTGCCCAGAGAACCTTGAAGAGGTTCAAGGCCAAGGTTGGAGGAGGCTTGGAGCAACCTGCTCTGGTGGGAGGTGTCTGGGCGTGGAACTAGATGGTCTTTAAGATCCCTTCCAACCAGATCCATTCTATGATTTACCCCATCCCACTGGTTGTGTCTTTAGACGGCGCAAGCGTCCACGGCCTGGATGGGCTCATGGTCCCCTACCCCAGGATCCCCCAGCAGCAGCTGCTGCCCCTGGAGCAGAACGGCTACAGCACTGACCTCTACAGACAAGGACTGACGCCCCCTCAGCTGCCTGGAGACCACCTGCACCCCTACGGTAGGAGAGCAGTGGAAGATTGTCCATCAACGCCGCATGTAGATGTCTAAGTGACGAAAAGCCAGCTCTGCTGTGACAACAGCCAGCAGAAGCAAGAGCTCCCCAGGGCTTGGACCTCATGCTGAGCCTTTCTCAGATGTTTGGTGAGGCCAGAGCCTCAGCCCCAGGGGCCAGGATGGAGGTTGGGGTCTCACCTCCATCCAAGATGAAACGTTTAGGTGAGGGAGGAGAGAGTTTTGCCTGAAGTTGGTCCTGGGTGGGGGGCTCACCTCAGACCTGCTCAGGGTGACCATGGCTCAGGGTGAAACATGGTCCTGCTGTTCCTCTTTGTCTGTGCCCCATGGGGCAGCCTCATGCCACCTTTTGCTCCTTTCCATTTCTCATTTCCTTTCCATTTCTCATTCCCATTTCCATTTCTCATTTCCTTTTCCTCTCTCATTTCCATTTCCTTTCTTGCTTCCTTTCCATTTCTCATTTCCATTTCCTTTCTCATTTCCATTTCCATTTCTCCTTTCCTTTTCTCATTTCCTTTCCATTTCTCATTTCCATTTCCTTTCTCATTTCCTTTCCATTTCTCATTTCCATTTCCTTTCTCATTTCCATTTCTCCTTTCCATTTCTCATTTCCATTTCCATTTCTCATTTCCATTTCCTTTCTCTATTCCGTTTCTCCTTTCCATTTCTCATTTCCATTTCCTTTCTCTATTCCATTTCCTTTCTCATTTCCATTTCCATTTCTCCTTCCCATTTCTCATTTCCATTTCCTTTCTCATTTCCATTTCCATATCTCCTTTTCATTTCTAATTTCCTTTCCATTTCTCATTCCCATTTCCATTTCTCATTTCCTTTTCCTTTCTCATTTCCATTTCTCATTTCCTTTCCATTTCTCATTTCCTTTCCTTTTCTCATTCCCATTTCTCATTTCCTTTTCCTATCTCATTTCCATTTCTCATTTCCTTTCCATTTCTCATTCCCATTTCCATTTCTCATTTCCTTTTCCTATCTCATTTCCATTTCTCATTTCCTTTCAATTTCTTATTCCCATTTCCATTTCCTTTCCATTTCTCCTTTCCATTTCCATTTCTCCTTTCCATTTCTCATTTCCTTTCCATTTCTCCTTTCCATTTCCTTTCCCATTCCCATTTCCATTTCTCATTTCCATTTCCTTTCTCACTTCCTTTCCATTTCTCATTTCCTTTCCATTTCTCCTTTCCATTTCCTTTCCCATTCCCATTTCCATTTCTCATTTCCATTTCCTTTCTCACTTCCTTTCCATTTCTCATTTCCTTTCCATTTCTCCTTTCCATTTCCTTTCCCATTCCCATTTCCATTTCTCCTTTCCATTTCCTTTCCCATTCCCATTTCCATTTCTCCTTTCCATTTCTCCTTTCCATTTCCTTTCTCATTTCCATTTCCTTTCTCATTTCCATTTCCATATCTCCTTTTCATTTCTCATTTCCTTTCCATTTCTCATTCCCATTTCCATTTCTCATTTCCTTTTCCTTTCTCATTTCCATTTCTCATTTCCTTTCCATTTCTTATTTCCTTTCCTTTTCTCATTCCCATTTCTCATTTCCTTTTCCTATCTCATTTCCATTTCTCATTTCCTTTCAATTTCTTATTCCCATTTCCATTTCCTTTCCATTTCTCCTTTCCATTTCCTTTCCCGTCTCCACACTCATTTTCTTTTCCTTCCTCTTCCAGACTCAGAAGGAGTTTTTCACGATATGGACAGTGACAGCATCAGCCACCTGGGCGACTGCCTGCTCTCGACGGCCGAAGCCAACCTCCTCCAAGCCCGCGTGGGCAACCCCATCGACCGACTCTACTCCATGCAGAGCTCCTACTTCACCTCCTGACCATAAAAAAGCTCCCCGACTCTTCAGGAGTATCTCGGCTGGATGCTGCTGTGAATTCAGAGCGAGGGCGAGGGAGAAGAAACGAGACCGAGACCTTCAAAGACATTCCTTGAGCACTGCACAACGGAGGAGGCAACGAGGTCCACCACACGCAGAAGCACTAATTCATGGAGACCTTTCGCAGCCCGAAGGACTTGGGGTCTCTCCTGTTTTGGTTTTTTTTCCTGTTGGGGCCTCTCTCCTGTTTTTTGTTTTTTCTTTAGCCACGAGTAGATCGATGGTATGATGTCGTTTAGCTGTAACTTTAGCAGTTTGTCCAGTGTTGAAGCTTTTGAGCATTATGTCCTGCAAACATAAGACTGACCAAGCCACCCCGAGAAGCAGGAGGTGCCCTTCCCACCAGAACTCCCTTTATTTAAACCTTGGGTGCAGCCGAGCTGCTCGCTGGGCTCTTTTTGCTTCATTCCCCAACCCAAATTCAAGCTTCCTGGGACAAGGAGAATTTCCCACAGCAAAACGCCAGGTCCTGAGGCACCTCTAAAGGATGTCACTGCTGCTTCAGAGATTTTCCACGTGGTTCTCCATCAGTTGGGCCAGGACAGGTATTTTTAAGGGTTAACGTTTCAGAGATGGACAGTAGTTTGGCCACAGACTGAGAAGGCTACACTTGGGTATCAGCTTGGAGAAACAACTGAATATTTATCCTCTGTCACCTTCAAGGACGCCAAGAGAACCCACCCACAACGAGTCCTCCATCACCTTGATGTCTGTCTCCCTCTCACGGGGTGGTTTTACTCCCTTTTGGGATGGAATGAACACTCACTCTCCCAAAATCCCAGCTGCCAGCCACACTAATTCCTGGTTTTTGTTGGGTTTTTTTTGATAAAGCAGCAAAATGAAGGCTTTTACTCTAAAAATATCCCTGCTAGGAAGCCCTGCCTCTGTAGGCTTGGCCACGGAGGGGCTTTCCACCCTGGCTGCATTCCCAGTTCACCCAAGGGATCCCACCAGCCCCTCGCATCCCTCCAGTGAGTGAGGAGGGAAAGAAACTGGGCTGCGTTATCCCACAACGTGTCCTCATCAAGTTGCTTCACCCCAAGAGGTCACCTTTGCTTTCATCTTCCAGGTCAAGCCAGAGGTGACATCAGGACTCGGCCAAGAGAAAAGTGCCTCTGTAGGCTTGGCCACGGAGGGGCTTTCCACCCTGGCTGCATTCCCAGTTCACCCAAGGGATCCCACCAGCCCCTCGCATCCCTCCAGTGAGTGAGGAGGGAAAGAAACTGGGCTGTGTTATCCCACAACGTGTCCTCATCAAGTTGCTTCACCCCAAGAGGTCACCTTTGCTTTCGGCTTCCAGGGCAAGCCAGGGGTGACATCAGGACTCGGCCAAGAGAAAAGTGTGTCTCCACCGTGGATCAAAAGGAATAATCTAATTATTTTTACCCCATTATGATGCCAGGAGGCAAGTGAGATCCGAGGTGGGCACCCAGATGTGTGCCCACAAAAGGGGAAAGAGAGAGAGAAGGGAATAGAAATCGGAATAACCACCAAAAGGAAGTTCTTTATTCTCCTGCCTAGGACCTGAGTCTGGGATTTGGGTCTTTATATCGGTGAAGAACGGGTGGTGTTCCCAGAAAGGTTGGATTTTCCCAGAAAAGGAGGCTTTTCTTTGTGGAGTTTGACTTCTAAGCCTTCCCAGGCTTCCCAGTCTGATTTTAAAGGTGTGTAAACTCCCCTCCTCGATGAAAAAAACCAAACCAAAACAAAAAGAAATGGCTAATTTTTGGTGTGGACTTGAGTTATGGAAGAAGTTATGGAGGAAGATTCCCAGGAACTAGATAATCCTGGATTTGGGGATGAAAGGAGATGCCGTCCTGATGAGTTTTGGATTTTTTTTTCACCTTCTCGACTACTTAGAGTAGAAGTGACACAAAGAAAGGCCAGAACCACAGGTCACTCCGCTGTTGTCCCCCTCTAATAAAGCCGTGCGAACGTGACACGAGCTGCCGTGCAGTCACTTCCCCCTCGTGTTTCCAGCCCCAGCTTCTGCAGCTGGACTTCCCTTTGCTCTCAGTATCAGACATCTCTCCCCCCCAAACCACCCGTGTAAATATTTAACAGCCCCTTCGACGTTTCTTTTTAGGAGGGGGAAGGGGGGAGCCTTAAAAAAAAACCAAAACAAAAAGAAATGGCTAATTTTTGAAAAAAACCAAACCAAAACAAAAAGAAATGGCTAATTTTTGGTGTGGACTTGAGTTATGGAAGAAGTTATGGAGGAAGATTCCCAGGAACTAGATAATCCTGGATTTGGGGATGAAAGGAGATGCCGTCCTGATGCGTTTTGGATTTTTTTTTCACCTTCTCAACTACTTAGAGTAGAAGTGACACAAAGAAAGGCCAGAACCACAGGTCACTCCGCTGTTGTCCCCCTCTAATAAAGCCGTGCGAACGTGACACGAGCTGCCGTGCAGTCACTTCCCCCTCGTGTTTCCAGCCCCAGCTTCTGCAGCTGGACTTCCCTTTGCTCTCGATATCAGACATCTCTCCCCCCCAAACCACCCGTGTAAATATTTAACAGACCCTTCGACGTTTCTTTTTAGGAGGGGGAAGGGGGGAGCCTTTTGCAGAAACAGCTATTTATGACCCGTCTTTACCCAGACAGACAAATTCTAGACCAAGCTGCTGCAGGTGGGTGACTCCCCCATCTTTGCTCTGTGGTCACCCCCCCATCCCCTAAGAAACGAACCAGAGAAACTCCTCGAGATGTTGATGACTTTTAGAGGCTCTTGCACTAGAGACGGTCCCAGTTTAGGATAAGTTTGAAGTGAATGTTAGCACTGAACTTCGTGCAAAATTGATGTTTCTCCCAAATCGAGCCAGCCTCACCCACCCTTTCTTCCTTGTGATAAGAGTGCTGTGACGTGCCGATGGGCTTTATTTTTCTTTTTCATTTTTTTTTGCATGTACATTTGAAAATAAATTTAAAAAAAAAAGTAAATTGAAGTGGAAATGTGAAGCTTGCCTCAGCGCAGACAGACAAACGGCGGGGCACGAGCTGGCGCCCTGCTGGCCCCTGAAAGTTGGGACTTCCCCAGGAATCCGTCACTTTTACCAGGAATCTGTCACTTTTACCAGGAATCCATCACTTTTCCCAGGAATCCGTGGCTTTTCCCAGGGAATTGGGTATCCTGGAGCAAAGCAGCAAGAGCGGGCGGCTGTTGGTGCCCTGATGGAGTCGGCGAAGCCAAGAGCAGGAGGGAATAAGTTGGAGGAGGAACTGGAATCCCAGTGGGAATGAAGAAATAAGCTGGAGCTGCTGATGCAAAGGAGCCTGGTGGTGAGAAGGGAGCTCAAGTCCAAGAGCTGGTGATGAAATTTGGACCCTACGGAAAGAAACGACCGGGTTTCTCCCAGATCTAGGGGTCCTGGTGGACAGCAAAATGACAATGAGCGAGCAGTGAGCTCTTGTGGCCAAGAAGCCAACGGAATCCTGGGCTACGTAGGGAAGAGTGTGGCCAACAGGTCAAGAGAAGTCATTCTCCCCCTCTGCTCTGCACTGGTGAGGCCACAACTGGAATCCTGTGGCCAGTTCTGGGCTTCCCAGTTCAAGAGGGACAGGGAACTGCTGGAGAGAGTCCAGCGAAGGGCAACAAAGATGATTCAAGGACTGGAGCATCTCCCTGATGAAGAAAGACTGAGATCTGGACTACGTAGGGAAGAGTGTGGCCAACAGGTCAAGAGAAGTCATTCTCCCCCTCTGCTCTGCACTGGTGAGGCCACAACTGGAATCCTGTGGCCAGTTCTGGGCTTCCCAGTTCAAGAGGGACAGGGAACTGCTGGAGAGAGTCCAGCGAAGGGCAACAAAGATGATTCAAGGACTGGAGCATCTCCCTGATGAAGAAAGACTGAGAAAGCTGGGACTCTTTAGTCTGGAGAAGGCTGAGGGGAGACCTTATTCATGCTTCCAAGGATCTCAAGGAGGATGGAGCCGGACTCTTTTCAGTGGTTCCCAGTGAGAGAACGAGGGGCAACGGGCACAAGTTGGAACAGAAGAGGTTCCACTCAAATATGAGGAAAAACTTCTTCACAGTGAGGGTGGCAGAGCCCTGGAAGAGGCTGCCCAGGGAGGGTGTGGAGTCCCCTTCCTTGGAGATTTTCAAGACCCACCTGGATGCTGTCCCTGAGTAACATGCTCTGACAAGCTCTAGGCAATCCTGCTTCAGCAGGGGAGTTGGACTAGATGATCTCTATGGTCCCTTCCAACTTTAAAAAATTCAGTGAAATTCAGACCACGGGTTTGGCTGCAGGGGGTCTCCAAACCTGAGGCTGGCTTCTGCCTCAAACGACCAGTTTGCAATCCCAAGCCCAAATCCAGGCTGGGGAGGCGGGGGGGAGGAGGAGAAAGGGCTGGGGAGCAGCCCTGAGGAGAAGGATTAGCCCTGAGGAGAAGGATTTAGGGGTGTCAGGGGGTGAGAAGCTCAACATGAGCCCGGAAAGCCACCGGCAACCTGGGCTGCATCCCCAACAGCGTGGCCAGCAGGGCTTCTGCCTCAAACGACCAGTTTGCAATCCCAAACCCAAATCCAGGCTGGGGGGGGCAGGAGGGAGGAGGGGAAAGGGCTAGGGAGCAGCCCTGAGGAGAAGGATTTAGGGGTGGAGGCGGGGGGGAGGAGGAGAAAGGGCTGGGGAGCAGCCCTGAGGAGAAGGATTAGCCCTGAGGAGAAGGATTTAGGGGTGTCAGGGGGTGAGAAGCTCAACATGAGCCCGGAAAGCCACCGGCAACCTGGGCTGCATCCCCAACAGCGTGGCCAGCAGGGCAAGGGGGGGGATTCTACCCCTCTGCTCTCCTCTGGGGGGATGTCCCCCATCTCTGGGGCCATCAGAAGGACACGGAGGTGTGAGTGGGGCTGGAGGAGGCCCCGGAGATGCTGGGAGGGCTGGAGCCAAGAATGGAATCACACACGTTTTGGGCAATATCCAGGCTTTTTGGCTTTCCCCCGTTTGGGCTCGACGTGGCCAAGGGACGGAGCGATGGCTCTCACCACGCAGGGAAGTGCAGGTGTGTGGCTGCGACACGGATTCGGGCAGAATTTGGGAATGCCCACGAGCTCTCTGAAACCCCCAGGGTGCCTTTCTCTCCCCTCTTCGAAAGACAAGGAGAATATAAAGGCGAATAAAAGCCCAGGACCGGCCACGGGATGAAAAACGCTCCCCTCTGCCCACCCCCGTTTCCCTCGTGCTCGCCAGTGACTCCAAAAAAAAATATAAAAAATCACCTGGAGGGGAGCCAAGGAAAGCAAAAACGTGTGTGTGTGTGTGTGTGTGTGTGTGTGTATGGAATGTGGCTCCGTAGAGATCTCTGCCCTCCACGGTTGCCCATCGCAGAGCCGGGACCTGCCAGGGGCACTAAATCTCTCCCCGTGACTGCAAACACCAAAGGAACAGGCTGATTTATGGTTCCTTTAAGTAAGAGAAGCAGAGTGTAAAACGAGAATATTTTCTGGATGAAAAATTAAAGAGACGGGTTTTTTTTTTTTTTTTGTTAGTTCCTCATTCTAGGATCGTGTGTAATTTACCTTATTGGTTGGAAAGTTCCACTTGAAAGGAAAAGTGACATCAACGGGAGTGAAAGCAACAGGCTGAAAAAAAAAAAAAAGTCCTGACACACTTAACTTCACCTTCTGAAAGATCTAAACCCAGAACAAAACGGAGGAAAAACAAAGCAAGGAATTAACGAACCTAATGATCCTTGGGTTTCTCTTAGTTAAGGCCCTCAGAAGTCCTTGCATACCTTAATTAATTACCCTCATTGCTCCCTGGCCCAGTAGGTGTTACGTGTCAGAGATGAGTAGACACACAGAACACGTTAGGAAGAGCTTCCAGGGCCACACAGAAAGTTAAAAGTAAGTTAAAAGAGGAAAAAAATTGACTTTCCATTTGCTTAACTACCAGCCGAAACGCTCATGTCAATGGAGGACAATTAAAAGTGGAGAAAACAGAGAAGCAGGAGATGGAAACCAAGCAGAGAATGGTAAAGGTGGCGCCAGAGGAGGAAAAACAGGACATTTGGGACACAAAAAGCCATGTGGGTGAAGGATCCTTTATAATAATTAACCCCCAGGCGAGAAAACCCATAAGATTCTGCCACCACTTAGAGTTTCTCAACCACCTTAGAACTTGTTCCTTGGGTTCTTCTTGGTCCTTCAGGGCTTTAGTGTTTATTTCTGATTTTTTTTATTTTCCTGATGAAACTCAACAAGGGCAAGTGCAGGGTCTTGGACCTGGGAAGGAATAACCCCCTGAAACGGGACAGGTTGGGGGTGACCTGCTGGAGAGCAGCTCTGAGGAGAAAGACCTGGGAGTCCTGGGGGACAACAGGATGCCCACGAGCCACCAACGTGCTCTTGTGGCCAAGGAGGCCAATGGCATCCTGGGGGGCATGAGGAAGAGTGTGGAGAACCTCAAAGGAGGTCATCCTCCCCCTCTGCTCTGCTCTGCCCTGGGGAGGCCCCATCTGGAGCACTGGGACCAGTTGTGGGCTCCCCAGTTCCAGAAGGACAGGGAACTGCTGGAGAGGGTCCAGCAAAGGGGTACGAAGATGATGAAGGGAGGAGACCATGTCTGTGATGAGGAAAGGCTGAGGGACTTGGGGCTTTGGAGTCTGGAGAAGAGAAGACTGAGGGGGGATCTGATCAACCCCTTTAAGGGTGGGTGTCAGGAGGATGGGGCCAGGCTTTTTCCAGTGGTTCCCAGTGACAGGACAAGAGGGAACGGGCACAAACTGGGACATGAGAAGTTCCAACTCAACATGAGGAGGAACTTCTCCATTTTGAGGGTGGTAGAGCCCTGGAAGAGGCTGCCCAGAGAGGTGGGGGAGTCTCCATCTCTGGAGACATTCCAACCCCCCCTGGATGGGACCCTGTGGGACCTGCTCTGGGTGGGGGTTGGAGGAGATGATCTCCAGAGGTCCCTTCCAACCCCATATCTTCTTGCCCATGATCCTGTCCTCATCAAACCATGAGCCACTGCCATAACCCCATGGTACAAGAATAAAAAGAATGCTCCCTAATTCTTGTCTAATTCTCAGGTTTTCAGGTCTCTTTTGCCAGTTTACACCTTGCGAAAGACACTGGAGCAACCCGTGCTCCTTTGAGCTTGCCCATGATCCTGTCCTCATCAAACCATGAGCCACTGCCATAACCCCATGGTACAAGAATAAAAAGAATGCTCCCTAATTCTTGTCTAATTCTCAGGTTTTCAGGTCTCTTTTGCCAGTTTACACCTTGCGAAAGACACTGGAGCAACCCGTGCTCCTTTGAGCTTTTGTTGTTAAATATGTTGCCCTATTTAGGACCAAAAAAAACAGCTGGATTTGGAAATAATGGCTTCTCCCAACCCTCACGGGGACCTTTGCTCGCCCCGTGGATGTGGCTTTGCTTTATTTCCAGCTGCTGCCAGGGCTACACGTTGATTTAATGGAGAGGTTTTTCCAAGGGAGCTGGTAAACTGAGGAAGGCAACAATTTCGGGCCACAGGGGGAAGGTTCCATCGTTCTCCATGAAGTTATTTTACATTTACATCACAAGATGCACGAGGACATTCTTTATTCCGAATAAAACTCGCAGCTGCCTCACTAATATTGTCTCAAAAAAGTGGTTTTCCCCTCGATTAAACATGGAAACAGGATGGAGCAGCATCTTCCTCTTCTCCCTCTCTAATTACTACAAGTTAATTGAGCCCTGGGAGGGTTTGGCTCCACGGTGACAACAGCAAGTGCCCGGCAGCTCAGTAGTTAATGTGTTTGAGCGAGTAATAATAGAGTGGCTCAGGCTCCTGAGGAGGAGGAGGAGGAGGAGGCATAACTGGGCTTAAGAGGGGGCCCAGTGCACCTTAAACATAATGAAAAATGGCTTTTCTGCTGACAGCCTGACATTTCAATACAATGTCAACAACATGTAAAGCACCTTCGCTCCTGTCTACCGGCATCCTTTAATAAAGCTATTCACACCACAGACATTTCTGCCTAATGGGGTGCTGCCTGGGATAAATAAAACTCCAAAGACTCACTAAAAATAGATTTCTCCTCCTTTTCTGGTAGCGCTCGCCCCCTCTCTGCATTCATTTGGAAGCCAAGCCACCATCGCCTTTTCCTCCCAACTCTTCTGCCTTTCCATTCCAAACGTGATAAAAGGAAATAAAGAGTTTTCTGCCAGCTTGTTTAGATGTTTTTAGACACGATTTCAGCATCTTCTGATGGTCCCATCCCTGCTGAAATGCAGCCACCCCCCTGAGCCACAGCCAACGGCAACGGCTTTGCGAAAAGCTGGAACACAACGACCCAAACCTGCTGTCCTTCTCCCCAAAGGAGTTAAAACTCTGCCCAACTGGCAAATGCAAAGAGACATTTGCCAACCACCACGGGCTCAACGGTGAAAGCTTGGACTTAGGCCTGGCTGAAAGGTGGGGAAGGATTAATGTGTCCCAGGAAGGGGGTGGGAACCCCTAGGAATCAGCTCAAAACCCGGTTTCCCAGTTCCATATCTCTGAGAGGTATAAAAAAAACCCTCACAAACACAGTAAACCCACGTGGTGCTGTCAGAGAAGCTCTGCTGGTGCTGTGCACACGAGGTTCTAAGTGTGATCTGCTCCTTGCACACTTGTGGCAAATCCTGGTTTATGGTTCCCTGTAACTCTTCTGGAAAATCCTGGTTTATAGTTCCCCGTAACTCTTCTGGAAAACTTTTGCTTTATGGTTCCCTGTAACTCTTCTGGAAGACCAACAGCTCCTCTGAAGTTCCATTTCCACATTTAGGTCCTAAAAAGCCCCTTTCTCCATCCTCAAACCTGGCCTCGAGCACCCCAAAAAGGACTTTCTGAGGTTTAAACCTCTGCTGGGAGAGATTCTTGCTCCCACCCAAGAGCCAGTGCATTAACCAGTGATTCCCCGACGCGAAACACTGGGGCAGACCTGGATCCCAACACCCCAAACCTCTCCCTCCACGCAAGGGCTCCCAGATCTCATGAGCCCCAAATCTTAATCCCACTCCTCGTTACACCATCTACTGTTTTTCATAGTGTTTTAATTTTTTCCCCACTAGTTACAGCCCAGAAACAACCTCTCCTGAGAGCTGGGGTTGTTATTGCCCCGTGTAGGAACATTGGAGGTGGCCCCCGTGCCCCTGCATGAAAAAAATCTCAGCTGTGCTGTCGATGGAGCAGTCAGGGCTCTGAAATCTGCAGTTTTTCTCCCATTTCTGCTGGTGGGAAGACTCCCTCTGCTGTTCTAAACCAGCAGAAGGCCCAGGGCTACAACCCCTCCCGGCACCCCCAAAACCGGATGGTTTCAAATGGGTCAAGCTGGGACATTTACAGTCAAAGAAATGTCCCTGGAGTCAGTCCAGCAGCTTCCATCATCAGTGGGAAAAGCCAGAATTGGCTTTGGATCTTGAAAAGTGGGTTGTTTTGTGGTTTTTGGTTGTTTTTTTTTATTGGGCCGAAGGAAAATATGGTGCTTAATTATCAAAGCGCAGAAAAAGAAGCGAGGGTTTAGCTTTCAGTTCTTATTCGAGAGGTTGCTGGTGATCCTTTGGTGTCACTTCACCCCAGTTCTGTGTTTTATTTGCTTTTTTTGAAGTTTTTAGAGGCACCTCAGGAGGTGCTGACGGATGAAGAACGCTCTGACAGCCCGGTCAGAGTCCTGTCATCTGCTGAAGACAAACGTAGCAGGAGCCAGAACCAAGAAAAATCACATTGCAGGGCTCAACTTCCTTCTCCAGAGGGGAAAAACCAACCCAACCAAGCACCAGAACGACATTCCAGAGTAGAGAAAGACCTTTTCATTCGTTCCTGAGGATGAATTTGAATTCCAAGGCTCCCCTAGGAAAAAAAACCAGCACAAATGAAAGGATCAGGCCAGCTCTGTGCTGAGGAACAGCCGATACCACGTCGGGTGACGCGAGTGTGTCGCCCTCAAGGTGATTTTTAAACACTTCTAAACAAAAAACAAACCAAAAATAAGAGGTTATTTACTTTAATGTTGCTCCATCCACGTGCAGGAATGGAGCAGCAGGAGCTGACCCACCCCAGCACAAGAGTTCTGTGTAATTACCGGACAAAACTGATGATCGTGCTAATTAACAGACCGACAAAAAACATGAATTTACCCCAACGAGGCCATTTTCAGCCCAAAACTTTTATCGGCGCAGTCTGATATCGAGAAGGACCAACCCATTTGGGAGAAATTCTTGCCCTCATGTCCATAATGATCACACACACAACATTTACAGCCCCCAACAAGCCACACCAACAAATTACCACACTTTTAACCTCGATAAACTTCCTGGCTGAGCTTTATGCTTTTCTAAGACAGGAATGAAACGTGGGGGGGGGAGAAAAATACAGGCCTATGTGTATTCTGGGCTGCACTGTTCCACTCCAGCTGTTTACTCCGAGGAGAAGGACCTGGGGGGGTGATGAAGAGCTCAATAGGAGATGGCAACGTGGCCTGGTAGCCCAGAAAGCCACCAACAACCTGGGCTGGGTCCCCAGCAGGGTAAAGGGGGGGGATTCTGCCCCTCTGCCCCGCTCTGGGGGGATGTCCCCTGTCTCTGGGGGCATCAGAAGGACACAGAGGTGTTGGAGCAGGGTCTGAGGAGGCCCCGGAGATGCTGGGAGGGCTGGAGACCCTCTGCTGGGAGGGGGGGGCTGAGAGAGTTGGGGGGGTTCAGCCTGGAGAAGAGAAGGCTGCGGGGAGACCTTGGAGCCCCTTCCAGTCCCTCAAGGGGCTCCAGGAAAGCTGGGGAGAGAGCAGGGATCAGGGAGGGGAGCCATGGGACCAGGGGGAAGGGGTTTAAGCTGAAAAAGGGGAGATTTAGGGAGAAATTGTTGACTCTGAGGGTGGGGAGAGCCTGGCCCAGGTTGCCCCAAGAAGCTGTGGCTGCCCCATCCCTGGAGGGGTTCAAGGCCAAGGTTGGAAAGGGCTTGGAGTGACCTGCTCTGGTGGGAGGTGTCCAGGATGGAGCTTGATGGTCTCAAAGGTCCCTTCCCACCCAAACCCTTCCATGATTCCATGAGCAGGGCCATCTCCACCCAGCCCAGGTGGCTCAAAGCCCCGTCCAACCTGACCTTGAAGGTTCCCAGGGACGGGGCATCAAAGAGGGGAGATTTAGGTGAGATTCAGGAAGGAATTCTTGCTTCTGAGGGTGGGGAGAGCCTGGCCCAGGTTGCCCCGAGAAGCTGTGGCTGCCCCATCCCTGGAGGGGTTCAAGGCCAAGGTTGGAGGGGGCTTGGAGCGACCTGCTCTGGTGGGAGGTGTTCCTGCCCAGAGCAGAGAGTGGCACTAAAGGGCTTTAAGGTCCTTTTTAACCCAAACCATTCCATGATTCTAAGTGAGGAGCTCCCAAGAAGACACAGTGCGGGGAGAGCGACCATCAGGCTCGAGAGAAAACCACCCAGCTCTGCTTCCCGACACTCACCTCACGTGGAGAGCTTCACCTGGTCGGCGCAGAGCAGGAAGGCATTGACTTGGTCGCTGCAGTTCATGACGGAGGCTTGGTTCTCCTTCAGGCACTGCTCAAAGGCGGTGAAGGGCTCGGCGCAGTCCTGCCGGATCTGCTGCACGATGGGGCTGCGAGAAATACCCCCTCAGCTCCCGGGGAGCCGCACCACCCAACCCCGAACGGCCCTTAGGCCCGACCCTTCCCTCAACTCACTGTGCGGCGGCGCAGCGGGACATGCTGAGGCGGAGCCGGTGACAGTCGCGCTGCCAGGAGGCCGGGCTGGCGGCCACGCAGCGGCCGTACTCCTCCATCTCGTTACGGCAATAACGGGCCGTGATCTCCAGGGCCGCCTGCCTGCGGGAAAACGGTAAAAAATTACCTCCCGCAGGCGGCACGGCCTAATGAGGCCTAGTCCCTCCCGCCGCCCTCTACTCACATCCCGCCGCCGCTCCAGTCCCGGAAGTGCCCGAAAAGGCGGGAAACGCGCGTGCGCAGTAGGGAGGGGGGCCGCCCCCCCTCCTCCCCGCGACCGGAAGCGGAAGTGGGTCGTTGCGGTCTAGTGAGGCAAGATGGCGGCGGCCGGCCCGTCTTCGGGTCCCGTGGACGAGCTGGTCTCGTCGGTGACGTTGTACCGCCGGCGGCCGCGCCTCCTCCACGGCACCGTATTGCCCTTCGTGGCGGGGCTCTACCCGGCTTGGTTGTGGTTGTGGGGACCCCGCGTATGGGCGGCCTGGGGGGAGGCGGAGGCGGCGGCGGCGGCGGGGGTGGCTGAGGAGGAAGGCCCGAGGTCTGGGCCGGGCCCGGGCCCCGCGCCCCCCGAGGCCGCGTTGCTGGCTCTCGCCGCCATCGGTGTGGTTCATCTGCTGACGGCGCTTTCGGGGCTGTGGTCGGTGCACGCTCACTGCGCCCTCACCTGCGTCCGGGTGAGTACCGGGGCTGCCGGTGGTGCTGGGGAGTCCTCCGCCAGCAACGCGGGGAGGAGGGGGGTTTCCTACCGTTTCCCGGGGGGTTTTCGGACGTGCGGGGGCGGCTGAGGGAGCGGGGGCGTTCGGTGTGGTGGGAGCAGGGGGGAGGAGTTCCCTGAGGCGTGGTAGAGCCGCATCGGCCGTGTAAGAGCTCCGGAGGCGCCGTGAGGGTGAGGGCGGTGAGGAGAAGCTTTGCACGGAGACGTTTCTGCGTTGAGCTGGGCTTGGGCAGCGGGGCTGCGTGTTGGAAGGGGAGGAGGAAAGGGCTGGAGCCCCTCTGGGGGCTGAGAGAGTTGGGGGGGTTCAGCCTGGAGAAGAGAAGGCTGCGGGGAGACCTTGGAGCCCCTTCCAGCCCCTCAAGGGGCTCCAGGAGAGATGGGGAGGGAGCAGGGATGAGGGAGGGGAGCCATGGGACCAGGGGGAAGGGTTTTAAGCTGAAAAAGGGGAGATTTAGGGAGAAATTGTTGACTCTGAGGGTGGGGAGAGCCTGGCCCAGGTTGCCCAGAGAAGCTGTGGCTGCCCCATCCCTGGAGGGGTTCAAGGCCAAGGTTGGAGGGGGCTTGGAGCAACCTGCTCTGGTGGGAGGTGTCCAGGGGTGGAATTAGATGGTCTTCAAGGTCCCTTCCCACCCAAACCCTCATGATTCCATGAGCAGGGCTGTCTTCACCCAGCCCAGGTCGCTCAAAGCCCCGTCCAACCTGACCTTGAAGGTTCCCAGTGACGGGGCATCAAAGAGGGGAGGTTGAGATGAGATTTTGGGGAAGAACTTCTTTGCTGCGAGGGTGGGGAGAGCCTGGCCCAGGTTGCCCTGAGAAGCTGTGGCTGCCCCATCCCTGGAGGGGTTCAAGGCCAAGGTTGGAGGGGGCTTGGAGCAACCTGCTCTGGTGGGAGGTGTCCAGGGATGGAGCCCAATGGTCTTGAAGGTCCAGGTTGCCCAGAGGAGCTGTGGGGTTGCCCAGAGAACCTTGAAGAGGTTCAAGGCCAAGGTTGGAGGGGACTTGGAGTGATCTGGGCTGGTGGGAGGTGTCCAGGGGTGGAATTAGATGGTCTTGAAGGTCCCTTCCCACCCAAACCCTTCCATGATTCCATGAGCAGGGCCTGAGTTGAGAGTTCAGGGCAGGGACCAGCTGCCTTTGCTGGTGTCCATCGTTCCATCTTTTGCTGATGGACCACCTGGTTGCCATTTTTGCTGTTGTTATTATAACTGTGTCTTACTGACAGCTTTATATGTCCTAACTGCAAGTGAAGTCCTGAATATACTGCTTTTGGTGGTAGGGTACGATTTTTGGGATGGGTTGTGATGATCAGAGTGTCTTTGACTCTTAACAACAACTCTGCAGAAGCACCCGCCTGCAAAGAGCTCTTTTCTCTTCGTGTCTCAGTGCCACCCGGCTCGGATTCCTCCCTCCTCGTTGAAATTTGGGGTTTTAGCTCCTCCTTTACGAGGTGCATCTCTTTTGTCTTTCAGGAACCGTGTCCTAAAAAAGCCACATTGGCTAAAGTTGTGCCAACCCCAAATAACGGCTCCGTAGAACTAGTGCCGCTCCACAGAGACCAGGTGAGGATACAGCTGTTGGGGAACTGCTGCATCGTGCCCTCAGCCTCCAATTTATTACCTTTTCACTTAAGTAATCAGGGAAAAATCAGCTGCAGTCGGTCCAAAGTGGGGATGTTAGAGATTGCACGGTGTTTCCTTGTGTGTGCACAAGCAAAATTGTATAATAATTAGAGATATAAGGGCTTGGGGCTTCTCTCCTCCTTCATGATGATGTGGGGAGTGAAGCCCTTTGGCGTGTGTTCATCTGGTTGGTTTTTTTCCCCCCCTTCTCTCCGCAGGACGAGGATGGGCAGGAAGCCCTTTCCTTTGAATTTCAGAAAATCAAGTATTCGTACGAGAGAGACGGCAAGAAACAGTTTCTCCCTGTAGCTTTCCCCGTGGAACATCCCCTTTCTTTCTACCAGAATGCCCGAGGTTATCAGGAGGACAGGGATATCCGAGCAGCTGAGAAGAAATACGGTACAAACAAGTGAGTTTTCTGGGTGCAGATCTCTCTTTGCCCAAGTTGTGTCTGAAACAAAGGTGTTGAACCACATTTCTAGCCCTGTTTTTTAAATTTCAATTATTCCCCGCGCTTATTTCAAATTCCTTTAAGATTATCAGACTGATAATTCTCCAGGTTGGGTTATAGATGGGAATTAATTGAGTATAACAAATTAACTGAAACAAAGTGTTTGAAAATAGATTGTGGATATTCTGGAGCGCAGCCTGGTCAGACCCCAGAGGCTGCAGGAGGCTTTTGGGTTGGGCTTTTGCTGAGAATCTGGAACTTTTAGGTTAATAAGGATTCAATTTTTTTTCCAGGGCTGAGATGGTGGTGCCGGAGTTTTTAGAACTCTTTAAAGAAAGAGCCACAGCTCCATTTTTCATCTTTCAGGTAAAGAAAAAAAACCAAAAAGAGCTGTAAATGCTTCTCCCTGCTCAAAAATGAGATCATTCCTTCCAGCTCTGGCTTGAGAGCCCTAATTCCACTGGCAGCTTTGCAAAATCAGGTGTAGATGTTCTTGTACCCTCAGGAAATTTGCAGATGACACCAAGTTGGGTGGGGGTGTTGATCTGCTGGAGGGTAGAAAGGTTTTGCAGAGGGATCTGGTCGGGGTGGATGGATGGGACGAGGTCAACGGGATGAGGTTCAACAAGGCCAAGTGCCAGGTCCTCCCCTTGGGTCCCACCAACCCCCTGGATGCTACAGGCTGGGGACAGAGTGGCTGGAGCTGCCTGGTGGGGAAGGACCTGGGGGTGTTGGTCAACTGTCAGCTGAAGATGAGCCAACAGTGTGCTCAGGTGGCCAAGAAGGCCACCAGCATCAGGAACAGGGTGGGGAGTAGGACTCGGGAGGTGATGGGCACTGGTGAGGCCCCACCTTGAGGGTTGTGTCCAGTTTTGGGTCCCTTCCCACAAAAATTTCTTCTCCCAAGTCACAGGTGATGGGACAAGAAGAAACAAGTTGCCCCAGGGGAGGTTCAGATTGGAGATTGGGG
This sequence comes from Calidris pugnax, assembly GCF_001431845.1. Lineage (NCBI taxonomy): Eukaryota > Metazoa > Chordata > Aves > Charadriiformes > Scolopacidae > Calidris > Calidris pugnax. The sequence continues at coordinate 258,278 of NW_015090826.1, forward strand.
ACAGTTTTTCCACAGAAAAGGGGTTATTAAGGCTTGGAATGGGCTGCCCAGGGAAGGTTGAGGCCCCATCCCTGGAGGGATTTCGGAGCTGGGTTGACGTGGTGCTGGGTTTTATCAGGGTGAGGTTGCTGGTTGGACTGGATGATCTTAAAGCTCCCTTCCAACCCAGACAATTCCATGATTCTTGCACTTCAATATCAATTTTACTTCTGGGAGTGACCCTGTTTCTCCCTAATACTGTGATTTATTTTTTCTGCCTTCCTACGATTAAATATGTACCGAGTTAGATATTTTTTTTTTTTTAAATTCCTAGAAATGAAACCTTTTGCTTTCTGAAGGAAATGAGAATAACTTTTGTGTCACGTTCTCCCCGCAGGTGTTCTGTGTGGGTTTGTGGTGCCTGGATGAATACTGGTATTACAGTGTTTTCACCCTCTCCATGCTGGTGGCATTTGAAGCTTCTCTGGTCCAGCAGCAAATGAGGAACATGTCGGAGATTCGAAAAATGGGCAACAAACCCTACATGATCCAGGTAATTTCACCCCGAGAGGACAGGGGATAAAATTTAGGGTGTAGCTCTCTTAGCTGATCTTTTCCCCCTCTTTTTCTGACCTGTCCAGGGCTTCTTAAAGTGGTTTTTTTTATCACACAGGTTTACAGAAACCGCAAGTGGCGCCCCATTTCCAGTGATGAGATTATTCCAGGGGATATCGTTTCCATTGGTAATGATTTACATGGTGGTTGTAATCAAAAGCTTGTTTAAAATCAGATTCCTTCTGGTGGGTGAAGTTATGAAGTGAATTGAATTGAGTATAAAAATCTAATGGTCGTGCTTGGCTACTTTTGAGGACTTTTAATTCGTAGGGGTCACCATTGAGGGCTCTAAGAGAGTAATCCTTGGGCTGGATCTTAAAAAGGGGGAAAGCTGGGAGGGACTCTGGATCTGTGGGATGAGGGAGAATGGTTTTAAACTGAAAGGTAAATACTTCAAGGTTTTAGCCTCAGATTAAGATTGTGAAAGAAGAATTCCCTTCCTCCTGACAATATGGAAAGGAAAAGGGAAAGGACAGATCTCTTTTAACCCTGCTCTCCTTTTTAATCTTGTATCACCCCAGGACGTGGTGTCAGTTTTTTAAGCCCAAACAGCAATAAGAACTAAGTGACTTAATTTGAAACTTTCCTGGTCTCAAAAGGGACTTAATAACCTTCAAACCCTTTTGGTTCTCAGTGACTCTGAGTGGGTCCGTGCTGGGATAGACGTGGTTGGAAGCTTTAGGAGTCTCTGATAAATTGAAGGAGAGTTGGTTATTTCTCCTGCAGGGTCCCAGTGATAGTCCCTTCTGCCTTTGAGCTGCTTCTCAGTTTTAATTGCTTAATTACAGGCCGATCTCCTCATGAAAACCTAGTGCCATGTGATGTTCTGCTGCTAAGGGGCAGGTGCATCGTGGATGAAGCGATGCTGACGGGAGAGTCCGTGCCGCAGATGAAGGTTTGTGGGGAAATCTTTTCTCTGTCCCTTTGCTGCCACCCAAAAAATTCAAATACTCGAGCTGCTGCAACATTTACGAGTCCTAATTAGTCTCTTTGTCTAAATGCTGGCCCAAGAAACCTGGGCTGTTTGTTACTGGCTCCCTCTGGGTGATGGATGGGCTCTGGTAAATGAGAAACAGAAATATCTTATTTTGTCTGGTGATGCCTCTGGCCTTTGGGCATCGGCCTCCTACGCATTCCCCAGTCTGGATTCCTTTGGCTGGGTAGAGGTGGGAGGAGGAAGAAACGTAAAGCACTTCAAAACCCTTCGTATTCCTCCTTTTTTTTGTGCCAGTGGGTGGCTTAAAAATGATAAAGAAACGCTTGCAGAGCCTCCTTTGCTGAATTCAATGTGCCAAGGGTGAGCTGAAACTAGAATTTCCCCAGATGCCAGTCTCTAAACCCAGACCCATCGGGAGCTGAGTGGTGTTTTAAGGATTAGATTCAGTTTGGGCCGCTTTTGGCTGAAATGAGACCATCTTGTGGGACCAGAACAGAAAGGAAAATGGGGAGTTTTCTCGTTTAAAGCTGGAAATCTGAGAGCTGGATCTCCACAGGAGCCCGTGGAGGATCTCAGTCCGGAGCACATCTTGGACATGCAGACGGATTCCCGCCTCCACATCATATTTGGGGGAACAAAAGTGGTGCAGCACATCCCACCCCAAAAAGCCAGCACGGGACTGAAACGTACGTACCTTCAACAGTTCCTCCAGAGAAGGAACGTCTTGTACCCCCAGATTTCTGTGGCTACATCTTCAATATATCCATCAATGATCTGGGTGAAGGGATGGAATGGATCCTCAGCACCTTTGCTGGTGACACCAAACTGGGAGGGGTGGCTGCCACAGCAGAAGGCTGGACCACCATCCAGTGAGACCTGGAGAGTTGGGCAGAGAGGAACCTGATGAAGTTCCACCAAGGGCAAGTGGAGGGTCCTGCCCCTGGGGAGGAACAACCCCCTGCCCCAGGACAGGTTGGGGGTGACCTGCTGGGGAGCAGCTCTGAGGAGAAAGACCTGGGACTCCTGGGGGCCAATAGGATGCCCACGAACCAGCAATGGGCCCTGGTGGCCAAGGAGGCCGATGACATCCTGGGGAGGGCATCAGGAAGAGTGTGGAGAACCTGGAGGGAGGTCATCCTCCCCCTCTGCTCTGCTCTGCCCTGGGGAGGCCCCATCTGGAGCACTGGGACCAGTTCTGGCCTCCCCAGTTCCAGAAGGAGGGGGAACTGCTGGAGAGGGTCCAGCCAAGGGCTACGAAGATGATGAGGGGAGGAGACCATCTCTGTGATGAGGAAAGACTGAGGGACTTGGGGCTTTGGAGTCTGGAGAAGAGAAGACTGAGGGGGGATCTGATCAACGTGTCTAAATACTTGAAGGGTGGGTTTCAGGAGGATGGGGCCAGGCTTTTTCCAGTGGTTCCCAGTGACAGGACAAGAGGGAACGGGCACAAACTGGGACATAAGAAGTTCCATCTCAACGTGAGGAGGAACTTCTTGACTTTGAGGGTGGCAGAGCCCTGGGAGAGGCTGCCCAGAGAGGTGGGGGGGTCTCCATCTCTGGAGACATTCCAACCCCCCCTGGATGGGACCCTGTGGGATCTGCTCTGGGTGCCCCTGCTCTGGGTGGGGGTTGGAGGAGATGGTCTCCAGAGATCCCTTCCAACCCCATAGCATCCTGTGATTTATTTTAAGTGGCTTTATTGCAACTTTTAGAGAATATCATTGGGTCGGTCTCCTTGGTCTGGTCACTAGTGGTTTACTTGGATTCTTTATTCATCCTTGGGAGTGAGAGGAGGGTGTAGCTTGAAGTGTATTCCCTCTTTGAGAAACTATAAAAGATTTTTGCTGAGTTTCCTGTCTCTGTTCCCTCTCCAGCCGTCGATAACGGGTGTGTGGCGTACGCGCTGAGGACCGGCTTCAACACATCTCAGGTAGGATGGGTCCCTGCCTTCTTGCCTCTTCTGGGTGATGCTGGTCATGTCATTCAGTGCTTGGTTGGAAGAAAATCCTTAGGAAACCCAGCAGGGGGGAAATAGAAATCAGGGCATCAAAATTCCTTGGGTTTGGAAAAGGAATAAATGAGATTGGTCTTTGTGGGTGATGCTGGTTGAGTCATTCAGTGCTTGGCTGGAAGGAAATCCTTAGGAAATGCATCAGGGGGGGAAATAGAAATCAGGGCATCGAAATTCCTTGGGTTTGGAAGAAGAATAAATGAGATTGGTCTTTGTGGGTGATGCTGATCAAGTCGTTCAGCGCTGGGGTGGAAGAAAATCCTTAGGAAACCCAGCAGGGGGGAAATAGAAATCAAGGCATCGAAATTCCTTGGGTTTGGAAGAGGAATAAATGAGATTGGTCTTTGTGGGTGATGCTGGTTGTGTCGTTCAGTGCTGGGCTGGAAGGAAATCCTTAGGAAACACATTAGGAGGGAAATAGAAATCATGGTATTGAAATTCCTTGGGTTTGGAAGAAGAATAAATGAGATTGGTCTTTGTGGGTGATGCTGGTGGAGTCGTTCAGTGCTTGGTTGGAAGGAAATCCTTAGGAAACCCAGCAGGGGTGGGGGAAATAGAAATCAGGGCATCGAAATTCCTTGGGTTTGGAAGAGGAATAAATAAGGAATAAATAGTCTGAGGGTTGATGCAGAAGCCCAGGAGTGAGGGTGCCTGTTGGGACTTCCCACACTCATATGAGCTTCAGCTCCTGGTTATCCCTGTTTTTGTAAAGATAATTATTGGCAAAAGGCAATCGAATGCGTTTGTGGAGACCAGAGATGTCAAAGTGAGCTTTTTTTTTTTCAATTGCAAATTGAAGGCTGCTTCAAAGAAATCATCAGCTTAATGATGTAGCAACGAGGTTGGGTTGGTTTTTTTTTTTAACAGATTAATTATGGGTGACTCTGGGCTGCTGCCTACAGCGCAGAAGGGAGAATAATTTTCAGGCCCTGGCACCGAAACACCCGAGTATAATTTTAAAATTGGGTTTCGTGGCTATTTTTAACAAAATACTGCATGCTGCAGAGAGAGCTTCTTGCACTGAAGGCTGTTCTTCTCAGGGGAAATTGCTACGTACAATCCTCTTTGGGGTGAAGAGAGTGACAGCCAATAACTTAGAGACCTTCATTTTCATCCTCTTCCTGCTGGTCTTTGCCGTTGCTGCCGCCGCGTACGTCTGGATCGAAGGTGAGATTTCTTCTTGCTTCTTCCAGGTCTCTTCCCCCAGGACTTGTACCAAAGGTGAACCTAATTTCTGAGCGTTAACAATAGCTGGGTTGGGCTGCGCCGGTGGTTGAGTGTAGGGGCCCACACTGGATGCTTTTCTTGCCCTTCCTCGGTAGGTGAGCTTCTTTGTGGTACTCACCTTAGCTCTGTGGGGCAGGTGGGCTGAGGATGAGGAGTTACATGGGTCTCCCATCTTATTTTCTAGGCACCAAGGATCCCAGCAGGAATCGTTACAAGCTTTTCCTGGAGTGTACTTTAATTCTGACTTCAGTTGTTCCACCTGAGCTTCCCATTGAGCTCTCTCTGGCTGTCAACACCTCCCTCATCGCCTTGGCCAAGCTCTGTGAGTACCCAACCTAAACACAGCAACAACAACGGGGCTGTTCTCTTGTGCCTGGAACCATTTGTGAAATGGAAATGACTGGAAATGAGTCTTCTCGGTCTCTGTGACATGAGAGTGTAGGGTTTTGCAGCTGGTGTGTAGGAGGTTGGTTAAATCCCAAAAAATTGGAGATGTGGGCTTGGAAGTGGGTCCTAAATCAAGTGTAGGAGGGAATATCTGACTTGCTCGATGGTCCTGCATCGCTCCTGCAGGTTCCTGGCTGTGGAACAGTGTAGTGTTCTGCCCCTGGGGAGGAACAACCCCCTGCACCAGGAGAGGTTGGGGGTTGGAGAACAGCTCTGAGGAAAAAGGTCTGGGAGTCCTGGGGGACAACAGGATGCCCGATTGGGCCCTGGTGACCAAGAAGGCCAATGGCATCCTGGGGGGCATCAGGAAGAGTGTGACCAGCAGGTGGAGGGAGGTCATCCTGCCCCTCTGCTCTGCCCTGGGGAGGCTCCAGCTGGAGCACTGGGTCCAGTTGTGGGCTCCCCAGTTCCAGAAGGACAGGGAACTGGTGGAGAGGGTCCAGCAAAGGGCTACGAAGATGATGAGGGGCTGGAGCATCTCTCTGCTGAGGAAAGGCTGAGGGACTTGGGGCTTTGGAGTTTGGAGAAGAGAAGACTGAGGGGAGATCTCCTGGCTGGTGGGTGTGAGGAGGATGGGGCCAGGCTTTTTCCAGTGGTGCCCAGTGACAGGACAAGAGGGAACGGGCACAAACTGGGACATGAGAAGTTCAATCTCAACGTGAGGAAGAACTTCTTGACTTTGAGGGTGGCAGAGCCCTGGAAGAGGCTGCCCAGAGAGGTGGGGGAGTCTCCATCTCTGGAGACATCCCAACCCCATATCACTCTATGACTCTATGAACAGGGAGATCAATGGCTTCTCCTTTAGCTCTGTGACTTTATGAACAGGGAGATCAATGGCTTCTCCTTTAGACTGTGTCACTGCTACAACTTGGTGTCTGTTCTGCTTTCAAACTCCCCAAAAATTCAGGGTGGGGGATCTGAGGGTTTGGTTATTCCAGCTGTGAATGGTGCTGGTGGCTCCTGTCTCGGGGTAAAGGCCACTTGAGCTTCTTGTCCTGGCTTTGCTGTCTCTGATTCCTCACAGAATTTCTTCTCCTCTCTTCCAGACGTGTATTGCACGGAGCCCTTCCGCATCCCCTTTGCAGGCAAAGTTCAAGTTTGCTGTTTTGACAAAACGGGCACGTTGACCAGCGATCACCTCGTCGTGAGAGGAGTCGCTGGGCTCAGGTAGGTCCTTTGGGGCATGTTTTTTGGGCTTTGGGATCCCCTCAGGCAAAAGAGAAATCCATTCCAGTGGAGAAGAGAAGAAAACTGGGAGTTTGGAAGAAGTGGATTGAAGTGGAAGCAGAGAGGGTTGTTCTCTGACGACTGTGGGCTCAGGACTTGTGAATTTAATTATCTCAGGGGACTTCTTATGTAGAGAAGTTTTATGGAACTGAGATTTTTTGCTGCTCCTTCATGCAGCATCATCTTGTTTTTTCATTCTGCTGCCGTAACGAGCTGTCCCTGAAGGCCAGATGCTGCAGCAGAGGGACATCCCAGTCCTTTGATTCTATCCATAAATCACAGAATCTTCTAGGTTGGAAGGGACCTTAAAGATCATCTTGTCCAACCATCAACCTGATTTAGTTCAAGCCTCTACTCTGAGTGTTCTCTCTGAATCACAGAATAATATGGGGTTGGAAGGGACCTTCTGGAGATCATCTCCTCCAACCCCCACCCAGAGCAGGGGCACCCAGAGCAGGTCCCACAGGGTCCCATCCAGGCAGGGGTTGGATGTCTCCAGAGATGGAGACTCCCCCACCTCTCTGGGCAGCCTCTCCCAGGGCTCTGCCACCCTCAAAGTCAAGAAGTTCCTCCTCATGTTGAGATGGAACTTCTCGTGTCCCAGTTTGTGCCCATTCCCTCTTGTCCTGTCACTGGGCACCACTGGAAAAAGCCTGGCCCCATCCTCCCGACACCCCCCGGGGTTGACCAGATCCCCCCTCAGCCTTCTCTTCTCCAGACTCCAAAGCCCCAAGTCCCTCAGCCTTTCCTCATCACAGAGATGTTCTCCTACCCTCATCATCTTCGTAGCCCTTTGCTGGACCCTCTCCACCAGTTCCCTGTCCTTCTGGAACTGGGGAGCCCAGAACTGGTCCCAGTGCTCCAGATGGGGCCTCCCCAGGGCAGAGCAGAGTGGGGGAGATGACCTCCTTTGAGGTTCTCCACACTCTTCCTGATGTTGCCCAAGGATGCCATTGGCCTTCTTGGCCACCAGGTCCCGTTGGTGGCTCATGGGCATCCTGTTGTCCCCCAGAAATCCCAGATCTTTTTCCTCAGAGCTGCTCCCCAGCAGGTCACCCCCAAACCTGTCCTGGGGCATGAATTGAGTTCATTTTGGAGAACTGGCAAAAACTCTGGGTTTTTGGCCCTGTCTCAGGTTTCCTGTGGCTTTGATCTCCCCACGAAAAGCTCCGCTTCTCAAAGGGAGTAGGAATTTGGGTTTTTTGCTGGGAAAAATTCCAGCATTTCTCTGAGATAATGTCTGTTAACTCTGGAATTCTCTATTTTTTTTAACTCTCCAGGGATGGGAAGGAGGTGACCCCGGTGTCTGACATCCCTGTAGAAACCCACCGAGCCATCGCCACGTGTCACTCCCTGGTGCAGTTGGATGATGGGACGTTGGTGGGAGATCCCTTGGAGAAGGCCATGTTGATGGCTGTGGATTGGACCCTCACCAAAGGTAAAACCTTTGGGATTCAAACTCCTCCCCGGGTGATACCCGAAGCCCCTGTTTACACATGCTTTTGGGGTGGGTTTTTGGGTGGGGAGCGACGATGATAACGTTGGTTTTATCAGTTCTGAGCATGAAATTCCCTACTTTTTGGAGATTTCCTGTGTCTCACACCAGTGAGGAGGGAATTCTAGCTGGTGTCACCCCAGGAACTGGTTTGGGGGGGTGAAAATCCTTGCACCACGTGTCTGAGGGACAACAAATAGTAGTGGTTTCATCTCAGGACTGCACATACTGTGTCTTGGAACCAGCAGGCTCGAGTTGGGGGTCTTTAATTCCCATTTTGCTGACTCAGTAAAACAGCCCAGAGTGAAAACACGACAGCCTGGGTTTCAGGGTGGGCTGAGGGATGTCTCTTTGGAGGCTTCCCCCTCTGCTTTCTTGGCAGAAAGTAGAAATCTTCCTGAAATCTCACTGAAACTCACTCTGATGTGGTTTTTACTTCTGGATTTTTATTTGTGATGATAATATATGCTAGAAACGCACCTCCGACCTGCTGTGTAGCTGTTTGTGTTAAATCATGTAGGTTTTTTGATGGCTTTTGTCCCTTAATTCTTGCCACGAGAGAGAATTTCCACCTCTGTGTGCTTGTATCTTAAGGAGAGGAAATTTTTAGGATCCCGGTGACCCGAACGGGAATTCCTTTTGGGAAATGTTGCTTTTTGATACCGAGAAACCTTTCAGGATTTCCTGATCTCTTTGTTTCCAGATGAGAAAGTTTTCCCCCGAAGTATTAAAACTCAGGGACTGAAAATTCACCAGCGCTTTCATTTTGCCAGTGCCCTGAAAAGAATGTCTGTCTTGGCGTCCTACGAGAAGATCGGCTCGACTGATCTCTGTTACATTGCAACCGTGAAAGGGGCCCCAGAGACGCTGCACAAAATGGTGAGCGTGGCTCCAGGAGAGAGGAAGGGCCTCTTCTGCCACGTGGCTTCATCCCCCTCCTGCCTCCTCTTGTCCCCCGGGGTTGTGGGTTGAGAAAAACCCACAGATTTATTGTCCTTGAGACAATTATTCCATCGCTCCGTCACCTCTTCCCCACCCCGGAAGGAGGAATCGGGGAGGAAAACAAGGAAACCCGAGGGTTGAAATGTAAACAGATTGAATATAATAAAAGTAAATAATTAACGTTCATAACCCTAAAGAATATTGATCCTGATGCCAGTATAAAATAGAGGAGGATTATCCTCAGCCCAGTTTCTCAGAAGGAAGCTGGGTGCTCCCAGCAAAGGTGGGACCCTGCGAGCGCTGCGGCTTCCAGAGGAAGGGAACCTGGTGAGGATCCAGCCCCGGGGCAAGGAGTTCTCAGGATGGCAGGAAAAACTCAGCAAAGTCCTAATTTGTAGAAAATGTGATGTTCATGGTGTGAAATAACCCTGGTGGCAGCTTGGGGTGAGTGCCTGGGTCTCGCTCCACCTCGTCCCCACCCCCAGGGAGCTCAAAACCACCAAGATCTTGAATCCCACACCCCAGAGCTGCTGATAAAGTGAATATTTTCACCAATTTCAGCCAGTGGAGTTTTCCCAAAGTGCAGTTTTCCCAAAGATTAGAAGAGAAATTAGTCCTGTGTTGCCCAAACCTGAATGATGTAGGGATTTCATCCTGGAACAGAGCACAACGAACCCGTGCTTGAAAACAAACTGGGGATTTCAGTCTAATCCCAGTGAGCTCTGAATCTCTCCCCAAACGTGCTCCTGGCCCTCTCGTTTTTGCTGACAACAAAGGGTTGGATTTGGGGAATCTCCTCTTTCACCCTTCGTTTGGGAGCCTCCCAAATTCACCCCCTTTTGGTTTTTTTCCCCTTTTTTGCGTATTTAATGCCAGGTGCTGGAATGTGCTACCGGGTTGAGTTTGGAACTGTGCTAATAACCTGCTTTTTTTTCCCCACACCTTCTCTAGTTGTCTCAGTGCCCCAGCAACTACCACGCTGTCCACACGGAGATTTCACACGAGGGGGCAAGAGTGTTGGCCCTTGGCTACAAAGAACTGGGGCACCTCACGCACCAGCAGGTAAATCTCTCTGGTTAAACCTGGAAATCAAGCTCCTGTTTAAAGGAAAGGGAAGTGGTGCCAGCAGGGAAGAGGGGGTGGGATTCTTTTGGCACGTGGTTGCCCAAAATTGCCGTAACTGCGATGGTTTTACCATCTGGATCTTCTGGGAGGATCTGCGTTCTGCTCCCAGCGTTGAATTCCTGGACTTTGTTGGTCCATTCTTCTGTTTCCCTGTTGGTAAAGTTGGGGTCAGCTCTTCCTTTGTAGCACTCAAAGAGGTTTAGGGCTGAACTTCTTAGCTGTGAACCTAGTTTTAGGCACATTTAAGTGCTTTCAGGGCTATTTTCTGGAGCTTTGTGCCCAAAACCCACCTTTCTTCTAGAGCAGCTGGGTCTTCCAGGTTCTTTTGGCACGTGGTTGCCCAAAATTGCCGTAACTGCGATGGTTTTACCATCTGGATCTTCTGGGAGGATCTGCGTTCTGCTCCCAGCGTTGAATTCCTGGACTTTGTTGGTCCATTCTTCTGTTTCCCTGTTGGTAAAGTTGGGGTCAGCTCTTCCTTTGTAGCACTCAAAGAGGTTTAGGGCTGAACTTCTTAGCTGTGAACCTAGTTTTAGGCACATTTAAGTGCTTTCAGGGCTATTTTCTGGAGCTTTGTGCCCAAAAAAAAGCCTTTCTTCTAGAGCAGCTGGGTCTTCCAGGGTTTCTCTGTGCGTCTCGGAGCTGTTGTGTTTCTAGTGCTGCTTTGATTGGAAGGAAATCGCCCTTTGGGTAAGAGAATTTCAGGTAACACTCTCTGCTGATTCGCTTTTTGGCAGGTGAGAGAGATGAAGCGCGAAACTTTGGAGTGTGATCTTAAATTTGTTGGCTTCATTGTGGTTTCCTGCCCTCTCAAAGCCGATTCCAAATCCGTCATCAGGGAGATCCAGAACGCGTCACACCACGTAAGCCTCACCAGTTTCCTGGCCTTACTGGTAGCCACAGGGTTTGGGATTTGGAATTCCAGTTCTGGAAACCATCATGGAGCCGAGGGGAAAGGCTTCAACGTGGTAGAGGCAGAGAAATCTTGGGGTTATGATGTTATTTTGGGGTGGGATTTGCCCTGGCCCCGGAGAAAAGCTTTTTTGGAGGGAGCTACATCTTCTAGGGAATGTCAGAGACATCCAAGCTTGGCAGAATTCTTCTCAGCGTGAAGAAAACTTGCTGTGAAGTGTCACTGATGGACCCAGAACTGATTTTGGACCCTTCTGGCTGTCCCCTCAGGTAGTGATGATCACAGGAGACAATCCTCTCACCGCCTGCCACGTGGCCCGGGAGCTTCACTTCCTCCAGAGAGAGCACACCCTCATTCTGCAGCCTCCAGCCAGCAAAGGTGACCCCTCCTGGGTGGGAAATGGGCTCTGCTTTTGGGAGGAAACAGCCAAAACCCCTCTTGGGGCTTTGCAAGAGGATCTAGATAGATTGGGTCACTGGGCCAATGCCAATGGAATGAGTTTCAACAAGGGCAAGTGCAAGGTCCTGCATTTGGGCCACAACAACCCCAGGCAGAGCTCCAGGCTGGGGGCAGAGGGGCTGGAGCTGCCCCATGGAAAAGGACCTGGGGGTGTTGGTCACCTGTGGGCTGAACAGGAGCCAGCAGTGTGCCCAGGTGGCCAAGAAGGCCACCAGCATCCTGGCCTGTGCGAGTAGGCCCCGAGAGGTGATTGTCCCCCTGTACTGGGCACTGGTGAGGCCTCACCTCGAGTGCTGTGTCCAGTTTTGGGCCCCCTACCATAAAAAAGACATTGAGGTGCTGGAGCGGGTCCAGAGAAGGGCGACAAAGCTGGTGAGGGGTCTGGAGAATAAGTCTCCTGAGGAGAGGCTGAGGGAGCTGGGGTTCTTCAGCCTGGAGAAGAGGAGGCTGAGGGGAGACCTCTTCAAGCTCCAACAGGGTAGGTTTAGATTGAACATTAGGAAAGAATTTTTCACCGAAAGAGTGGTCAGGCATTGGAACAGGCTGCCCAGGGAGGTGGTGGAGTCACCATCCCTGGCTGTGTTCAAGGGCCGTTTAGATGCAGTGCTGAGGGACATGGTGTAGGGGAGGACTTTGTAGAGTAGGGGAGATGGTTGGACTCGATGATCCCAAGGGTCTCTTCCAACCTAGACCATTCTATGATTCTATTATATTAAAATTCAGCATGTCCTCTTAGTGCTGCTGCTGGATGCTGATAAAGGAAAATCACTTTCCAGCATCTCAGAGAACCCTCTGCCCTTCACCTCTCTCTTCTCTGCCTTAGGGCGTTCCTCTCCCAGCTCCTCAAGCCCCAAAATATCAAAAAATTAGGACAGCTTGAAGGCTGGGCAGGTTCAGAGAACATCCTGAGGGAAGCTGAGAGCTGTGCCACTGCCTGCAGGGTCCACCTAGAGACTGTACAACAGGCCAAGTGCCAAGTCCTACACTTGGGTCACAACAACCCCCTGCAGCTCCAGGCTGGGGGCAGAGTGGCTGGAGCTGCCCCATGGAAAAGGACCTGGGGGTGTTGGTGGCCTGTGGGCTGAACAGGAGCCAGCAGTGTGCCCAGGTGGCCAAGAAGGCCACCAGCATCCTGGCCTGTGTCAGGAACAGCGTGGGGAGTAGGCCCCGAGAGGTGATTGTCCCCCTGTACTGGGCACTGGTGAGGCCTCACCTTGAGGCCTGTGTCCAGTTTTGGGCCCCCCCTACCATAAAAAAGACATTGAGGTGCTGGAGCGGGTCCAGAGAAGGGCGACAAAGCTGGTGAGGGGTCTGGAGAATAAGTCTCCTGAGGAGAGGCTGAGGGAGCTGGGGTTCTTCAGCCTTTGGAATGGGCTGCCCAGGGAGGTGGTGGAGGCCCCATCCCTGGAGGTGTTCAAAAGCCGGGTTGATGTAGTGCTGGGAGGTCTGGTTTAGTGATGCTGCTCCTTGTTTGTTGTGTGGGTGTCTATTTTTGTCAAAATTAGGTTGACGGTTGGACAAGATGATCTTGAAGGTCCCTTCCAACCTAGAAGATTCTGGGATTCTGTACCTAGGTGGGGGTGGGCATGTCCCTGTCCTGAGAAGTTGGGGGGGACCTCGTGTCTGTAACACTGAGAGGCTGAAAACATGGGGGGCAGCATCTGGGAGCGTTTCTTCCAGCCAAGAACCTCACAAATGGGTTCATGTCAAGCTCCTGCTTCTTCTTCCAGGCTCCAGCTGGCAATGGCAGTCCATCGATGGTGCCATCGTGCTCCCAGTTTTACCAGACTCCTCGAGGGAGCTGACCCAGCGATATGACCTGTGCGTAACTGGGGAAGGTCTCTCCCACCTCCAGTCCCTGAACAGACAGTGGCTGCTCAAACTCATACCCCACATCCAGGTCTTCGCCAGGGTGGTGCCAAAGCAGAAGGTGAGGGATCACAGCTGGTGGTAAAACCCAATTTTAGCATTTTAGCAGAGTTTTCCTGCAGAGTCTGGGGGCCACGTAGACGTTGGCACATGATTAATGCTAAAGGTCTTCAACTGGGTCCTCCACTGGGGTCACACCAACCCCGTGGATGCTCCAGGCTGGGGGAAGAGTGGGTGGAAAAGGACCTGGGGGTGTTGGTCAACTTGTTGGTGAATGTTGGTGAAGCTGAATATGAGCCAGCAGAGTGCCCAGGTAGCCAACACCAACCCCGTGGATGCTCCAGGGTGGGGGAAGAGTGGGTGGAAAAGGACTTGGGGGTGTTGGTCAACAACGAGCTGAATATGAGCCAGCAGAGTGCCCAGGTAGCCAAAAGGCCACCAGCATGTCCTGTGTCAGCCACAGTGTGGCCAACAAGACTGGGGCAGTGATGGTCCCCTTGGACTGGGCACTGGTGAGGCCCCACCTCAAGTGCTGTGGCCAGTTTTGGGTCCCTTTCCACAAAGAAAAAAGATCTTGAGGGGCTGGAGCGGGTCCAGAGAAGGGCAACGGAGCTGGTGAGGGGTCTGGAGCTCGAGGAGAAGGGGCTGGAGAACTTGTTGAGGAGAAGGGTCTGGAGAACTTGTGAGGAGCAGCTGAGGGAGCTGGGGGTGTTCAGCCTGGAGAAGAGGAGGCTGAAGGGAGACCTTCTTGCTCTCTCCAACTTCCAGAGAGCAGAGAATTGGGACAGGCAGGCTCCAAAACCTCACTCCATGTGGGTTTCTTTTCTGCAGGAGTTTGTAATCACAACTTTGAAGAGCTTGGGCTACGTCACGCTGATGTGTGGGGACGGCACCAATGACGTCGGGGCTCTGAAACACGCCGACGTGGGTGAGTCCACAGGGGTCTCCTGGAGCCCCATCTCAGTTGGGTTTGTGTTGAGGAACGTTAACCCAGTTTCTCCGGTGTTTGGAGGGCTGGGATCACAGAATCACAGAACGATAGGGGTTGGAAGGGACCTTCTGGAGATCATCTCCTCCAACCTCCCAGCCAGAGCAGGGGCACCCAGAGCAGGTCCTACAGGGTCCCATCCAGGTGGGGTTTGGAGTATCTCCAGAGATGGAGGCTCCCCCACCTCTCTGGGCAGCCTCTCCCAGGGCTCTGTCACCTTCAAAGTCAAGAAGTTCCTTCTCATGTTGAGATGGAAGTTCTCATGTTCCAGTTTGTGCCCGTTCCCTCTTGTCCTGTCACTGGGCACCACTGGAAGAAGCCTGGCCCCATCCTCCTGACACCCACCCTTCAAGTATTTGTAGGTGTTGATCAGATCCCCCCTCAGTCTTCTCTTCTCCAGACTCCAAAGCCCCAAGTCCCTCAGCCTTTTCTCAGCAGAGAGATGCTCCAGCCCCTCATCATCTTCGTACCCCTTTGCTGGACCCTCTCCAGCAGTTCCCTGTCCTTCTGGAACTGGGGAGCCCAGAACTGGTCCCAGTGCTCCAGATGGGGCCTCCCCAGGGCAGAGCAGATCAGAGGGGGAGGATGACCTCCTTTGAGGTTCTCCACGTTCTTCCTGATGCCCCCCAGGATGCCATTGGCCTTCTTGGCCACCAGGGCACGTTGGTGGCTCGTGGGCATCCTGTTGTCCCCCAGGACCCCCAGGTCTTTCTCCTCAGAGCTGCTCTCCAGCAGGTCACCCCCAACCTGTCCTGGGGCAGGGGGTTATTCCTCCCCAGGAGCAGGACCCTCCACTTGCCCTTGGTGGAACTTCATCAGGTTCCTCTCTGCCCAACTCTCCAGCCTGTCCAGCTCTCACTGGATGGTGGCCCAGCCTTCTGCTGTGGTAGCCACCCCTCCCAGTGTCACCTTCTGGAAGCCACCCCCAACCTGTCCTGGTGCAGGGAGTTATTCCTCCCCAGGGGCAGCACCCTACACTTGCCCTTGGTGGAACTTCATCAGGTTCCTCTCTGCCCAACTCTCCAGCCTGTCCAGGTCTCACTGGATGGTGGCCCAACCTCTGGTGTGTCACCTGCTTGTCCCAGTTGGGTGTCACCAGCAAAGGTGTTGAGGGTCATCACCTTCGAGCGGGAGGATCTCTGTCCTGGTGGAACAGTTGGGGTTCCTGCTGCCTCAAAATCTCTGCTGGGGAAGGGATGACAACCCTTTTTCCCCACAGCTGATGTCTTGGTGCCCCTGCAGGTGTGGCACTGTTGGCCAACGCTCCCGAGAGGTTGCCAGAACGGAAGAAGAGACCTCGGGATGGTCCCGGTGATGGGAGACCTGCCCTGCCCTCCGTGGGGAGCGGGACCGTGAAACCCACCTCCCGTGGGGCCAAGCACAGGGTCATGTCCCAAAGAGAGGAGCAACTCGCCATCCAGAGGGTCAGTTCTTAGATGTTTCCAAGCCCTTTAACTTATCCTGGCTCTTTTTTCCTCCTAATCCATGAAAGGGCAGGATGTCCTAGGAAAAGATGGGTTTTTCTCCTCTTCTTTCTGAAATAACAATAGATTTGGGCAGAGAAGATGCTGCTTTTCCATCCAACCATCGAGTTAAGGCTTCAAACGTGAAGCTTCTTGGCCTCAAATGGGGAAAAGGGGGATGTGGGATGGTGGGAGATCATCTTGGGTCCATCTTTTTTCTCTTCTTGGCCCGCAGGAGCGGATCAGTCAGGTCCTGAAGGATTTGGAAGAGGAGAGGGTACCCGTGGTGAAGTTGGGGGACGCCAGCATCGCGGCCCCCTTCACCTCCAAACTCTCCTCCATTCAGTGCAGTAAGTTCCTGCTGAGGGTTGAAGGGCTGGTGTGATCTCTCTGAGTCCAAGTTCCCCCAGAGAAATTGTTGTAGTTTGAGAAAACCCACAATTTATTGTCTTTTAGACAATTAGTCCATCACCCCGTGACCCCTCCCCAACCAGGAAGGGGATTTGGGGGAAAACAAGAAAACCTGAGGGTCAAAATATAAACAGATTTAGTAGAATAAGAGTAGATAATTAATGTTAATAACAGTAAAGGACCAATATTGATCCTGATACTGATATAAAATAGAGGAGGATTATCCTCAGCCCAATTTCTCAGGAGGAAACTGGGTGCTCCCAGCAAAAGTGGGACCCTGCGAGCCAGAGGAAGGGAAGGGCTCAGGGATCCAGCCCCGGGGCAAGGATTTCTCAGGATGGCAGGAAAAACTCAACAAATTTCCTAATTTATATAGAATGTGATGTTCATGGTGTGAAATAACCCTGGTGGCAGCTTGGGACGAGTGCCTGGGTCTCACTCCACCTCATCCCCACCCCTGGGGAGCTCAAAAACACCAAGACCTTGAATCCCACACCCAGAGCTGCTGATAAAGTGACTATTTTCACCAATTTCAGCCAGTGGAGTTTTCTCAAAGTGCAGTTTTCCCAAAGATTAGAAGAGAAATTAGTCCTGTGTGGCTCAGCCCAGGACAGGAATGAGTCTAGATCCGAAAGAAGCCAAGACAGAGAGGGTGTGGGGAGGTGAGAAATGCCCCCAAATCTGGGGGCAAGGATTTCTCAGGATGGCAGGAAAAACTCAACAAATTTCCTAATTTATATAGAATGTGATGTTCATGGTGTGAAATAACCCTGGTGGCAGCTTGGGACGAGTGCCCGGGTCTCGCTCCACCTCATCCCCACCCCTGGGGAGCTCAAAACCACCAAGACCTTGAATCCCACACCCCAGATCTGCTGATAAAGTGAATATTTTCACCAATTTCAGCCAGTGGAGTTTTCCAAAAGTGCAGTTTTCCCAAAAAAGTGCAGCGTTAAGGGAGAAGTTTGTCCTGTGTGGCTCAGC
This sequence comes from Calidris pugnax, assembly GCF_001431845.1. Taxonomy (NCBI): domain Eukaryota; kingdom Metazoa; phylum Chordata; class Aves; order Charadriiformes; family Scolopacidae; genus Calidris; species Calidris pugnax. The sequence continues at coordinate 275,367 of NW_015090826.1, forward strand.
CCAGGACAGGAATGAGTCTAGATCCCAAAGAAGCCAAGACAGAGAGGGTGTGGGGAGGTGAGAAATGCCCCCAAATCTGTGGCTTTGCCAACTTTTTGTGCTGAGCAACCTTGGAGGGGGAGAAGGGTTGGTTCTTGGATGGGGACGAGAGCGTTGAGGGGTTAAATTGTTTATATTTTGCTTCGGAAAAAGGAGAAAACTGAGGGGACAAAGCCCCAGAACCAAAAAAAAGAGAAAACTGAGGGGACAAAGCCCCAGAACCAAAAAAAAGAGAAAACTGAGGGGACAAAGCCCCAGAACCAAAAAAAAGAGAAAACTGAGGGGACAAAGCCCCAGAACCAAAAAAAAGAGAAAACTGAGGGGACAAAGCCCCAGAACCAAAAAAAAGAGAAAACTGAGGGGACAAAGCCCCAGAACCAAAAAAAAGAGAAAACTGAGGGGACAAAGCCCCAAAACCTGATTTTTTGGGTTTTTTTTGTTTCCAAACGCTCCTTTAGTTTGCCACGTCATCAAGCAAGGTCGTTGCACCCTTGTGACCACCCTCCAGATGTTCAAGATCCTTGCCCTCAACGCCCTGATCCTTGCTTACAGCCAGAGCGTCCTCTACTTGGAAGGGGTGAAGTTCAGTGATTTTCAGGCCACTCTGCAGGGGCTGCTCTTGGCTGGTTGCTTCCTCTTCATCTCCAGGTCCAAGGTAAGAGGAGAGCAGGGCCTTGGGACGGCTGTCGTCTCAGAGATGCCTCTTTTTTCCCCAAAAAAGCCATTTGTTGTAATAAATTAACACTCCGCGGTGTTAATTCCCTTGTTAATCCCAAGAGGGATTCTTGGAGGTTTTTCCTGGAAGAGGGGCTCTTGGTTGAGATGGCTGTCGTCTCAGAGATGCCTCTTTTCTCCCCAAAAAAGCCATTTGTTGTAATTAATTAACACTCCGCGGTGTTAATTCCCTTGTAGGTCGTTGCACCCTTGTGACCACCCTCCAGATGTTCAAGATCCTTGCCCTCAACGCCCTGATCCTTGCTTACAGCCAGAGCGTCCTCTACTTGGAAGGGGTGAAGTTCAGTGATTTTCAGGCCACTCTGCAGGGGCTGCTCTTGGCTGGTTGCTTCCTCTTCATCTCCAGGTCCAAGGTAAGAGGAGAGCAGGGCCTTGGGACGGCTGTCGTCTCAGAGATGCCTCTTTTTTCCCCAAAAAAGCCATTTGTTGTAATAAATTAACACTCCGCGGTGTTAATTCCCTTGTTAATCCCAAGAGGGATTCTTGGAGGTTTTTCCTGGAAGAGGGGCTCTTGGAGGACTTTCCTGACAGAGGGGTTCTTGGAGGACTTTCCTGAAAGAGGGATTCTTGGAGGACTTTCCTGACAGAGGGGTTCTTGGAGGACTTTCCTGAAAGAGGGGTTCTTGGAGGACTTTCCTGAAAGAGGGGTTCTTGGAGGACTTTCCTGAAAGAGGGGTTCTTGGAGGACTTTCCTGAAAGAGGGGTTCTTGGAGGACATTCCTGAAAGAGGGATTCTTGGAGGACATTCCTGAAAGAGGGATTCTTGGAGGACGTTCCTGAAAGAGGGGTTCTTGGAGGTTATTCCTGACAGTGGGGTTCTTGGAGGTTATTCCTGAAAGAGGGGTTCTTGGAGGTTATTCCTGAAAGAGGGGTTCTTGGAGGTTTTTCCTGAAAGACGGGTTCTTGGAGGCTTTTCCTGACAGAGGGATTCTTGGAGGCTTTTCCTGAAAGAGGGTTTTTTGGAGGCTTTTCCTGAAAGAGGGATTGTTGGAGGACTTTCCAGACAGAGGGGTTCTTGGAGGACTTTCCAGACAGAGGGGTTCTTGGAGGACTTTCCAGACAGAGGGGTTCTTGGAGGACTTTCCAGACAGAGGGGTTCTTGGAGGACTTTCCTGAAAGAGGGGTTCTTGGAGGACGTTCTTGACAGAGGGGTTCTTGGAGGACGTTCTTGACAGAGGGGTTCTTGGAGGATGTTCTTGACAGAGGGGTTCTTGGAGGATATTCCTGACAGAGGGGCTCTTGGAGGCTTTTCCTGACAGTGGGATTCTTGGAGGACATTCCTGAAAGAGGGGTTCTTGGTGGACTTTTCTGACAGTGGGGTTCTTGGAGGACTTTTCTGACAGTGGGGTTCTTGGAGGACTTTTCTGACAGTGGGATTCTTGGAGGACTTTCCTGACAGAGGGATTCTTGGAGGCTTTTCCTGACAGTGGGGTTCTTGGAGGACTTTCCTGACAGAGGGATTCTTGGAGGCTTTTCCTGACAGAGGGGTTCTTGGAGGACTTTCCTGACAGTGGGATTATTGGAGGCTTTTCCTGAAAGAGGAGCTCTTGGAGGACTTTCCTGACAGTGGGATTCTTTGAGGATGTTCCTGACAGTGAGATCTTGGAGGACTTTCCTGAAAGAAGGATTCTTGGAGGATATTCCTGACAGTGGGATTCTTGGAGGACATTCCTGACAGAGGGCTTCTTGGAGGACTTTCCTGACAGAGGGGTTCTTGGAGGACATTCCTGACAGAGGGGTTCTTGGAGGACATTCCTGACAGAGGGATTCTTGGAGGACTTTCCTGACAGTGGGATTCTTGGAGGACATTCCTGAAAGAGGAGTTCTTGGAGGACTTTCCTGAAAGAGGGGCTCTTGGAGGCTTTTCCTGACAGTGGGATTCTTGGAGGACATTCCTGAAAGAGGAGTTCTTGGAGGACTTTCCTGAAAGAGGGATTCTTGGAGGCTTTTCCTGACAGTGGGATTCTTGGAGGCTTTTCCTGACATTGGGGTTCTTGGAGGCTTTTCCTGAAAGAGGGGTTCTTGGAGGATAATTCTTGAAATGGGGGTTCTTGGGGGCTTTTCCTGACAGAGAGGTTCTTGGAGGACATTCCTGACAGTGGGCTTCTTGGGGGATATTCCTGACAGAGGGGTTCTTGGAGGACATTCATGAAAGAGGGGTTCTTGGAGGCTTTTCCTAAAAGAGGGGTTCTTGGAGGCTTTTCCTGAAAGAGGGATTCTTGGAGGACTTTCCTGACAGAGGGGTTCTTGGAGGATTCTCTTGACAGTGGGGTTCTTGGAGGACTTTCCTGACAAAGGGATTCTTGGAGGACATTCCTGAATTACTGAAAGTGGGATCTTGAAGGATATTCCTGAAAGAGGGGTTCTTGGAGGACTTTCCTGACAGTGGGGTTCTTGGAGGATATTCTTGAAAGAGGGGTTCTTGGAGGCTTTTTCTTAACATGAGATTCCTGCAGGAATCCCAAGTAAACATTAAGCAGATTCTGCCCGGAAATTGCCTCCAGATGATCCAAACCCACTCAAATCCACCCCGTTTGCTTTTTTTTTTCCCCTCCCCAGCCTTTAATTCTCTTGACAGTGGAATTCTTGGGAGGCTTTTTCTTAACATGGGATTCCTTCAGGATGTTCCTGCAGGAATCCCAAGTAAACATTAAGCAGATTCTGCCCGGAAATTGCCTCCAGATGATCCAAACCCACTCAAATCCACCCCGTTTGCTTTTTTTTTTCCCCTCCCCAGCCTTTGAAGACTCTTTCCAAGGAGCGACCGCTGCCCAACATCTTTAACCTCTACACGGTGCTGACGGTGCTGCTGCAGTTCCTGGTGCATTTCCTCAGCCTGGTTTATCTCTACCGGGGGGCTCAGGCTCTCAGCGACCCCAAGTGAGTTGTTTTTCCCTCCCAACACCCCAATATTTTCCCTGGTTCCCACTTCCAGGAGGGTGGAGAGAAGCCTCCCTCACCCCAGGGCCCTTTCTGGGGATGCTTCCTCAAACCCACTGAGCTTTGAGGGGTAAAATATGTTTGATGTGGCCAGAAAAAAACAACTTTGAGTCGTCCATCGAGCGCGTGGGGCTCAGCAGGGTGTGGAAATATGGTCTGAGGCGTTGGGTTTCCAATATCTACTGCCCCCAGGGGAAAGGGAAATAGAAGGAACCCCAATGAGGTGGATTTTGGGGAAGTTAATAAAGAAAAACACATAAAATCCCCTCATTTTTTTCCCCACTTGATTTTTGTGTTAAAAAAAGAACCCAATGATTCACCTGCGCTTGCAGTATCTCACTATTTGGGAACAAACTGGTTTTACCCAATAAAATTTAAATAAACTGGGGTCAGGGGGGGGCTGGGGTGAGGGAAGATGAATATTCCTGGTGATTCCAAGCCCCTCATCTCCTGTTGGGTTCCCTTCCAGGCAGGAGGAATTCGTGGATCTCTACAAGGAGTTTGAGCCCAGCCTTGTGAACAGCACCGTCTACATCATGTCCATGGCCATGCAGATGGCCACCTTCGCCATCAACTACAAGGTAATTAGTGTTTAATTGTGCTCAATGGATGTACGTCCAGATGGTGGCCAGTCACAAGTGGTGTGTTTCAAGGCTCAGTGTTGGGCCCATTTCTGTTGAACGTCTTTATTGATGATCTCGAGAAGGACATAAGGTGGAACATCAGCAAGTTTGCAAGATGACACCAAGTTAAGCAGGAGTGGTGAGTCCCAGGAGGAGAGGGAAGCTTTACAAGAGGATCTAGAGAGATTGGATCACTGGGCTAATGAGTTTCAACAAGGGCAAGTGCCAGGTCCTGCACTTGGGCCACAAGAACCCCCTGCAGCGCTACAGGCTGGGGGAAGTGTGGCTGGAGCTGCCTGGAGGAAAGAGACCTGGGGGTTTTAGTTGAGAAATAGCTGAATATGAGCCAAGAGTGTGCCCAGGGGGGCAAGAAAGCCAATGGCATCCTGGCTTGTATCAAAAATAGTGTGACCAGCAGAAGTAGGGAGGTGATTGTGCCCCTGTACTCAGCACTGGTGAGGCCACACCTCGAGTGTTGTGTCCAGTTTTGGGCACCTCAATCCAAGAGAGATCTGGAGGTGCTGGAGCGGGTGCAGAGGAGGGCAACGAAGCTGGGGAAGGGCCTGGAGAACAAATCCAGGTGAAGAGCAATTGAGAGAGCTGGGACTGTTGAGTTTGAGGAAGAGGAGGCTGAGGGGAGACCTCATCACTCTCTACAACTACTTGAAAGGACACTGTAGAGAGGTTGGTGCTGGTCTCTTCTCACAGGTAATTAGTGACAGAACGAGAGGGAACGGCTTCAAGCTCCAACAGGGGAGGTTTAGATTGAACATTAGGAAGGAATTTTTCACCCAAAGAGTGGTGTTTAAGGGCCGTTTAGATGCAGTGCTGAGGGACATGGTGTAGGGGAGGACTTTGGAGAGTAGGGGAGATGGTTGGACTCCATGATCCCAAGGGTCTCTTCCAACCTAGACCATTCTATGATTCTAATTACTTCTTAATCACTTCTCCAGCACTCCCAGAGAAGAGATTTGATAATTAAAGGTGCAATAATGTTGTTCTTTCATCGCCAACTCCCTGTTGTTGGTGCTCTGTGGGGAAAACCTTCTTTTTTGCACCAAATTGCAATGAGCTGAGTGTCCCAGATGGTAGTAGCTCCAAAACTTCTCCTCAGGGTTTCTCCTCGTTGTCTTTTAGGGCCACCCTTTCATGGAGAGTCTGAGGGAGAACAAACCTTTGCTCTGGAGCATCCTCCTTTCGGGACTTGCCATCGTGGGGCTCCTCACGGGTTCCTCGCCCGAATTCAACGAGCAGTTTGGTTTGGTTGAAATCCCCACCGAGGTGAGAGACGGCGGTTGACTTCTACACGCGGTTCCTTGGGGGGAGAACATGACTTTGGGAGGAATTTTGAAGGTTTTAGCAAAATATCAGGGAGATGATAACTCAGGGGAGCTCTGCGGGACCTAAAGAGCTTGACTTGAGAGGATGTGGGAGCTTCTGCTGAAGTATTGGGGGGTCAACACAGGCTTGGGGGGCAAGGGATGGAGAAGTAGTCCTGAGGAGAAGGACTTGGGGGTGTTGGGGGGTGAGAAGCTCAACAGGAGCCCAAAAATCTCCCAGAATCCTGGGCTGGGTCCCCAGTAGGGAGAGAAGGGGGGAGAAAAAGGGGGGATTTAGGGAGAAATTGTTGACTCTGAGGGTGGGGAGAGCCTGGCCCAGGTTGCCCAGAAGAGCTGTGGCTGCCCCATCCCTGGAGGGGTTCAAGGCCAAGGTTGGAGGGGGCTTGGAGCAACCTGCTCTGGTGGGAGGTGTCCGTGGATGGAGCTCAATGGTCTTGAAGGTCCAGGTTGCCCAGAGGAGCTGTGGGGTTGCCCAGAGAACCTTGAAGAGGTTCAAGGCCAAGGTTGGATGAGGCTTGGAGCAACCTGCTCTGGTGGGAGGTGTCTGGGATGGAGCTCAATGGTCTTTAAGGTCCCTTCCCACCCAAACCCTTCCATGATTCCATGAGCAGGGCCATCTCCACCCAGCCCAGGTGGCTCAAAGCCTTGTCCAACCCAACCTTGAAGGTTCCCAGGGACGGGGCATCAAAGAGGGGAGATTGAGATGAGATTTTGGGCAAGAACTTCTTTGCTGGGAGGGTGGTGTGACCCTCTGCCCAGGTTGCCCAGAGGAGCTGTGGGGCTGCCCCATCCCTGGAGGGCTTCAAGGCCAAGGTTGGAGGGGGCTTGGAGCGACCTGCTCTGGTGGGAGGTGTCCAGGGGTGGAATTAGATGGTCTTTAAGGTCCCTTCCCACCCAAACCATCCTGCCATGATGATTATTTTTACAGCATACTGTGAAATTTTTACCATTTAGCCCTTTTTCCACCAAAGGGGCAGAAGCTCAGGTCGTGGTTGAGCAGAGGCCAATATTTTGGGGGGACAGAGAATCCGAGGGGGAGAAAGGAGAAATTTGGAGTAAGGGGGGGGGATAATAACGACTTGTTTTGTCTCCCCCCAGTTCAAGATGGTGATCACGAAGGTCTTGTTGGCCGATTTCTTCCTGGCCTTGTTGGTGGACAGAATCCTTCAGTTCCTTTTGGGGAGCGCCAAGCTCAAAGTGCCTTCTTGAAAGAGCTTCCAAGGTCCTGCCCGTCCCCCCCTCCCTGGGGTGGGAGGGACTTTTTGGGGGGAAACATCCCGAAAAACCAACCCCCTTCTTCCTTCTCCTCACCATGAAAACTCTGAGCCGGTTCAGCCCCAGGAAAAAGTGGAACTTTTCTTCCCAATCATGTGGGAAATCACCTCCGTGAAACCCAAAATCAACAACAAACAACAACAACAACAAAAAAGTGACTTTTTTTTTTGGTTTTTTTGCAATGTTTTCCGGGCCGGGCCACCAACTCTTGGGGGGGAGTTTTGTGACTTGCCCTAAGGTTTAAGGAAAACGTTTTAGAGAATTTATTTGGTAACTAAAAACAAAATCAAAAAAATCCAAATCTGCTGTATTTTGAAAAGTGGGGTTGGGGTATTTTTTTTTTTGGTTTTTAACTTCTTTTTTTGTGGGGTTGGAAGTTTTTTGGGGCAACAAGGAGACAGAGCGAAACGGCGAACGCGAGGCCGAGGGAGGAGGAGGTTTTTCCACCATGAAAAAAATGCAAAAAACCCCAAAAATACCCTCAGGAATGGCCAGAATAACGAATTTTAACGTCGCCGGAGCCCAACCACTGCCAAGAACTTCTCCCCGTTGTGCTGCTGCCTGGAATTTTGATTTCCCAACTCATTACAATTAAGATTTTAATATTTTTGGGGGGGTTGAGAAGAGAAAAGAAAAGGAAAAAAAATCAAAACCACCCTTATTTTTCTCCCCGAGCGATTTCTGGGCTGGATTTGTGATTCTTTGGTGTCCCCTGAAATTTCAGCTGGGAGAGAGCGAGGAGTGTGGCCCCCCCAGGAATCAGGGGGGCCTTGGAGGTGCCCCCCCCGGTGTTAACAGACACCAGGGGGGAGCCTGGCAGCGGCCGTTCTCTCCACCACGAAAGGATAATTATACTGAAAAGGAATAATTAACGAGTGAGGTCGAAAAACTCCAAATCTGACCCCCCCCCCACCCCCAGAGGCCCCCCCAAGACATTGGGGGGGGTCCTTGGAGGTGCCCCCCCCGGTGTTAACAAACACCAGGGGGGAGCCTGGCAGCGGCCGTTCTCTCCACCACGAAAGGATAATTATACTGAAAAGGAATAATTAACGAGTGAGGTCGAAAAACTCCAAATCTGACCCCCCCCCACCCCCAGGAAAACGGCCCCGTTACCTCCTTCTCGATGTCGGCGACTGATTTAACGTTCAGCTCGGCCAGGAGAGCCTGAAAAAAGAGAGAATAATTACTAATTAAGCAGAATTTGGAGGTAGGAGGGAGAAAAGGGGGTTAATTAAAGGGAGACTCACGGTGCTGCCGGCGCCGAGTTTGCTCTGGAATTTGGGGTGCAGCGTGAAGGGGACCCCGTCCATCGCTGGGGGGAAGGGAAAGAGCATTTAGGAACCTCCAAAAAGCTGCTGGGGAGCAATTCTTTAATTTGCTTTAATTATTTAATTAGCAGGAGGGGGCACCTCAGCACCCTGAGAAGAGTTTGAACGAAGGCGGTGAGAATAATTTAGCACAGATTAACTTTCAGGAAGTTTTTAAGTAAAAAAAAAACATAATTAAGGAAGAAGAGCGTGATTTTGGCTGGATTTGGATTGATATTTTTTAAATGAAATAGGAAAAAGGCTCGTTTTTCCTGCTTTTTTCTGCTTTTCTTACCCGAGAGGCCGTAGATGTTGGAGGAGTCGGAGAGAGCTTCGTGCTGAGCGGCGCCGCGGCGGAGGCTGCCCCTGCAGCAATTAATTAATAGTGTTAATTAGTTAATCATCTACCTTGACTTCAGCAAGGCTTTGGACACCGTGTCCCATAATATCCTCGTTGGGAAATTGAGGAATTGTGGTCTGGAAGAGGGGACAGGGAGGTGGATGGAGAACTTGGCTGTGGGACAGGACCCAAAGGGTCATGAGGAATGGAGCAGGTTCAAGTTGGAAGCCTGTGACCACTGGTGGCCCCCAGGGGTCCATACTTGGTCCAGTGCTGGTCAATATATGACCTGGAGGAGGGGTTGAGATGTCCCCTCAGCAAGTTGGCTGATGATACCAAACTGGGAGGACTGGGTGACACCCCGGAGTGGCTGGGCCACCATCCAGGGTGACCTGGACAGGCTGGAGAGCTGGGCAAGGAAGAACCTCTTGAGGTTCACCAAGGACAAGTGAAGGGTCCTGATGAGGAAGAACCTCCTCAGGAAGGAAGAAGAACCTCCTGAGGTTCACCAAGGACAAGTGAAGGGTCCTGATGAGGAAGAACCTCCTCAGGAAGGAAGAAGAACCTCCTGAGGTTCACCAAGGACAAGTGAAGGGTCCTGATGAGGAAGAACCTCCTCAGGAAGGAAGAAGAACCTCCTGAGGTTCACCAAGGACAAGTGAAGGGTCCTGATGAGGAAGAACCTCCTCAGGAAGGAAGAAGAACCTCCTGAGGTTCACCAAGGACAAGTGAAGGGTCCTGATGAGGAAGAACCTCCTCAGGAAGGAAGAAGAACCTCCTTAGGTTCACCAAGGACAAGTGGAGGGTCCTGCAGCTGGGGAGGAAGAACCCCAGGCACCAGTTGAGGTTGAGGGTGGATCTACTGGGAAGCATCTCTGAGGAGAAGGATCTGGTGGACAGTAGACTCTCCAGGAGCCAGCAATGGGCCCTGGTGGCCAAGAGGCCAATGGGATCCTGGGCTGCGTAGGGTAGAGTGTGGCCAGGAGGTGGAAGGAGGTCATTGTCCCCCTCTGCTCTGCACTGGGGAGGCCACAACTGGAATCCTGCGTCCAGTTCTGGGCTCCCCAGTTCAAGAGGGATAGGGAACTGCTGGAGAGAGTCCAGCGAAGGGCAACAAAGATGATTCAAGGATTGGAGCATCTCCCTGATGAAGAAAGACTGAGAGAGCTGGGACTCTTTAGCCTGGAGAAGAGAAGGTTGAGGGGAGACCTTCTTCATGCTTCCAAGGATCTAAAGGAGGATGGAGCCGGACTCTTTTCAGGGGTTCCCAGTGAGAAGGACGAGGGGCAACGGGCACAAGTTGGACCAGAAGAGGTTCCACTCAAATATGAGGAGAAACTTCTTCACAGTGAGGGTGGCAGAGCCCTGGAAGAGGCTGCCCAGGGAGGGTGTGGAGTCCCCTTTAGTGGAGTCTCCTTCTTCTGGAGATCTTCAAGCCCCACCTGGATGCTCCTGAGGAACATGCTCTGACAAACTCTAGACAATCCTGCTTCATCTAGTTGGACTAGATGATCTCTATGGTCCCTTCCAACTCCAAAAATTCAGTGAAATTCAATGAAATTCAGTGAAGAGGGGAAAGGACAACGGGATGGAGATGCCACCAGCACCAGCCGGATTCATTCCCAGGTCCTGGACTGGTGAGACTGGGGAGGAGGAAAACCAAATTAATATTAATTAAGGAAGGAATGAGGTGGGACCTACTTTCGGTCCTGGGGGTGGAGGGAGAGGTGACCCAGGGCGGCGCTGAGGTTTCGGGGAGGGGGCACGGGGGGGCCCCGCTTGGAAACCGGCCCTTTTTTACACCAAAGGGCGAAATTGCCCATTTCCCTGCAAAATAATAATTAAAAAAAGTGAAGTTTTTGCCGTGAAAAGGGGGAGGGGGGGGTGAGGGAAGGGACCGCCCCCCCCCCGCCTTTACCCGATTTTGATGTAGGGGGGGAGGGCTTTGCTCTTGGGGCTGAGCTGAATGTCCAGCACCGCCGTCTCCGCCGCCTCCACCGGCACCAGCTTCACGTAAAGGCGTTTTTTCCGGGAAACGCCGGTTCCTGCGGGGGGGGGAGAGGAAAGAACCGGGGCAGAAACCGGGGGGGGTGGCCCCGTTTCGCACCCCCCTCCCCTCGTCCGGTACTTACGAGGCTCCGGGAACTCCGGGGCGCGGCTGTAACCGGGGGGTTGCGGGCTCCGGTCGCTCAGCACCACAACGTCGGTCACCACCGAAGCGGGAGCCGCCTGGACGGGACGGGACGGGATGTCGGTACCGGAACCCCCGGTGTGTGTGTCCCCTTCCCCGGTCTCCCGGTAACCCCACCCCGGTCCCGTTCCCCGCACCTGGGCTCCGCCGGTGCTCACGCACAGGAACCCGCCGCTCTTGTGCCCGAAGCCTTTGCCCAGGTTGGCCGCCGCGCCGTCCACGGTAACGGTGATCTGAGGGCACGGGGAGCGTCAGCCTCCGGTGGGACCGGGAGGCGATGCCTTCCCCCGTTGCCCGTCCCCCCCCGTTCCGTTCCCTACCGCCTTCCAGCCGGCGGGGGCCGCCTCGGGGGAAGCGGCCCAACCGACGCCGGTGAGCGGGACCTCCTCCTCCGCCGCCGCCATGGCCGCCGCTTACTCCCCGGGAGTGGCGGAGCCCCGCCCCCCGCCGCGCCCTCTGGGCACCCATTGGCCGTCTACCAGCTACGGCTGCGACGATTGGTTGGCGCGCTCCGAGTGGCGTGCGCGCCAGCCAATAAGCAACAAGACACCGCTCTCAAGCCGTCCTTCAAACGCGGAAGCGATGGGGATTCCGTCTTCTCATTGGGTGGTGCAGACCGCGGCTACGGCGATTGGCTGGGGCGCTCTGAGCGACGCGCGCATTGACCAATAAGAAACCACCGACCCTCCCTCAAAGAAGACGTAGAAACACGGAAGTGCGGCTGCACCGGGGGAAGCACCGGGGGGCTCCCGCCGCCTTTATTGCCCGAAGCCCCCGCACCCTCAGCTCTCCGCCGGCGGGGCGGCGATCAGCTTCCTCACGGGAGAGTTCTCCAGCTGCCGGAAGGTCCTGGCGGCTGGAAAAGGAACGGGGGGGATGGAAACAATACACCCGTTAAACCCCCCCTCTCCGGTACCGGCCGGTAACCCCCCCCCCCTCCCTCCCCGGTTCCCGGTGGGCTCCGTCTCACCGAGCTGCTGCGAGAGGCGCTGTAAGAACCGCCGGCTGTCCTCGCTGAAAGCCTGCACCAGATTGGCCGCTTGTTGGAGCTCGTCGAGCTACCAAAAAACCCAAAAATGGTAAAAATAAAGTGAAAAATCCGGTTTAACCGGTTACCGGGAGGGGGGAGGGGGGTGTTTTGGCCGCTCACCGCCAGCTCCACCGAGCTCAGCGCCTCCCCCTGCGCCTCCAGGATGCGGCCGTAGTCGGGTTTGGTGCCGAGGAGCCCGGCCTGGGAGCTCGGGGGGGGGTCGGGGCCGGGGCCCGGTGACCTGGAACGGGAGGGAACGGGATGAACGGGATGGAATGGAATGGAATGGAACAGGATGGGATGGAACAGGATGGAACGGAACGGGACAGGACAGAATGGAACGGGATGGGACGGAACGGGATGGAACAGGATGGAACGGGACAGAATGGGATGGAATGGAATGGGATGGGATGGAACAGGATGGAATGGGACAGAACGGAACAGGATGGGACAGAATGGAGTGGGATGGAACAGGATGGAATGGGATGGAACGGAATGGAACGGGACAACAGGATGGAATGGAATGGAACGGGACAGGATAGAATGGGACAGAACGGGATGGGATGGAATGGAACGGAACAGAACGGGATGGAACGGGACGGGATGGGATGGAACGAAATGGAATGGAACGGAATGGAACGGGATGGGATGGAATGGAACGGAATGGAATGGAACGGAACAGGATGGAATGGGACGGAATGGGACAGAACAGGACAGAACGGGATGGAATGGAACAAGATGGAATGGGACAGGATGGAAAGGGATGGAACGGAATGGAATGGGACAGAATGGAATGGGACAGAATGGAATGGAATGGGATGAAGGGATGAAATGGGATGAAAGGGAATGGGACAGGATGGGATGGAACAGGACAGAACAGGATGGAATGGAACGGGACGGAATGGGACAGAACGGGAAGGAACGGGATGGAACGGGATGGAAAGGGACGGAATGGAACGGGACGAACGGGATGAAACGGGACAAAACGGGACGGAACAGAATGGGACAGGATGGGATGGGATGGAATGGAACAGGATGGGGTGGGATGGGACGGAACAGGACAGGATGGAATGGAACAGAACGGGATGGGACGGAGCGGGATGGAATGGAACAGAACAGGATGGAATGGAATGGAACAAAACGGAATGGGATGAACAGGATGGAATGAACAGGATGGAATGGAACGGGACGGAATGGGATGGAACGGGATGGAACAGGACAGAATGGAACGGGACGGAATGGAACGGAATGGAACAGGACGGAACGGGACAGGATGGGATGGAACAAAACGGAATGGGATGAACAGGATGGAATGGGATGGACGGAATGGAACGGGACAGAACGGGACGGAACAGGATGGAATGGGACGGGACGGAATGGGACGGAACGGAATGGGACGGAACGGAACGAACGGGATGAAACGGGATGGAACAGAATGGGACAGGATGGGACGGAACGGGATGGGATAGGATGGAACGGGACAGAATGGGATGGAACAGGATGGAATGGGATGAGATGGAATGGAATGGATCGGGATGAAATGGGATGGGACGGAACAGGATGGGATGGAACGGGATGGGATGGAATAGAACGGAATGGGATGGGATGGAAGGGAATGGAACGGGATGGGATGGAATGGAACGGGATGGGATGGAATGGAACGGGATGGAACGGGACGTTGAACGAGCCCAGCCCCAGCCCAGCCCCCTGGGGACCACCATTAGCCCCAGGCCACCAACCAACCCCCCTGTGCCTCCGATCCCAACCCTCCGAGCTCTGTCCTCAGGCCACTTCTCCGTCCACGTCCCTCTCCTCATCCCACCCGCGCTTCCCAAATCACCCATTTTTCCTTCCCAGCCCCAAAGGCAGGGAAAAGGGGACAGGGAGGGGACAGGGAGGGGACAGGGAGGGGACAATCCCCACCTGGACTTTTCCTCGGCGCTCTCCTGGTAGCGCAGTAAGAGCTGATCCCAGGACTGACACTCGGCAGAGAACCTGAGGAGGAAGAGGAGAGGAGGGAGCAGGGCTGGACCCGGGTCTTCCCTCAGGAAAACCACGCAAGAGTGTAGCAAAACCAGCTTAAATACACCCAAAATCCCCTCTTGGATGAGGCATCCGAACCCTCACCCGTGTTAGAATGGATCTTACCTGGCGATGTGCTCCTTAATTTGTGCCACTGACTCATCCAAAGCCGAGTCTGGTAAAATCCTAGAGGACAGAGAAGACAGCAGAAGGATTTAGGGGGGATCTGTGCGTTCCCCACGGGCAGGACAGAGGGATCTGCTGCCCATTTGGTGTTTGTGCAGAGAAAATCCTTAGAATCGCAGAATATAAAGGAGAAAAAGTCTCCTTGATAAAGATAACGCCCCTCTGAGGGTTCCTATGCTGGTGGCCTGGTGATACCAGCCCCAAAAATCCTCGTAGCAAGGATTTTTGGGGTCACTCTGCATGTTCAGACCATTGGGGAGGCCGTAAGGCAAAGCCAGAAGAACAGAATTGTGGAATTAGAGAAGGGTTTGGGTGGGAAGGGACCTTAAAGACCATCTAATTCCACCCCTGGACACCTCCCACCAGAGCAGGTCGCTCCAAGCCCCCTCCAACCTTGGCCTTGAACCCCCCTTCTCCAGGGATGGGGCAGCCACAGCTTCTCTGGGCAACCTGGGCCAGGCTCTCACCACCCTCAGAGTCAACAATTTCTCCCTAAATCTCCCCTTTTTCAGCTTAAAACCCTTCCCCCTGGTCCCATGGCTCCCCTCCCTCATCCCTGCT
>NW_015090826.1:290163-292452 GCF_001431845.1 Calidris pugnax
GAGACTTCAAGCCACTGCTCTACAAAAGCCATTAACCTCCTTTTATCCTCAAGGGCCTGCATCTCCAGGACCACGGCCAACACAGACAACGGTGGTTACTGGGCAAGAATAACACAATTACGCTGTAACCACCCTAAAAGTCGTGCCATGAAATTAAATTTCAATTTGCTGCAGGCTGCTGCCCGGCCAGTTTCTTGAAAGAAAGATTGATAAAGGGAGAATGTACCCGTGACATCTTGGTGAACAGGAGGCAGAGATTTTCGGCGTTTTATCCCCTTCAGGCTCGAGCGACACCAAGAGCGACGCTTGGCTCGAGGAGTGGTGCCAAGAAGTCTCGGGGACAAGCTAAAGGAAGTCATTGCCTGGTCGTTCCTGGGACTGCTCCTCCAGGGAGACATCCTCTTGGGGCTGGGACCACGGGGGCTCTTCCTGAGCCTGGGACTTTCCTGGGATCTCTTCATCCCGGCTGCTCCGGTCGTCTCACGAGAAGTAACATTCTTCTTGCTCCCAGCAGTTACAGCAGGTGGTGTTAGGAATGGCTCAGAATCTGGTTTTTTCTCTCCAGGGTCAGATTCTGAGAAAAAAAAACAGATGTAATCAATATATTAAGAGCATAAAAAGTGAGAAGAGGGTCTTCCCCAGGGATTCAAAAGCATTGAACCTGTTCCTTGCGCTTTGCTTCCTACTTGTCCTGGTTTGAGTGATACAGGAATAATCTCAGATCATGAAGTCCAACCCTGACAAACCCAGCACCAACCCGTGTTCCTCAGCCCCACATCTGCCTAGCTTTTAAATCCCTCCAAGGATGGCAACTCCCCAGATGTAATCAATACATTAAGAGCATAAAAAGGGAGAAGAGGGTATTCCCCAGGGATTCAAAAGCATTGAAGCTGTTCCTTGCGCTTTGCTTCCTACCTGTCCTGGTTTGAGTGATACAGTGTCCTGGTTTGAACGATCTCAAATCATGGAGTCCAACCATTAACCCAACCCTGACAAACCCAGCACCAACCCATGTCCCTCAGCCCCACATCTGCCCGGCTTTTAAATCCCTCCAAGGATGGCAACTCCACCACTGCTCTGGACAGCCTCCTCCAAGGCTTGAAAACCCTTTCAGTGAAGAAACCTTTCCCAACATCCATCCCAAACTTCCCCTGGCACAACTTGAGGCCATTTCATAGAATCATAGAATCATTCAGGTTGGAAGAGACCCTTGGGATCATCGAGTCCAACCATCTCCCCTACTCTACATAGTCCTTCCCTACACCATATTCCTCAGCA
Source organism: Calidris pugnax (assembly GCF_001431845.1). Classification (NCBI taxonomy): domain Eukaryota; kingdom Metazoa; phylum Chordata; class Aves; order Charadriiformes; family Scolopacidae; genus Calidris; species Calidris pugnax. The sequence goes on from NW_015090826.1 coordinate 291,442, forward strand.
CTGCATCTAAACGGCCCTTAAACACATCCAGGGATGGGGACTCAACCACCTCCCTGGGCAGCCTATTCCAGTGCCCAACCACTCCTTCTGTGAAAAATTCCTTCCTAATGTTGTCTAAACCTACCCTGTTGGAGCTTGAAGCCGTTTCCTCTCGTTCTGTCGTTAATCACCTGGGAGAAGAGACCAGCACCAACCTCTCTACAGAGTGATGAGGTCTCCCCTCAGCCTCCTCTTCCTCATACTAAACAGTCCCAGCTCCTTCAGCCGCTCTTCATATGGTTTGTCTTCCAGGCCCTTCCTCTTGTCTTCTTGCTTGGGAGAAGAAACTGACCCCCTTTTTCCCCACACCCTCCTCTCAGGGAGTTGGAGAGAGCGAGAAGGTCTCCCCTCAGCCTCCTTTTTCTCCAGTTTCAACATCCCCAGCTCCCTCAGCCTCTCCTCACAAGTTCTCCAGCCCCTTCTCCACAGGCTCCAGCCCCCTCACCAGCTCCATTACCCTTCTCTGGACACAGAGAATATCTTACTTGTCCTGAGGGGCCCAAAACCGAATATTCGAGGTGGGGCCTCACTAGTGCAGAATCCAGGGGGGACCATCACCACCCCCCCAGTCCTTCTGGCCACATCATTCCCGATCCAAACCAAGATGCTACTGGTCTTCTTGGCCACGCTGCTGGCTCTTATTCAGCCGGCTGTCAACCTAAAGCTTACCTGACACCGTACCTTCGGCCGCCGGGCGGGCTCCGCCGGGGGAAAGCTGAGGTGGAGAGGGGAAAAAACGATTAGGAGCCCGGCAGAGAGGTGTCCCCGCGGGGCGCCTTCAGCCGGATCTCCCCCTTTATCCCCGGCGCTCACCTCCTCCTTCTCCTCCGGTCCCTCAGGCGGCGGCGCTGAGGCGGCTGAAGCGGCGGCGGGCGGGGGCTCCGCCATGATGGCGGCCGTTGGGCGCGCGGCACGGCGGGAAAACGGCGCCCCTCAAGGAGGAGGGCGCACGCGCAGAGGCCGCCTCGCTCC
>NW_015090826.1:292498-295232 GCF_001431845.1 Calidris pugnax
AAAAGGAGAAAAAGGGAAGAAAAAAAAAAAAAAAAGGCTTTGGATGTTTATTATCTTTGATAAAATCTCAACTGAAAAGGATGGGGGGGGTGGACTCCGTGTTAACAGCTGCAGAAACGCACAAAAACCTTATCGTTATCCAGGTGGGTTTTGTTGGTTTGTGGTTGATTTTTTTTTCTTTCTTTCTTTCACTAGACATTAAATTAGAATTACGTGGAATGACAAGAGGATGGAAGGTCCTACCCGAGAGCAAAGTCCAGTGAGAGTTTTGGTAAAGCAACGTTCTGATTAATTAGCTCAGAATGAAATTCTAGTTAAGAAAAGCTTATTTTCCTATACAAAATTACAATACAGAGAACGCATACAATTACAATACAGGGGGTTTAACTGTTAGTAGCTATCAACTAGAACAGAAATTTCATAGTAAAAAACTTTATGGGAATTAAAATAAGTCAATTTTCTGAAGCTGTAAAACTTGAGACAGACGCCGAGTTCGAGAAGAGACACTTTTCCGACTCTTAACCAGAAAATCCATTATTTTTAAAAAAAAAAAAAAGAATTTGGTTAGGAAAATGAAGTTCTTTTTTAAAACAATTTCACATCCTGATGGGCTTTAAGTAAAAAGAACTCAACTGCGTGAGGCTGAGAGGTAGAGAGGTATCCTTGTCATCACAATCTTCTATTGGTTCCAGGGGGAGGGGGGGATTTCTGAGGTAATTAGCTGTGTGTCAAGTTGTATAAACAATAGTATTGGCAAAAGAGCAACATTGACAAATTACACTAATGACCTCTTTCCTCTCATCAATAGGTCCTAAAAACTTAATTAGACGCATCCGAATTAACACTTCCAGGGTCTCCAGCAGGTGAAGTGATTGATGAAGGGGTGGTAGCATCCTGCCAGCTGCCATTAGCCTGCAAGGGAGAACAAATACATCCTTTCATTAAATCTTTAAAAAAACTACTTGCAGGCAACAAAATATGCCTTTCAATATTTCCACCTTACAAGGAACGGGAAAGGAAATAACTACATATTGGCTTCAGCAAAGCACAGTCCATGAATATCCCAAAAATCTCATTTCCCCACAAGATTTTATGATGTTATTCATTCCATGTGCCATCTCTTTATGGCAATAATTAACTTGAGGGCACAAATTTTCTGGTGAGCAAAGCCAAAATTTTAAATCAAGTCTCCAGGAGGGAAAGGCTGGTTTATTAACCTACATCTTTTCCCAATTTTTTTAATTTTTCTTTTCCTATCCCCACATGGGAGATGGTCGAGGGAATAAAAAGTCCTCGTTTATTCGCAGAACGTTAACCAATTTCGGGCAGAATTTGGTGTTTGCAGTAAGTTAATACCTCAGTACATCTTACATCGATGCGCTGCGTCGTATACAAAGGATTCCCCACAATCGTGTCGTATCTCCCCGTCTGGTGGATGACGTGATGTAAGGAATCCATCTGGAACAAGATGCCATGGAGTGAGAACAATAAGGATTAAAAAAAAAAAAAGTCAATTTAAAGAAAAGCAGTACATATTTATTGGGCCAAAAAGTCTTTAAACAAGGGGAGAATTTTCTTGCAGGAATTTTTCTTTGCAGTTCTGGCTATTAACCAAGCTCTACCTTAATTAATTTGTTTTCAAGCAGAATTAGAGCTTATCACCTATAGCTTTTAGGACGGAGGAGCAGATTTTATGCAGTTCAGGTAGATTTAGAAATTCAGCAGAAAGCTTAAAAGGGGTGTGACAATATTGTTCATCAAAATCCTATGCAAAGTTCTACTTATGTGAAACAAGACTGACTCTAAAATGAGAAAATACTCTTTCATTGATGTACATTTAAAGGGCTAGAAGAAGCAGTGGGTTAATTTAGGTATCAGTTAAGATAGAAAGAGAAAAATCCAGTTCCAAGAGAAAAAAAAATACACATTTGAGCAGGTTGATTTCTTGACTCTTATTGGAGAAGTTTGACTCTAGTTATTTCTTCCATCCCAGCCAGCGGTGGCCGGAAACAGAAAAATCCATCTCTATTGGGGTAATAAGAGAATTTACTTTAAAAAAATAAATTCAGATTGTCTAATCCAACCCCCCTGTTCGAAGTGGGGTCCATTAGAGCAGGTTGGGTTTTGAGTATGTCCAAGGATGGAGACTCCACATCCGTTCATAGTGGATAAAGGACAGAGAAAGGGGATTTTAACGTTTATCTCACTGGTAAAACTTATGTTTTGGGGTTGTTTGGTTTTTGATGTTTTTTTTTTTTACTCTTACTGACCTGTGACTGCACATTGGCTCCCACAGGGGAGCTCTGGTAGGAAGTCAATGACTGCAAGTTTATAAAGGAATCTCCGGAATTGGTCATCTTAAAAGAGCCAGAGGAAGCTGAAAAAGAAAGTGACAACTTGTTTTCAGTGAGAAATAAAACCCACCAAAAACACTTCTTCGACAAGTATTACTTAAGTGTAAAAGGAAAAGAAAACCTAGGACCGTTTCAAACGCTGTTAGTCCTTGGTACTAATTATCACAAGAAATAATTAGAGCCTTTTCCAGCAGACAGATTCTTCTCTCTCACCTGAATTTGGTGTCGACGGCGAATTTGCCTGGTTGCCTTGAGCCACGACATTAGTTGCATCCACCGCTGTTTTCGCGGCATAAATATTGGCTTCTTCTTGGAACTTCCCCATGTTTTTTTTGTATCGAATTCTTTTGTTACCAAACCAGTTGGAAACCTGGAGACAC
>NW_015090826.1:295245-308798 GCF_001431845.1 Calidris pugnax
GATTTCTTGGGCAACAACTGGCATCGAGCAACAAAAGAATTTTGTTTTAAATTGGGTTTTAAATGTCAGTTGTGGCTGAGAAGGTGTTTTCTACGTCGAGGAAGCGCGAGCACAGGATCATGATGGCTTTTTTGGTTTTTTTTGCTTTGAAATACATTTGGTTTGAAGGAGAATTTAGGAATCGAGTTGTAACCGAGGAATTAAATAGATGTTGGTGGCAAAGGGGGGAAATTCTTAATATTTAAAGCAGATAGACACCAATGATGAGAGACTTGAGATTTCTTGGGCAACAACTGGCATCGGGCAACAAAAGAATTTTGTTTTAAATTGGGTTTTAAATGTCAGTCGTGGCTGAGAAGGTGTTTTCTACGTCGAGGAAGCGCGAGCACAGGATCATGATGGCTTTTTTGGTTTTTTTTGCTTTGAAATACATTTGGTTTGAAGGAGAATTTAGGAATCGAGTTGTAACCGAGGAATTAAATAGATGTTGATGGCAAAGGGGGGAAATTCTTAATATTTAAAGCAGATTGACACCAAGGATGAGAGACTTGAGATTTCTTGGGCAACAACTGGCATTGAGCGACAAAAGAATTTTGTCTTAAATTGGGTTTTAAATGTCAGTTGTGGCTGAGAAGGTGTTTTCTACATCGAGGAAGCGCGAGCGCGGGATCATGATGGCTTTTTTGGTTGTTTTTTGCTTTAAAATACATTTGGTTTGAAGGACAATTTAGGAATCGAGTTGTAACCAAGGAATTAAATAGATGGTGGTGGCAAAGGGGGGAAATTCTTAATATTTAAAGCAGGTTGACACCCGCGATGAGAGACTTGGGATTTCTTGGGCAACAACTGGCATCGGGCAACAAAAAAATAGTGTTTTAAATTGGGTTTTAAATGTCAGTCGTGGCTGAGAAGGTTGTTTTTTCATACCTTGCGTCGAGGAAGCGCGAGCGCAGGATCATGATGGCTTTTTTGGTTTTTTTTGCTTTAAAATACATTTGGTTTGAAGGAGAATTTAGGAATCGAGTTGTAACCGAGGAATTAAATAGATGGTGGTGGCAAAGGGGGGAAATTCTTAATATTTGAGGTAGATTGACACCAAGAATGAGAGAGTTGGGATTTCTTGGGAAACAACTGGCATCCAGCAACAAAAAAATAGTGTTTTAAATTGGGTTTTAAATGTCAGTCGTGGCTGAGAAGGTTGTTTTCTCATACCTTGCGTCGAGGAAGCGCAAGCACAGGATCATGATGGCTTTTTTGGGGTTTTTTGCTTTAAAATACATTTGGTTTGAAGGAGAATTTAGGAATCGAGTTGTAACCGAGGAATTAAATAGATGGTGGTGGCAAAGGGGGGAAATTCTTAATATTTGAGGTAGATTGACACCAAGAATGAGAGAGTTGGGATTTCTTGGGAAACAACTGGCATCCAGCAACAAAAAAATAGTGTTTTAAATTGGGTTTTAAATGTCAGTCGTGGCTGAGAAGGTTGTTTTCTCATACCTTGCGTCGAGGAAGCGCAAGAATACATTTTGTTTGAAGGAGAATTTAAGAATCGAGTTGTAACTGAGGAATTAAATAGATGGTGGTGGCAAAGTGGGGAAATTCTTAATATTTAAAGAGGATTGACAGCGGGGATGACAGACCTGAGATTTCTTGGGCAACAACTGGCATCAAGCAACAAAAAAATAGTGTTTTAAATTGGGTTTTAAATGTCAGTTGTGGCTGAGAAGGTGTTTTCTACGTCGAGGAAGCGCGAGCGTGGGATCATAATGGCTTTTTTGGTTGTTTTTTGCTTTAAAATACATTTTGTTTGAAGGAGAATTTAAGAATCGAGTTGTAACTGAGGAATTAAATAGATGGTGGTGGCAAAGTGGGGAAATTCTTAATATTTAAAGCAGATTGACACCAAGGATGAGAGACTTGGGATTTCTTGGACAACAACTGGCATCGAACAAGAATTTTGTTTTAAATTGGGTTTTAAATGTCAGTTGTGGCTGAGAAGGTGTTTTCTACGTCGAGGAAGCGCGAGCGTGGGATCATAATGGCTTTTTTGGTTGTTTTTTGCTTTAAATCACATTTGGTTTGAAGGAGAATTTAGGAATTGAGATGTAACCGAGGAATTAAATAGATGTTGGTAGCAAAAGGGGGGAAATTCTTAATATTTAAAGGAGATTGACACCCGCAATGAGAGACTTGGGATTTCTTGGGCAACAACTGGCATCGGGCAACAAAAAAATAGTGTTTTAAATTGGGTTTTAAATGTCAGTCGTGGCTGAGAAGGTTGTTTTTTCATACCTTGCATCGAGGAAGCACAAGCGCAGGATCATGATGGCTTTTTTTTTTTTGCTTTAAGCTACATTTGGTTTGAAGGAGAATGTAAGAATCAAGTTGTAACCGAGGAATTAAATAGATGTTGGTGGCAAAGGGGGGAAATTCTTAATATTTAAAGTATTTAAAGTAGACTGACACCAAGGATGAGAGACCTGAGATTTCTTGGGTGACAACTGGCATCCAGCAACAAAAAAATAGTGTTTTAAATTGGGTTTTAAATGTCAGTCGTGGCTGAGAAGGTGTTTTCTACGTCGAGGAAGCGCGAGCACAGGATCATGATGGCTTTTTTGGGTGTTTTTTGCTTTAAAATACATTTGGTTTGAAGGAGAATTTAGGAATCGAGTTGTAACCAAGGAATTAAATAGATGTTGGTAGCAAAAGGGGGGAAATTCTTAATATTTAAAGGAGATTGACACCCGCAATGAGAGACTTGGGATTTCTTGGGCAACAACTGGCATCGGGCAACAAAAAAATAGTGTTTTAAATTGGGTTTTAAATGTCAGTCGTGGCTGAGAAGGTTGTTTTTTCATACCTTGCATCGAGGAAGCACAAGCGCAGGATCATGATGGCTTTTTTTTTTTTGCTTTAAGCTACATTTGGTTTGAAGGAGAATGTAAGAATCAAGTTGTAACCGAGGAATTAAATAGATGTTGGTGGCAAAGGGGGGAAATTCTTAATATTTAAAGTATTTAAAGTAGACTGACACCAAGGATGAGAGACCTGAGATTTCTTGGGTGACAACTGGCATCCAGCAACAAAAAAATAGTGTTTTAAATTGGGTTTTAAATGTCAGTCGTGGCTGAGAAGGTGTTTTCTACGTCGAGGAAGCGCGAGCGCAGGATCATGATGGCTTTTTTGGGGTTTTTTTGCTTTAAAACACATTTTGTTTGAAGGAGAATTTAGGAATCAAGTTGTAACCGAGGAATTAAATAGATGGTGGTGGCAAAGGGGGGAAATTCTTAATATTTAAAGCAGATTGACACCGAAGATGAGAGACTTGGGATTTCTTGGGCAACAACTGGCATCGAGCAACAAAAGAATTTTGTTTTAAATTGGGTTTTAAATGTCAGTTGTGGCTGAGAAGGTGTTTTCTTGTACATTGTGTCGAGGAAGCGCGAGCGCAGGATCATGATGGCTTTTTTGGTTGTTTTTTGCTTTAAAACACATTTTGGTTGAAGGAGAATGTAAGAATCGATTTGTAACCGAGGAATTAAATAGATGGTGGTGGCAAAGGGGGGAAATTCTTAATATTTAAAGTATTTAAAGTAGACTGACACCAAGGATGAGAGACTTGGGATTTCTTGGGCAACAACTGGCATCCAGCAACAAAAAAATAGTGTTTTAAATTGGGTTTTAAATGTCAGTCGTGGCTGAGAAGGTGTTTTCTACGTCGAGGAAGCGCGAGCACAGGATCATGATGGCTTTTTTGGGTGTTTTTTGCTTTAAAATACATTTGGTTTGAAGGAGAATTTAGGAATCGAGTTGTAACCGAGGAATTAAATAGATATTGGTGGCAAAGGGGGGAAATTCTTAATATTTAAAGTAGATTGACACCGGGGATGAGAGACTTGAGATTTCTTGGGCAACAACTGGCATCCAGCAACAAAAAAATAGTGTTTTAAATTGGGTTTTAAATGTCAGTCATGGCTGAGAAGGTTGTTTTCTCGTACCTTGTGTCGAGGAAGCGCGAGCGCAGGATCATGATGGCTTTTTTGATTTTTTTTGCTTTAAAATACATTTTGTTTGAAGGAGAATGTAAGAATCAAGTTGTAACTGAGGAATTAGATAGATGTTGGTAGCAAAAGGGGGGAAATTCTTAATATTTAAAGCAGATTGACACCCGCAATGAGAGACTTGGGATTTCTTGGACAACAACTGGCATCGGGCAACAAAAAAATAGTGTTTTAAATTGGGTTTTAAATGTCAGTCATGGCTGAGAAGGTTGTTTTTTCATACCTTGCATCGAGGAAGCACAACCCACAAAAACAACACTTTCGAGGCGTTTCCATGTTGCAGCTTTAGCCTGTTTACCCTTAAAAAACGGCAACAAAGATAAATGAGACATTCATTATCTCTAGTCTGATGTCCAGTCCCTCCAGCTCCACTCCTGTAACACTGAGATAACTTTTTCAACTGAGTTTTTTTTTTTTTTCCACCTGAATTCATTCCGCTCCCTGCTCTGCGCTCACAACCGACACCAAAGGAAAAAAGGGTTATTTTTTAATTTTTTTTTTTTTTTAAATTTTTTTTTTTTTTAATTGAGATGATAAAAACTCTTCCATGCAGAAAGATCACCTGTTCATATTTCTCTAGCTCAGAGTGGTATATCTGTCGGATCTGTGACAGCTTGGCCCTGTAGTCAGAGTGTTCAATGCTATTGTCATTTGGACAGCCACCTGATGTTGCTGCTACAGCCATCGGTCCTCCTCTTCCTCTTTTCTCGGGCCCGGAGACACCCTCCGCCAGCAACATGTTATCTAGTCTCATTAGTTGGGCATCTGGGGGATCTTCTTCCTGAATACCACGAATACTTAACACTAGATAAATATAAAGAGGGAAGCAAAAGGTTAGTTCCGAAACAGGAAAGAGCATCCGCTTCAATTCTGGCAAAGCATTTAAATGTTCTCGAGAGGTTTTAGGTCTTGAGCTCAAGGGGAAAAAAAAAACAACCAATCAACCAACCAAAGTGTTTAACGAAGCCACGAGGCAACTCATCACAAGCAGCAGGACCAGGAAACACCAAAACAGGTTTTGAAATGCAAGTAGATAATAAGACAAATCATGGAATCGCGGAATCACAGCCTGGTTGGGGTTGGAAGGGACCTTCTGAGATCATCTCATCCAACCCCCTGCCCCAGCAGGTCACTGGGAACAGGTTGGACAGGATCATTTTCATGGATATTTGGAGTATCTCTAGAGAAGGAGACCTCCACACCCTCTCTGGGCCGCGTCTTCCAGGGCTTTGGAATCCTCAAAGTGACATTTTCCTTATTTCTCATATCCCAGTTTGTGCCCATTGCTCCCTGTCCCATCACCGGGCACCACTGGAAAGAGTCTGGCCCCATCTTCTTGCCACCCACCCTTTAGATATTGATAAGCCTTGATGAGGTCCCCTCTCAGCCTTCTCTTCTTCTCTCTCTCCAGGCTAAAAAGCCTCTCAGCCCTTCTTCATCAGAGAGATGCTCCAGTCCCTCATCATCCTCGCAGCCTCCGCTGGACTCTTCCCCAGCAGCTCCCAGTCCTTCTGGAAATGGGAAGCCCAGAACTGGACATAGAACTCAGGCTCATGGTTGTTTATACCACATTTAGGAAGCACTTGGATTATTCACTTGATTCCAAGCAAATTGGGCTTAAAAACCTTAATTTCCTAAATTTTTTGATTTTTTTTTTTTAAAAAAAGGCCTAAGAAAACACAATGTGTTGAGTCAACGCAACGAAACGCCGAGGGCTTTTTGGCTTTTAATTTGATTTTAATTGCTAGACGATTGGAGTTTGATGAACAGTTGCTCTTTACCTTGTGAAGCTACCGAATTCTAACGACCTTTTCCCAAATTGTAATTGGCAGGTTAACGAGCCCGAAGAGAAACACAAAAGACCTCTTTTTGTGCCAAGATTCTGGTGGGAGGGCAGGAGAAGGATGAACAGAGACGTTAAAAATAGGCATTTATAACCATTTCCAGCATTTTGTAGGCAAAAGAATAGCTCAATTTAAACCAAACCCCAATAATTCTGACCACAAGAGCAGCCCGTGCTTATAATAATGTTGCTGAACTTAATATTTTGCAGATTAGAAAGAAATTATTCCATAATTCTGAAGAAAAGGAGTGGCCACAGCCCTTCGCTCTCTCACCGTGATCCAGGTCATCTCCAGAACATCCCCCAAGGGGGTTTTTTTACAAGAGGAAAAAGGTAAGGTAAAAATAACTAGAAATGGGAAACTGTTGAAGAAGACAGCAATGAGGGAACTGTTGACTATTTTAAAAGTTTGTGGCTTTTTAAACTCATTGAGGAATTAAAATTAATGTATTTTTTTTAAAAAAAACAGCAGACCATCTACTGCAGTCACCCATTACCGAGTGGACATTACAAGAAATGAAACAGAAATAAGGGTGGGGTTTTTATTTGTTGGTGTTTTTTTGGTTATAAAAATCCCCAGTTCTTCCAGCAGCGAGTTGACCTTTTGCTCCTCAGGCTTTTTGGGTAAAAATCCCACCAAACTGTTTGGGCTGGAAAACCTAAATTGGACTAAACAGACATTTTGGTGGCACCTCATTTGAATGTGCTGCTGCCAAACATCTTTTTTGTGCACATTATGATGCACATCAGAGAACCTCGTGTTGAAGTCAAGCTCCCAGCTGCAGCTTAATTTTATGTCACTTGTCTAATTATGGTAATTAGACATTAGTTATCATCAATTACACATAAGCTTGTCTCAAGTTGACTGCTGAAAAGCGTGTCTAAAGCACCTTCCCCGTCTCCAGGGAAGAAGCTGTTGGAACTAGGAACTAGGAAAGGAGTTACCCATCATCACTTGGCTCTGCCCCGAGTCACAAGGAACTAGGAAAGGAGTTACCCATCATCACCACACCACAAACTGCATTTCCAACCTAGAAGTTTAAATAATTAGTGGTTAATTAGTAGTTTAGAGCCCTTCCAACCTGATTTACTAAACTCTCTCAAAGGACTCCGTCCAACTCTCTCAACTCTCTCCGTCCAACCCGCTCCATCAGGTTCATTTTAAACTCTGGGACAACTGCATCTTAACAGGTCCAAGAGCTAAACCACAAATTCTCCAGAAATCATCACCACAGACATTAATTAAGTTAATAATCTCCTGGAATGGATACCTTTGGCTTGAACCAAAGCATCTCCCCCATGAGCTTTCGGCCCCGCTCATCACCTGCTGACGATCCTCACCATCCTTCGAGGAGAAGGCTTCTCTAGGAAGCTTGTCCCTTCTCAGTAGCCTTTTAGCCAGCAAATTTTGGAATTTGATGGCCCAGGATAGTTTAAGAACATATAAAAATTCTGATCATTCTCAAGGCTTTGAGTCAAGGCGCTGAGATTGGAGTTAGGACACAGTGTTTTAAGCACGATTCAGAAAGTTCTGGCGTCACAGTAAAATCCTTCAACACTTCAATCTTTCACACTTAAATCCTTCCTAATCCATCATTTTTATGGATGTTTAAGAAAATCCCTCCACTGGCTCAAAAAGCCCAAAGAGTTGCTCCCATCAGATGGAGAATATTTTGCATTCTGTGGCAACATCCCCTACCAGATAGTCATCAAATATGTAAAATAATTATCCTAAGCAAAATGAAATTCCCATCATTTCTAATTAATCTCTAATTAAAATACATCACAACCTAAGGTGCTGAAGTCTCACTCAGTATTCAAATGCCATCATTACAATATATTTACATCTCATTAATTAAAGAGTTGCAGTTCTGTAATGAACGGTGCAAGATCACCGGTACCAAAAGAAGCGATAGACACACTTTGCTTTCCTTTCTGAATTTTTCCATGCAGAAGAGCAGGATAAATGGGGTTATTTGGTACAGAATTCACAAAGTTAGAACCAAAACCTGCCATTTTGGGGCCAGGAATGAGGCGCGTGAGAAGCCTGAGCTACCTCTGCAGAGGGGAAGGGTCCTCCTCGTCCACCTCCCAGAAGATCCCACCACCCAGATATTTATCCTAGAAAATAACGCAAATATTTATCCTGGAACTCATGCTAAATACTGACTGCCCACCCCTTTAATCAGACAGAAGAGCTTCCTCGATTTGCCAATCCACAAATCTCAGTTGGGTGAGAAGGCAGAAGCGTAGACTTTTACTAAAAGGTCACCTAAAGTGACACAAATCCCTTCTAAACGCCACCAAAGTACCACAGGGCCCACCTCGTGTCGTACCACACAGATTTCTCACCCCCTTTTTCAACCAGGAGAGAAAGAGTCCCAGAAAATAAAGAAAGAGTCCCAGAAAATAAAGAAAGAGTCCCAGAAAATAAAGAAAGAGTCCCAGAAAAGTGGGTAGGAACACACTTCCCCTTCCCCTGAGGGGCCTGAAAGCCCATCCCCAGGCCAGTGTCTGCCCAGCCAAGAAGAAACACTCTGAAATTTAACATTCAGCCCCAAAAGCCGGCGCTCGTTAACACTAGGGATGGTTAATTCCCATTTGAAGATTGAATCTGTATTGGTTGAATTGGAGCTGAAGTGTAACCCAACCAGCAAAAAAAAACAACCCCAAAACAAAACAAAACCCTTTGCTGCATCGATTGAAAAATGCTCCAAATGCTTCCATGAGTTCCCCCAAAAATTAAGGTTTTATGGGATTAAATCTTCAAATAGCTCCATACGATCCAGGCACGTATTTCAGAATTGAAGATAAAATACCTGGTTTCCCTGTAACTGGGTTAAAATTTTAAAGAATTAAAACCATTTGGGGGGGATGGACCAAAGCACTAAATGTGGCCAAATGTATTTTTGTTCCAAAGACTCATTTGCGATTTCTTTTTAATTAATAAATGCTACTGGGGAGAATTTTTCAGCACCTTCCAGCCGACTGCAAAGGCTTATCCTGCTCTATTGTGAATGACACCGACGTCCAACAAAGAGTGAGAGAAAAAACAGAGGGGGGAGGAGGGGGGAAAAACGTGTTTGAAACCCATTTCTGAGAAAAAAAAAAAAAAAAAAAAAAAAATCACAGCTTGGCTTGTGTGTCCTAATCTGCAAAAAAAAAAAAGGCAAAAAAAAAAAAAAAGCAGCTTTTGCGGCCGGGTCACAAAGAGAACCCAAAACCTTCAGGCTTTTGTTTGCTCCGAGCCATAACATCTGCTCCCTGTAATTTAAATAAGGGATAGACAGAGCATCAGACATTCAAAAAATCACCAAGACTGGGACAAATCCGGCAGCGGCGCGATATCCGAGGCCGTTCCTGCAAGTGCATCGAGCTCAGAGAAGTCACATTTTCAGTCAATAAAAAGGCAAAAGGCATTTTTTTGCCATAAAAAGAGCAAAAAAAAAAAAGAGATAAAGCCCTTCTCAAAGGGGAGCGATCCTCTCACACCCCCTAAATATCAGGATTTTTTCTTCGGAAGCAAAAGTCACGAAAACACGACGCAGGTGACCAAATTCTGCAGAAATTAAGGTGTAAAAGCCGCCCGTGATGACGAGGACGGGGCAGAGGAGGGAACCCTACGGGCCTAAAATCCCACAAGGAGCACCCTGACTTTCAGTATTTTATTAAAAATAAGCCAAATGGAGAGTTAAGATGTTAAATGTTAATCCAACTTAAAAAAACAAACAAACAAAAAAAAAACCCACCACCATTTTAGTTATGTAGAAAAAAAGGTGTTATTCTCGAAAAACCCCACCAAAATTATAGTGGATTTATAGAAATTCGATAGATTTATAGATATTTATAGCTTCTTGATTATATTAATTTATAGATATTCAAACACCACTGTTTGATCGTTGACATAGAAGCATCTAATTAAAAAAAAACCAAAATCCTTTTGCCCCCAGAGCTTCTGCTCCTCCAAAAAGCTGCGAGATCACCAGCTCCACCTCCTGCTCCTTCTGCCTTTCCCCTCCTCCCCACGTGTCCTCTCTCTTTTTTTTCTCCAGAATCCAGTTATTTCTCAATTTTGACCTCTTCCTACCACCGCAATTTTGGTACCAATTCCTTAAAGGAATTAAAAAAAAGCCTAACAATGCAGCAGCCTTATACAGAATTATTTTAAATATTGAGCCAAGTGTCAAAAAAAAACCCCAATCTATAGATTTTCCACCTACACACAACCAAAACTCAACGGAGCAGCATCATTTTCCCCAAACTCTTGCACGGACAGCATCATAAAAAACAATTTCCAGCTTATGGGAGATTATTAAACCCCAAAAAATAACCTTAAATTGTAGAATCTCGCAGGGAAAATCGAAAGGAGGGCAGAGCTGATGAGTGAAGGGGGAGAGGGGGGGATTTGGGGTTTTTTCTTGGAAAAATGAGGCTGGAAGGAGCCCCCCAACGCACCTGTTTTCTCCTTGATCTCGCAGAGAACGCTGAAAAGAGCCGGCTTCATCCTGTGGCAGTTCAAGGCATGTTTTCTGAAACGGGGAAAAAAAAAGAAAAAAAATAAAAAGAAGAAAAAAATAGAAGTGAACCCCGACGGGAGAGACCCCCGTCGTGCTTCACCCGCAGGTCAGTGCTGAAAATTAAGTAAAAAACGGGTAAATTCGGGTGAGATGTTGCGTTTTAGCGCCGCAGGGGGAGAAAGTTGTGGTAAAAAAAAGGCCTCGACATCCAAAATTTGGCGTCGCTTACAGGAACCTTTAAGCAAACTCCACCAAAAGTGCCTTCTTGGACTAATGAGCTTCTCTAAAAGCTACTAATGATGGAAAGCAGCCAAAAAGCAGGAAAAAAATAGCGATTTTAGAGCAGAGAACGCAACAACCTCTCATTTACAGGAGCAGGCACCTCACCCAAGGAAAAGCACATTGGATTGAATTGTGTTAAGGGCCCCATGGTCCCTTCCAACTGTGAAAATTCAGTGAAAATTCAGTGAAAATTGGCAACAACCTCTCACTTAGAGGAGCAGGCACCTCACCCAAGGAAAAGCGCATCGGATTTAATAGTGTTAAGGGCCCCATGGTCCCTTCCAACAGTGAAAATTCAGTGAAAATTCAGTGAAAATTCAGTGAAAATTCAGTGAAAATTCAGTGAAAATTCAGTGTTTTAGTACAAATTTGACCACAGTGGCTATTTTTGCCTCTTTGAAGCTCTTCCAGCCTTTGCTGCTTCAGTTTTCCCCCCTTCTCACCAGGAAGGGATGACGTTAACGAGACAAACACAGAACCCAGCCTAATTTCTAAACAAAATGAGAGAATTTCATCTTTTCCTCAGTTGGAGACACACGGATTCAGACCGAGCTGCTCCGAATTCTCAGCTGCTCAGCGCCCGACTTCCGCTGGAAATCTGGGGAAAGAAGCATCTTTTTTGCACCCTACGCCTCCAAAAAAAGTCTCTTTTGTTTCACCTGACCCCTTTCATAATTCAGAAATTGCCTTTCGAGGCAAAGGTTTTGATATGTTTTTAATATAAAACCAAACTGGTTGTTATTCTTGCGCTCCCCGTTCCTTTCTCCCAGCTTTCGATGTGTTTTTAATATAAAACCAAACTGGTTGTTATTCTTGCACTCTCCGTTCCTTTCTCTGGCTACTGGGAAAGGTGCAAATCCAGCTCCTTGGCTTCCTGCTATCAGATGAGCAGTTTTTAACCAAAATCGCAGGATCTGAAGTGGGTTTGCCCACTTTTTCTTCCCCAAACCAGCCAAAAAAAGGCCAAGCAGCTCCGGAGCTGGAGGATGAGATGGAGCCGGAGCCCGACGGCCGGAGAACAAAGGCAGCGGGAGAAGAAGCCTATTGTCCTCGGAAAACCAGGGGGAGAGGGGGAAATAATCCCTATTTCTCACCCCAGTTCCCAATCTGGGGCCAAAAACCAGCATTTTGGTACAAGGCAGGAGAGCTCCCAACCCCGGAGGTGATTACTTAATTAATTAGGGGCGTTAATTCTGGCGAAGGAAGCCCCAGGTGATAAGGAGAGGTGTTTAATCGCAGCCTTAAAACTCCTCCTCGGGCTCATTCTTTTTCCTTTCAGGGAAACTTTTCACCCAAGTTTTTAACTCAGATTTTAAGAAAATCCTCCAATGCCCCCCAGGCATCAAAATAATATAGAGAAAATATATTAATGGGTGTTTTTAATACAAAAATAAGGATTAATCCAGGTGGGAGAAGCCCCGGATCCCCCCGACGCTTCTGGTTTCGCTTTCGCAGCGCGACGTCCCCTAAAAAAGGCCTGAACCCCCCAAATTGCTTGTCCAGAAGGAGAAAAAAAAAGCTTATTTTATAGAATATATACATCAAAATACACCAAAAAGTGCTTTAAAACGCAGAGGGATCCGCTTCAGCTGGATTTTGACAGCTTTTCTATAAAATTATTGAAGCCAAACACCGCTCAGGCGGGTTTTTAAAAACATTTTTCAACTTGTTCAGAAACTAAAATTCCACGTAAATTTAATTCTGCTCAAAATTATCTCGAAATGGGAAATTGTGAAGGAAAAATGGTCTTTTTTTACGTGACGTGGAGGCGGATTGACACCTATAGAATCCATATGGAGCCTGCAGGAGGTTGTTTCTGAGCTTTAGGGCCAGGTAGAGAAGGAAAAAAATAGCATTTTGGGGGCAAAAACCAACCTTTTGGGATTCTCCCCGGCACGAGAACCGCTCGGATTAATCCACGCTTGAAAGTTACCCAAAATACTCCATTCTACACCCAAATTGGGCCCTTCTCAGAAAGCAGAATTTCTCATTTTCCAAGAATCCGCTGGGGAATCGGCGAAATTTTAGAATTTTAGGCAGAAATTTGTCAAAACGATGAAAAATTGGAGACGACACCGAACCGGAGGAGGAAGAAAAAAAAAAAAGGCCCCCAAATCCCTATTTTGACCATTTTTAGAAGCCTTCCCCCCCCAGGCTGCCCACCCCCCTGCAGGCGAGGGAGCCAGGCGTGTTAATTAAGGCTAATTACACCGCCCCAATCAGGGCCGGGGGGGGCGCCCCAGAAAACCCCGAATTCCCGGGATTTCCCGGTTGGATTCTTGCCGTGATTTCCAAAGAATAAGCTTAATTAATTTTAATTTTAATATGATTAAAGAGAAACTTCTTGATGGCGGCGAGACCCCGACCCCCCCCGGTTTCCGACCCCCCTCCCCAGCAAACTCAACGGCAGCCGCCGCTTCGCTTTTCCCGGTGTTTTCCCCCGGTTTTCCCGGTGTTTTTCCCCGGTTTTCCCGGTGTTTTTTTTTTCCCCGGTGTTTTTTTTTTCCCGGTTTTCCCAACCCCCGCCAGCGCCTCCCGCTTCCACCCGGGATAACGGCTGCAATAAAATCACCGGCTTAATTAACGCGATGAGAAGGATGAGAAATTAACGGAGGAGGAGGAGGAGGAACCGGAGCATCCCGCCGGTACCGGAGGCCTCCGGGATACCGGAAAACCGGGAACCGACGGCGGAACTTTCCACCCTCCCCCCAAAAAAGGGCCATTTCTCACCGAATCCCGGTGGGGTGCTGCCCCCCCCCTCTCCCCCCGCAACCCCCGGTAAGGAGCGGGGCAGAGCTGAGTCACGGGAAAGCGGCCGGTACCGAGCGGCTCCGCCGCACCCCCCCCCCC
>NW_015090826.1:308941-309365 GCF_001431845.1 Calidris pugnax
GCGCGCCGCGACGTGCCACGCCCCCCTCCGCACGGGCCACGCCCACGCACGCCGGGGGCGGGGCCGCCGGACGCACCGCGCTGGGTCCTAGCGCCCCCCGCCCGCCTCCTTTCGTACCAGCCCTCTGGGTCCTAGCGCCGCCCGCCGCCTCCTTTCGCACCGGCCCGCTGGGTCATAGAATCAATCATAGAATGGTCTAGGTTGGAAGAGACCCTTGGGATCATCGAGTCCAACCATCTCCCCTACTCTACAAAGTCCTCCCCTACACCATGTCCCTCAGCACTGCATCTAAACGGCCTTTAAACACATCCAGGGATGGGCACTCCACCCCCTCCCTGGGCAGCCTGTTCCAGTGTCTGACCACTCTTTCTGTGAAAAATTCCTTCCTAATGTTCAATCTAAACCTCCCCTGTTGGAGCTTGAA
>NW_015090826.1:310137-335466 GCF_001431845.1 Calidris pugnax
TATATATATATAGTTATAGGTTATATAGTTATAGCACTGTAGCTGGACCTAGGGCTGCCTAAAAATATAAGTTAAAAAAGGAGGAAAGTGTTATATATATATATAATATATATATAGTTATAGGTTATATAGTTATAGCACTGTAGCTGGACCTAGGGCTGCCTAAAAATATGAGATAAAAAAACGAGAAAAGTCTTATATATATGATAAATATATAGTTATAGCTGTATAGCTGGACCTAGGGCTGCCTAAAAATACAAGTTAAAAAAGGAGGAAAACATTATATATATTATATATATATAGCTATAGGTTATATAGTTATAGCACCGTAGCTACACCTAGTGCTGCCTAAAAATACAAGTTAAAAAAGGAGATTTGACCTCTCAGTTGTCTAGGCAGGCAATAAACAATCTTAATATGCAAATGGGCACTTAAGTGCAGTGCAAGGGTCCAACCACCGCCCCTTTTTGCGTATACCTGACCGAATAGACACGATACTTTGCCCTGATTCTCCCTTTTTTGTGCTCAAAGTGAGCACTGGTGGCTCCTGATGGAGTTTTCATAGTAAGAAACATGGTGGAAGGGTGAATTAGACCATGTAATTATTCATTACTAATACTGTTCCCATTTTTGAGTAACCTGAGAATAAGGTTTGCAGGTACAAAGCAGTGCAGAAAAAGTTATTTTTTACAGAGGGCCACCCAGGCAGCTTATTTTTTTCCTAAGCTGCTATATATATATAGCATTATATATATATATATTATATTTATATAGTTATAGCACCGTAGCTGCCTAAAAATACAAGTTAAAAAAGGAGGAAAGTGTTATATATAATATATATATAGTTAGAGTTTATATAGTTATAGCACCGTAGCTGGACCTAGGGCTGCCTAAAAATAAAAGTTAAAAAAGGAGGAAAACGTTATATATATTATATATATATATAGTTATAGGTTATATAGTTATAGCACTGTAGCTGGACCTAGGGCTGCCTAAAAATATAAGTTAAAAAAGGAGGAAAGTGTTATATATATATATAATATATATATAGTTATAGGTTATATAGTTATAGCAGTATAGCTGGACCTAGGGCTGCCTAAAAATATGAGATAAAAAAACGAGAAAAGTCTTATATATATGATAAATATATAGTTATAGCTGTATAGCTGGACCTAGGGCTGCCTAAAAATACAAGTTAAAAAAGGAGGAAAACGTTATATATATTATATATATATAGCTATAGGTTATATAGTTATAGCACCGTAGCTACACCTAGTGCTGCCTAAAAATACAAGTTAAAAAAGGAGAAAAGTATTATATATATGATATATATACAGTTATAGGTTATATAGTTATAGCAGTATAGCTGGACCTAGGGCTGCCTAAAAATATGAGATAAAAAAACGAGAAAAACCTTAAATTTAGCTTCTTTATTTAAGTGCTTCTGCGCAAGCAAAGATCTGGCTGCATCACTTGTTTTTCACCTCTTCCAGTGTTTTACCTTCCCCTGATATAACACATTTAGCAGATTTACCTCCTGTTAGAGCTGCATCTCAAGTAGAAGCATCTTCCCTGCTCCTGGTTGTCATCAACCCAGCGCTTGAGTCTTCACCTCGTGGGCGAGGCTGGTTTCACAGTCAGTCTTTTGGGTTTTTTAGTAGTTTATAATCATGATATCAATTCTGCAAATAAGAAATGAGCCAGCAGTGTGCCCAGGTGGCCAAAAAGGCCACCAGCATCCTGGCCTGTGTCAGGAAGAGCGTGGCCAGCAGGAGCAGGGCAGTGATGGTGCCTCTGGACTGGGCACTGGTGAGATCTCACCTCGAGGGCTGGGTTCAGTTCTGGGTCCCTCACCACAAGAAGGACATTGAGGGGCTGGAGTGTGTCCAGAGGAGAGCCACCAAGCTGGGGAGGGGTCTGGAAGACAAGTCCTACAAGGAGAGGTTGAGGGAAGTGGTTGTGTTTGGTTTGGAGAAGAGGAGGTTGAGGGGAGACCTCATTGCCCTCTACAACTCCCTGAAAGGAGGGTGCAGAGAGGTGGGGGTTGGCCTCTTCTCCCAAGGGAATAAGGACAGGAGCAGGGGAAACGGTCTGAAGTTGGGGCAGGGGAGGTTTAGATGAGAGGTGGGGCACTGGAAGAGCCACCAAGGAGGTGGTGGAGTCACCATCCCTGGAGGGATTTCAGAAACGTGTAGACGTGGCACTTCAGGGCACGCTCTAGTGCCTGAGATTGTAGGGTTGGGGTTTTTTGTGTGTGTGTGTATGGTTGGACTCGATGATCTGAGGTCCCTTCCAACCATCTCAGAGTCCCATTTATGGTTACCATGAAGCTCCAATGCTTGCTTATGGTTGCCACGAAGCTCCAATGCTAAAACAACCCCAGCTTTGCATCTTGCTGGGTTTGGTTCTACAGGGACACCACCTGCGTGGCCAAGCAGCACTTTTTTTGCCCACATTAATAACTTTCCACCATTTCTACCCCGTTAGGGGATTAGTTGCAGCTTCTTTGTTAAAATTTTCAACTAGGAGTGATTCAAATCCAGCTGTAAGGAAAGAGAAGATCTATTTAGGTTCCTAACCTCAGCTTTCGATGTTTTTTCTGCCTTTGTTATTTCAGGTGAGAAATCTCAGCTAAAAATCCTGCGGAATAATCCAGAAAGTGCCCTAAAAAAAAGGGACAGCCAACCCCTCCTCCTCCGTTATCCTGGCTCCCCAGTAAGTTGATAACGATGGTGGTATTTATCCTGCAGCTTCAGATAGATTCTAAAAAGGTATTAGGGGATTATTTGCAGCTGCTTTGCTAAAATTTTCAACTAGGAGTGATTCAAAATCCAGCTCTACCATTTATGTGTAAGGAAAGATGAGATCTATTCTGGTTCCTAACCTCAGATTTTGATGTTTTTTCTGCCTTTGTTATTTCAGGTGAGAAATCTCAGCTAAAAATCCTGCGGAATAATCCAGAAAGTGCCCTAAAAAAAAAGGACAGCCAACCCCTCCTCCTCCGTTATCCCGGCTCCCCAGTAAGTTGATAACGATGGTGGTATTTAACCTGCAGCTTCAGATAGATTCTAAAAAGGTGCTTTTTAGCCAAAAAGTTCAGTGGCATGCAGCAATCTTCCATTTATTCCAACATCACACCCATTTGGGACCTCGATTTAGGGCAGAGGATCCCACTCAGCCCCGTAAGACGGTGACCCCTCACTTCGTGACGCTGAAAACACACACACACTTAATTTTTCAGGCTTTATTTTAAGCAGGATCTTGCATAAAATGCTGGGGCCGTAATCCAATTCGGAGAAACACCCCTTAAGACCCCAAAGAAGGCGTGGCACACATTTATTCCAACATCACACCCATTTGGGACCTCAATTTAGGGCAGAAGATCCCACTCAGCCCCGTAAGACGGTGACCCCTCACTTCGTGACGCTGAGAACACACACACACTTAATTTTTCAGGCTTTATTTTAAGCAGGATCTTGCATAAAATGCTGGGGCTGTAATCCAATTCGGAGAAACACCCCTTAAGACCCCAAAGAAAGGCAAAACCTGGCTCCCCATGTTCCCATTTGTCAGGTTTTCCTAATTTTCCTGTGTCACAGGGCTCAATGTTTACGACCCCGTGGCTCAACGAATGCTGACTGGTGAGATAGAGAAAAAAAGGCTGTATTTCTCAGCCCTTTTGCTAAAATGATTAATAAACCATCTTTTCTCCTTCCTGGCCTGACTACGGGGGGGAAAAGGGAGCCGGATTAAAAGATGACAAGAAATTAAATTGTCTTGCAAAAGTTCTTGCTGATGCAGGCGAGGGAACAGGGGAGAGCTGTCTCCAGAGCTCTGATAAATCACCCTCTGCCTTTCGATTGGAAAGGGACTGGGGTATAATTAGCAAGTGAATTCTCTGCTGTCAGCACAAAAAGTGGGGCTGGGGAGGGGGTGGTGGGGGGGAAGAGTTCATTTTAAAACCAAAAGGCAGGACTTCAGATGCCAAGTGACGTGTTATAAACCGTGCCTTGAAGCCCAGGGAGCATGGATTCATGGGGAGCTTCCCCCCCCCACTGTAGCCTGTGCCTTATCTTGGGTATTTCCATAGCTCTAATTAGTGGTTGTGGTGGGATGGGATTAAATGAGCTGTGAGACCTGTGATGGCTCCTTTTGGAGGCAGCAGCACACGAAGTGATGGGCCCCTGCTGGAGAAGGGAAGCCAGCGCCCTCCCCAGCTACATTTCAGAGTTATTTGTAAATGCCTCTGCCCATAAAACGTGTAAATTATTCTGGATGTGAGTGAGGATTCCTGCCCAAGGACACGGAGGTGTCGAAGTGGGGCTGGAGGAGGCCCCATAGATGCTGGGAGGGGGGGCTGAGAGAGTTGGGGGGTTCAGGCTGGAGAAGAGAAGGCTGTGGAGAGACCTTGGAGCCCCTTCCAGTCCCTCAAGGGGCTCCAGGAGAGATGGGGAGGGAGCAGGGAGCAGGGAGGGGAGCCATGGGACCAGGGGGAAGGGTTTTAAGCTGAAAAAGGGGAGATTTAGGAGGAACTTCTTGGCTGTGAGGGTGGTGACAGCCTGGCCAGGTTGCCCAGAGAAGCTGTGGCTGCCCCATCTCCAGGGAGACCTTGGAGCATCTTCCAGTCCCTCAAGGGGCTCCAGGAGAGATGGGGAGGGAGCAGGGATCAGGGAGGGGAGCCATGGGACCAGGAAGAAAGGTTTTAAGGTAAAAAGGGGAGATTGAGGGAGAAATTGTTGGCTCTGAGGGTGGGGAGAGCCTGGCCCAGGTTTTCCAGAGAAGCTGTGGCTGCCCCATCTCCAGGGAGACCTTGGAGCCCCTTCCAGTCCCTCAAGGGGCTCCAGGAGAGATGGGGAGGGAGCAGGGATGAGGGAGGGGAGCCATGGGACCAGGGGGAAGGGTGCATGTCTTGAAGTTCACTCTGAGGGTGGTGAGAGCCTGACCCAGGTTGCCCAGAGAAGCTGTGGCTGCCCTATCCCTGGAGGGGTTCAAGGCCAAGGTTGGAGGGGGCTTGGAGCAACCTGCTCTGGTGGGAGGTGTCCAGGGATGGAGCTCAATGGTCTTTTAAAGGTCCAGGTTGCCCAGAGAAGCTGTGGCTGCCCCATCTCCAGGGAGACCTTGGAGCCCCTTCCAGTCCCTCAAGGGGCTCCAGGAAAGATGGGGAGGGAGCAGGGATGAGGGAGGGGAGCCATGGAACCAGAAAGAAAGGTTTTAAGGTAAAAAGGGGAGATTTAGGGAGAAATTGTTGACTCTGAGGGTGGGGAGAGCCTGGCCCAGGTTGCCCCGAGAAGCTGTGGCTGCCCCATCCCTGGAGGGACACCACGATTAATGTCCCCCAGCTCCTAGATTCCAACTTGGGTGACACAGCCCCTCCACGGAG
Organism: Calidris pugnax; assembly: GCF_001431845.1. Taxonomy (NCBI): domain Eukaryota; kingdom Metazoa; phylum Chordata; class Aves; order Charadriiformes; family Scolopacidae; genus Calidris; species Calidris pugnax. The sequence goes on from NW_015090826.1 coordinate 315,518, forward strand.
CACAGATGGGGAGGGAGCAGAGATGAGGGAGGGGAGCCATGGGACCAGGAAGAAAGGTTTTAAGGTAAAAAGGGGAGATTGAGGGAGAAATTGTTGACTCTGAGGGTGGGGAGAGCCTGGCCCAGGTTGCCCCGAGAAGCTGTGGCTGCCCCATCCCTGGAGAGACGCCACGACTAATGTCCCCCAGCTCCTAGATTCCAACTTGGGTGACACAGCCCCTCCACGGAGCACTGAAAAGTGCCCCCAAACCAAAACCTCAAAGCCAAAAAGAGCATCAAAAAGTGCCAAAAAGAGCATCAAAAAGCGCCGGTGGGACATCAGGCCAATGGGAGGCTGCGCGTTGCCCCTTCTCAGCAGGAAAAGGGGACACGAAGCAGCGTCAGGCAGAGAAGAGGAAAACACAGAGAGAGGGAAAAGCTTGTCTGAGATTGCCTCCCGGCGGAGGGAGGCTACAGCCACGGCTGCTGAGGTTTTCCTGCCAGTAAGGCTGAAAAGTGCCAATAAGAGCATTAAAAAGTGCCAAAAAGAGCATCAAAAAGTGCCAAAAAGAGCATCAAAAAGCGCCGGTGGGACATCAGGCCAATGGGAGGCTGCGCGTTGCCCCTTCTCAGCAGGAAAAGGGGACACGAAGCAGCGTCAGGCAGAGAAGAGGAAAACACAGAGAGAGGGAAAAGCTTGTCTGAGATTGCCTCCCGGCGGAGGGAGGCTACAGCCACGGCTGCTGAGGTTTTCCTGCCAGTAAGGAGAGGTTTTTCTGCCAGTAAAGGGGATGTTTTCCTGCCAGTAAGGGGACTCGTGAGCTGCTCCTGGAGGAGAACCACACACTCACCCTTTCAAGCCACTTCAGGGGCTCCGAAGAGCTGGATCCCATCCTTATCACCCTCCTTCCAGCTTCTCCTCGTGGCTCTTCATTCTCCAGCTTCATCTCAAAGTTCCTTACGTCTCCCTTGGCTGCTGCAGCAACAGCTTCAGGGACATCGAGTGCTGTCACAGCAGATAAGGTGACTGCACAGGCCACACACCCCACCTTGGGGACACCAGGCACCATTGGTACCCCCAGGACACCCCATCCAGGGCTCTGGGATGCCTCTGTGTTTGTGAGATGCCTCTTGGACTCACTGGGGTGTTTTGACAGAACCATTTCCAACCCCTCGATGGGTTTTACTTTGCTTTGGGCTGTGAACGACGTCCCCTCTTACAACCAGGTTGAAGAAATAGTAAAATAAAACCGATTGAGCGCCGAAAGCTGCAACAGAAAACACCAAGATACAGGGATGCTTCTTTGATACCTGACTATTGACAAGAAAAAGGGCCATTTCCCTGCCAACCAGAGAGAAGAGAGGAGTGAGCACCTCTTTGGTGCAGGTCCCTGAGGGATGGAGAGGGTGAGAAGAGAAAAACAGCAGCACCAAAAACATTTATTTCTCTGTCACCGACCAGCTCAGCAGCCAATTTGCCACTGGCACCCCCAGATCCTGCTGCTCTGCCACTCTGTGATGCTCCTACCAAGGGAAAAGCACTAAAAATCCAAGCTAGGGAGCACCAAATAAAGAATTTTGCAGAAATACTGCTCTGCCATGCTGTGATGCTCCTACTAAGGGAAAAGCACTAAAAATCCAAGCTGGGGAGCACCAAATAAAGAATTTTGCAGAAATAAATGCCTGTACCAGAGCAAAAGCCAGGGTGTGAGCTCCTCTTAACTTCCTGGGTGGTGACCCTGAACTCGAGACGAGGCCACGATTACGAAATTCAGGAGGAAGATCTTCTCCTGCTGCCTTTGGACTTTCTTCCCCTGTAGCACTTGGGACGTGGAGGGTGTGATGGGGACGTTTTACAGGGTTCAAGACAGTTACAGGCACGTTCCAGTGTAAGGTGAGGACAATCTGAGAAATCTTAGGGTTTTTTTTTCCAGTTTGTATATTGTTTTTCCTCCGTTCACTGGAATTGAAGGGAGTTGGACTGGTTCTACCTTGAAAAGGGCCAAGGCAGCTCAACCAACTGCTCCAATCTGGGCATAAATCAACTGGATGCTCGGTCACCGTGACAGAAGGTGTGATTTAGCAGGAAATGGGTGTGAACAAGTAAAGGAGAGTTTTATTTTCCCTGCTGGGAAGCGCAGGTGAATCAGAGGCCCCTCCTTACCTCTTCCTTCTGGTACTCACCATATTCCCCGTGATGACCACAGCCTAAGGACAAAACCTGGTCAAAAGCCACCAGTTGGAGAAGCAGCATCTTCCAGAAGCCCTGTTTGAAGCTGGACTTGGGCTGTAACAGCTCTGGGGTGACACGAGGCACGGGTCCTGCTCACAGAATTCACACACACGTATCGTGTGGGAGAGGGGAGCGGCGAAACACAAGCACTGCAGCTCCACATTATGCTTTTTATAGACAAACTCTTCACAGAAATACCCCAAGAAGTAATTTTTCCACCATCAGTGGGACCTTTCTTAAAGTATCTTTGGCTACAACCCCACAATCCACTACAGAGACACCAGGCTTCGCTTCTCAACTGCACTAATTGTGCCCTAAACTGAGAAGAACTCACCCCATAAAAGCTTTGGGTGCTCAAAAAGCACCTCCTTCAGCTGAGGGAGCACAACACAGAGGTGTGGGTGAACTCCCAAAACCATCTACCACCATCATGCAGACCAGGGGACCCATCTCTCACACCAGTCAGTCTTGCTCGTTAAAAATAAACCCTCAGCCCTGGTATTCCTGTATTGAAACCACTCAGAAAAGCACAACTGACTCCAAAAAGCTGATTTGCTGCATCAGCTACACTTAGAGTCTATAAAAAAATTTGATTTTTGTTTTCTGTGTCTCAGTAGGTCACAGAGATGACAAGCTGAAGTTTAAAAACAAAGAAACCACCTGGTTCTCCGTATTAATCTCATTTTCCCCCTCGTTCTTGTGGCTTTTCCCCTTCCTACAGGTTTTTTTTGGTGTTGGATTTCTTTTTCTCCCTTCAATAAAATAAACTTTCGGAGTCCATCAGTCCCTACAGCATTAGCTTCAAGTGCTACCCTCCCAAAAAAACAACCCCACACCAAAATCCCTCTTCTTTTTGGCAGCTGCTTCCTTCAGGAATTCCAACCAGTCGGCGAGGCACGACCTCTCATTCCTGGAGCCCCACGGCCCATCTTTGATCCAGTTGGGTGTTCTCACATTTGATCCCTTTAAAAAATTGGTCTGAGGTGTCTCTTCCTTCCTCCCACCCAACACATGATAAAGTCTAGAACAAAAATCTCATGTGCCTCAAAAAAAATAAAAAAAGAGAGAAAAAAAGCCACAAAAAACACCCCCAAACACTAATTTCAGGGAAATTTCCTCTTAAAAAAATAGGTGATGAACCTTTAAAAGCAGTTTCATGCTGTGATTTTAAAAAAGGAGGGGGATTCTGCTCAAATTGAAGAGGGATATGGCCACGTTTAAGCTCAACACACCATGGATTGTGGATTGAAAGTTAAAAAACCAAGGGATGCCCTAAACCTGGCAGCACCCAGCTCCGCACGCGAGGAGAAAATTAGATTTAAAGTCTTCTGGGAGGTTTTGGGAAGGGACCGTGTCATCGGGGACCACCCCACCCTTGGCTGCAGCATCTTCTTCAGGGGCTTGAAATGACAAGTGGGAACTACCTCCGTGCAGTCAGACACAGGTTGTGTTTCCAAATAAAGCTAGAAAATAGTCTCATGTGGAATATCAAACAGCCTAACCCCCTTTTTTTTGGGGGGAAATACATTCTATATGCACCATTTACCTCTCCCCCTCTCCCTTCAGCACTGGGAGGGCTGTTAAAACCCTCCTCCCCTCTCTTCTGCCCCGTTGAGTCACTATTTCTTTTCAAATCTGACTGAAAACTGTACGTTCCGGGCGGGTTTCTCTGTCTCCTGATTTTCTGTTCTCTCCTCCTTTACACCCAGATGGAAACAACCAGGAAATCCACAGCTCCCAAGTCCCTGGAGAAGAGAAATCTCATTGAAGAATTCCAGGCAACGGCGCCTCCATCCCTCGCTGAGAAACACTCAAAACTAATGAAACAAGCTCCATTAAAGGTTTGGGACTTTTTTTTTTTCCTTCTCTTTGCACTAATGGGTTGCTATTTACCTTTGTGAAATGGTGCATCCAGCTGCATTTGTACTTCCAGTGACCGTTATTCAGCAGAGTCTGTTTTTATACAGAATATTTTAAACACAAAGTGTTGACATCCTGGGGAAATTGGGGATAAACTGGTCAAATCCTCCATAGAATTTCCTTTCCCTCCCTATTGCGTACGACAGTTCTTTGGTATTTATACTGCTTTTGGGCTAAATTGAAATAAACCATTTAAAATACTGCAAAAAAAAAAAAAACCCAAACCAAAACCTCAAAGATGATCCTCTCTCTAAGGTGATGATAAAACATAAGGAGTTTGTTGCCAGTGAAATTAAAGCCGGCAGAAGGCTGAGGTCAGGCCAGCGTCCAGATCCCTCGGGGGCAGAACGAGTCCAGCTTGATTAAAGGCCCAATTGGGCATAAAAGCCAATTAAAGCTCTTTGAGGAGCCAAGCTCCCACCCCAACGCGGGGGCGGTCGATTGTTTCCACTCATCCCAGTTAAATCAGCCTTTTCTAATCCCACACCTCGGCAACGCCAGCGTCCCCGTTTCCTCCTTCCCCCTTTGGTAATCAAAACAGAGCTGGGCAGGTATTTTAATTATCAAAAATCAGCTTCACCTGAAGCAGGGCTCATGTCCTTTTCGTGGGCTGTTCAGGAAAGCAGAAAAGGTCTGAGTTTGTTCTCCAGCCCTCCCAGTAACAGCTTTCCTCCCGCTACTGGTAATTCACCACCTGCTTCCACCACCATGTGTACACACAGCGTGTTCCTCTACCCCCATAACAGCGTTCTCTGAGCAAAATAAAACAACTAGAAGCCATAAAAAAATAAAATAAAATTATACCTTCTCTAAGGCTGTGCTTTAACGGGGTGAAATCTCCCCAAACCAGCCAAGTCTGGTGCCTGCAAACACCGAACCGAGGCTGAAAATTCCTTTTCCCAGTCTTTTTCCCCATCTTTCTGGAGGTTGTAACCCCTCCAGACACACACACAGAGCCCTGTCCGTGTCATCACACAAGTGACAGCAGCCACAAGGATTATCCCTCCTGGCCAGCATCACACCACGCAACGGGAGGATGGGGTTTATCTCAGAGCTGGGAGACAGGGAAAAATTCCAAATATTGGTTGTTTGTTGTGTTTGGTTTTTTTTCCTAAAACCCAGGACAACATATTTATTGAAAGAGTCTCTGGGACACGGAGACAGGGACCATATTCCAAGAGTGGTTTAGGGGATTGTCACCTTAACACCGTCCCTTCCTGCCCTCCTTCTGCAAGAAAAAGTCCATAAATACACATTTGAGTCAAAATGCCTCCAGTAAAACACCTTCTCTGCAAAGGCAGCTGAGGGGGATCAGTCAGGGAGCGGATCATCTGACAGAAAAGGGCTATTTTATTTTATAAAAACCCCCTGAAATGGTTAATTTCGACAATATTTCCAACCCTGCCTTCCGTTAGTGCCTCTCTCTGCTCTCACAGAACCCACTGACTTTGGGGTTTGGACGGACACGAGTGCATTCCCACTGGTCCAAACTTAACAGCCAGAAGGTGAAGAAAACCCAGAGATTTATTTCCATTTTCTCAGCTGGGAATATCCTTCCTGGAGGAAAAACTCTGCCCTCACCACCAAAACGCCGCTTCACATCGGGTCTCGGATGCAGCCAACGGACTTAACTCCCAAAACTAGAACCAATGTGCCCTAATATTAATTAATACTGCTAATTTCTGGTGGTGCTTTGCTGAGAGAGAGAGAAAGAGGACCTGTGAGCAGCCTGTTATCGTGGGAGAGGGTGAGTATTAAGGGACAAACCCAAAGCAAAACACTGATTGCCCTGGAATCCAACCTAAACCCATCCCCAAGGGCTTCCAGCGCCAAGAAATGCTTTAGTGGATGCTTTAGAGAGATCCTTTAGAGGGAAAATGACTCACCCCACGTTTATGAATAAGCAACAAACTTGTGAACACCACATGGTATCGCTTAGTGAAACCCAAAGCTCCTTAAAAACCGCTCTCCCTCTTAGGAAATAATTAGGTGCTCCTAAAACAACCCAAAAAACCTTGGAAATTCAACAACAGACACCAGAGAGTGGGGAATCTGCTTCTGGAGAAGCAACTGACACCGATTCCTCTGGGCAGAAGCCTCGGGGAGAATCTGGAGAGGGTGGAAAGCGACACGAATACGACCCTGGGGGTAACACTAGAGCAGATCCGGGCTCTTCTGCTCTTTCCAAGGGCTGTAACACTGAATTACCAGAAGAAAAACCACGTTGCTGGTTGCAAGATTCCCACTGCACGTGGGGTGGTTCTGGCTTTCTGTGAAATTAAAGCGACTTGGCGTTAGAAAGAGCAGTCTTTAATCAGAACACTACTCAAAGTACTTAAAGTCACGCGCCATCCAGCAGTTCCTTTAAAAGCATCTCGTCCCTTTACCCACGGACAAAGGATTCTAGGGAAATAGTTAGGCTTGAGCACGTTAAAAAAATTAAAAAAAAAAAATAATAAAGGAGTCTTTGCTGCTTTGGAAGGAGGCTCTGCTCCTCCGCTCGGAAAGTGGTAGATGAGTGAGAGCTTAAATAGAGGAATCCACCGTGAAGTGCCCGTTTTGAGAGAGCGTTCTGCGGTCCGTGGTGTTCAGCTTCACCACCGTGGGGGTGTATTTGGAATTCCTGTAACAGACAAAGCAGAGGATCCTGCGGAAGGTGCTGCGCATCTCGTTGTCCCTGTAAGAGTAGACGATGGCGTTTATCAAGGAGTTGATCTCTGCCAGCAGAAGGACGTATTTCTCCACCGCCAGGACGTTGCAGCTCTTGCAGCCCAAACCATCCAGGAGGAGCACCACTTGGCCCGGGGTCCAGCAGATGACAAAGGCACCTGGGAACAGGAAAAAAAAACTATTAGAGAGAGGAAAAACCAGCAGGTTCCTAGCCCTGCCCTGGTCACTCACCAAAAAGATGCTCAGTGGAATCTCTGGTGGTTTATCTGGTGAAAAAAGTTAAATTGGAGTTGGTTTTTTTCCCCCCCTATTTCACTCTGTATTTTTGCTTTGGGGGAAGACCAAGGATTCAACCAGCAAACCCTAAAGTGGAGGAAATAGGTGGTTTTTTTCCCCCCATTCACTCAGAACAACAGTCCCAAGTTTCTCTTGCCTCCCCTCACCCCCATCATCGCATTTAGAGTGAAGATCAAGTGTTTCTATTTCCTATTTACGTGCCAATCCCTCCAAAAAGGGCACAAAATTGGGAAAGAGAGTGATACATCTTGAAATAAATCATCTTGGAGTTTAAGGGGGCTTTAATTAAGAAAAGTCCTGGCCAAGCCTTTGGATGACCCGTGAAATCTCTCTCCCAGCCACAGGCTGAGTAGAAAAGAGCCAAAGGGGCCAAGAAGGAGCTGGACGGGCTCCACCACTGATTCAGCTGGGCTGATCCTCTCCTCTGGCCACCACCTGCAAAGCTCGTTGGCAAAAAGGCTAATTGCTGTTTTGCATGACGGAGAGGGAGGTGCCCAGAGGCTCCTAAACCCTCTTTTTATGGTCATGATTTTTCAAGCTGACGCAAACGGAGCCCTCACCCCGTCCGTGCTCCTGGAGGTCGGGGCGTGAGGTTGGATCTGGAAGCACAGGAGCTGCTGGGAAAGGGTGGAAAGGAACCAAACTTGCTGGGAAAAAAAACAAAACCCCAACAACCACCTTTGCAACTACACCCTTTGCTGAAAAAAAAACACCCAACACCAAAAATCTGCCGGGAAAGAGGAGCTGCACCGACCGAGGGCTGAATTTGAAAGGTGTTGAGTGAGATGCTGGAGCAGTGAAGAGTCAAAGCAACACTGGGGAGGGATCTCCTGGGTTTTTGGAGGGTGTCCCCCTGATTTCTGCAGGTGTAACCCTTTTTATGGAAGCAGCTGGTGCTCCCAGGAGAGCTGGCACAGCAGCCCCTGCATCTGGCTCAGGCAGCTTTCCCCACTGGCTTCCCTTCCTTTAAATTTAGCAAATGCACCAGATTGATTCCCAGCTGTCATGAAGGAAGCTCCAAAAATTCTACCTTCACCCTGCAAGAAAAGGGACTTCCATTTTTATTTTTTTTTAAGTGATGTAGCTTCATTCTTAGCCAGGTTTTTAGCATCCACGAGGAAAGCCAGATTGTCTACAGACTGGCTCCCGGTGGCACGAAATAAAATGAGGAGAATATTAAAAATAAGAGGAAAAAAAAAAACCCCAAAGAAGTACCTAAAGTTTTGAGCCTTTGCCTGTAAATCCAGCTGATTTCCTTGTTCCTTAATGGAAATTAAAGTACTCAGAGAGAAGTTTGAACTCATAATAATCGAAGAGAACGTGGTCACTAAGGACTCAGCCCTGTGGTGTGGTCCCCATCACAACTTGTGTCACCCAACCCTCCTGTGGGAAAACTCCCTGCTGGTTTCCAGGTGGACTTTGGACTCCTCACTGGTTTTCAGGTGGACTTTGGACTCCTCACTGGTTTCCAGGTCAGGTCCTAGACCTGTTCCTGATGCCCTGGACCTGGGGAAATTATCACCCGGCGGTTCCTCGAGTCGGTGCAGTGAAGTCCCACCGCACCCTCGGCTTCCTCCTCCCCAGCAGCTACACCCTCTGATGCATAAGGCACAAAATATTCCTCTTGTGCAGAGTCCAAGTTTGCAGAAGGCCGGGGAAACCAGGGTGGAGAAGGCTTGACACCAGGCCTTTTGCAGGGAGGGGAAAGAAAGAAAAAAAAACACACCCTCTGCAGCCACGGCTTTCTCTACGCCGAGTCCAAACGAGAAGGGATTTATCTCCTCAAGTTGAGGAGTTTCCTCCCGTGCAAGGGACCTGTGCAGAACAACCACTGATTCACCATCCTGCAGAGGAAGGGGCTGCCAAAGTCCCAAAGGCCTGATAAACTCATTTTCCCCTCAATTTTCCCCATTCTGTTCCTCCCTACCCACACACCAGTCCCAATTCCCTCTGAAATAAAATAAAATTATACCTTCTCTAAGGCTGTGCTTTAACGGGGTGAAATCTCCCCAAACCAGCCAAGTCTGGTGCCTGCAAACACCGAACCGAGGCTGAAAATTCCTTTTCCCAGTCTTTTTCCCCATCTTTCTGGAGGTTGTAACCCCTCCAGACACACACACAGAGCCCTGTCCGTGTCATCACACAAGTGACAGCAGCCACAAGGATTATCCCTCCTGGCCAGCATCACACCACGCAACGGGAGGATGGGGTTTATCTCAGAGCTGGGAGACAGGGAAAAATTCCAAATATTGGTTGTTTGTTGTGTTTGGTTTTTTTTCCTAAAACCCAGGACAACATATTTATTGAAAGAGTCTCTGGGACACGGAGACAGGGACCATATTCCAAGAGTGGTTTAGGGGATTGTCACCTTAACACCGTCCCTTCCTGCCCTCCTTCTGCAAGAAAAAGTCCATAAATACACATTTGAGTCAAAATGCCTCCAGTAAAACATAGGGGATTGTCACCTTAACACCATCTCTTCCTGCCCTCCTTCTGCAAGAAAAAGTCCATAAATACACATTTGAGTCAAAATGCCTCCAGTAAAACATCTTCTCTGCAAAGGCAGCTGAGGGGGATCAGTCAGGGAGCGGATCATCTGACAGAAAAGGGCTATTTTATTTTATAAAAACCCCCTGAAATGGTAAATTTCGACAATATTTCCAACCCTGCCTTCCGTTAGTGCCTCTCTCTGCTCTCACAGAACCCACTGACTTTGGGGTTTGGACGGACACGAGTGCATTCCCACTGGTCCAAACTTAACAGCCAGAAGGTGAAGAAAACCCAGAGATTTATTTCCATTTTCTCAGCTGGGAATATCCTTCCTGGAGCAGAAACTCTGCCCTCACCACCAAAACGCCGCTTCACATCGGGTCTCGGATGCAGCCAACGGACTTAACTCCCAAAACTAGAACCAATGTGCCCTAATATTAATTAATACTGCTAATTTCTGGTGGTGCTTTGCTGAGAGAGAGAGAAAGAGGACCTGTGAGCAGCCTGTTATCGTGGGAGAGGGTGAGTATTAAGGGACAAACCCAAAGCAAAACGCTGATTGCCCTGGAATCCAACCTAAACCCATCCCCAAGGGCTTCCAGCGCCAAGAAATGCTTTAGTGGATGCTTTAGAGAGATCCTTTAGAGGGAAAATGACTCACCCCACGTTTATGAATAAGCAACAAACTTGTGAACACCACATGGTATCGCTTAGTGAAACCCAAAGCTCCTTAAAAACCGCTCTCCCTCTTAGGAAATAATTAGGTGCTCCTAAAACAACCCAAAAAACCTTGGAAATTCAACAGGCTTCCAGCGCCAAGAAATGCTTTAGTGGATGCTTTAGAGAGATCCTTTAGAGGGAAAATGACTCACCCCACGTTTATGAATAAGCAACAAACTTGTGAACACCACATGGTATCGCTTAGTGAAACCCAAAGCTCCTTAAAAACCGCTCTCCCTCTTAGGAAATAATTAGGTGCTCCTAAAACAACCCAAAAAACCTTGGAAATTCAACAACAGACACCAGAGAGTGGGGAATCTGCTTCTGGAGAAGCAACTGACACCGATTCCTCTGGGCAGAAGCCTCGGGGAGAATCTGGAGAGGGTGGAAAGCGACACGAATACGACCCTGGGGGTAACACTAGAGCAGATCCGGGCTCTTCTGCTCTTTCCAAGGGCTGTAACACTGAATTACCAGAAGAAAAACATATTGTTGGTTGCAAGATTCCCACTGCACGTGGGGTGGTTCTGGCTTTCTGTGAAATTAAAGCGACTTGGCGTTAGAAAGAGCAGTCTTTAATCAGAACACTACTCAAAGTACTTAAAGTCACGCGCCATCCAGCAGTTCCTTTAAAAGCATCTCGTCCCTTTACCCACGGACAAAGGATTCTAGGGAAATAGTTAGGCTTGAGCACGTTAAAAAAATTAAAAAAAAAAAATAATAAAGGAGTCTTTGCTGCTTTGGAAGGAGGCTCTGCTCCTCCGCTCGGAAAGTGGTAGATGAGTGAGAGCTTAAATAGAGGAATCCACCGTGAAGTGCCCGTTTTGAGAGAGCGTTCTGCGGTCCGTGGTGTTCAGCTTCACCACCGTGGGGGTGTATTTGGAATTCCTGTAACAGACAAAGCAGAGGATCCTGCGGAAGGTGCTGCGCATCTCGTTGTCCCTGTAAGAGTAGACGATGGCGTTTATCAAGGAGTTGATCTCTGCCAGCAGAAGGACGTATTTCTCCACCGCCAGGACGTTGCAGCTCTTGCAGCCCAAACCATCCAGGAGGAGCACCACTTGGCCCGGGGTCCAGCAGATGACAAAGGCACCTGGGAACAGGAAAAAAAAACTATTAGAGAGAGGAAAAACCAGCAGGTTCCTAGCCCTGCCCTGGTCACTCACCAAAAAGATGCTCAGTGGAATCTCTGGTGGTTTATCTGGTGAAAAAAGTTAAATTGGAGTTGGTTTTTTTCCCCCCCTATTTCACTCTGTATTTTTGCTTTGGGGGAAGACCAAGGATTCAACCAGCAAACCCTAAAGTGGAGGAAATAGGTGGTTTTTTTCCCCCCATTCACTCAGAACAACAGTCCCAAGTTTCTCTTGCCTCCCCTCACCCCCATCATCGCATTTAGAGTGAAGATCAAGTGTTTCTATTTCCTATTTACGTGCCAATCCCTCCAAAAAGGGCACAAAATTGGGAAAGAGAGTGATACATCTTGAAATAAATCATCTTGGAGTTTAAGGGGGCTTTAATTAAGAAAAGTCCTGGCCAAGCCTTTGGATGACCCGTGAAATCTCTCTCCCAGCCACAGGCTGAGTAGAAAAGAGCCAAAGGGGCCAAGAAGGAGCTGGACGGGCTCCACCACTGATTCAGCTGGGCTGATCCTCTCCTCTGGCCACCACCTGCAAAGCTCGTTGGCAAAAAGGCTAATTGCTGTTTTGCATGACGGAGAGGGAGGTGCCCAGAGGCTCCTAAACCCTCTTTTTATGGTCATGATTTTTCAAGCTGACGCAAACGGAGCCCTCACCCCGTCCGTGCTCCTGGAGGTCGGGGCGTGAGGTTGGATCTGGAAGCACAGGAGCTGCTGGGAAAGGGTGGAAAGGAACCAAACTTGCTGGGAAAAAAAACAAAACCCCAACAACCACCTTTGCAACTACACTCTTTGCTTGAAAAAAAAACACCCAACACCAAAAATCTGCCGGGAAAGAGGAGCTGCACCGACCGAGGGCTGAATTTGAAAGGTGTTGAGTGAGATGCTGGAGCAGTGAAGAGTCAAAGCAACACTGGGGAGGGATCTCCTGGGTTTTTGGAGGGTGTCCCCCTGATTTCTGCAGGTGTAACCCTTTTTATGGAAGCAGCTGGTGCTCCCAGGAGAGCTGGCACAGCAGCCCCAGCATCTGGCCCAGGCAGCTTTCCCCACTGGCTTCACCTCCTTTAAATTTAGCAAATGCACCAGATTGATTCCCAGCTGTCATGAAGGAAGCTCCAAAAATTCTACCTTCACCCTGCAAGAAAAGGGACTTCCATTTTTATTTTTTTTTAAGTGATGTAGCTTCATTCTTAGCCAGGTTTTTAGCATCCACGAGGAAAGCCAGATTGTCTACAGACTGGCTCCCGGTGGCACGAAATAAAATGAGGAGAATATTAAAAATAAGAGGAAAAAAAAAAACCCCAAAGAAGTACCTAAAGTTTTGAGCCTTTGCCTGTAAATCCAGCTGATTTCCTTGTTCCTTAATGGAAATTAAAGTAGTCAGAGAGAAGTTTGAACTCATAATAATCGAAGAGAACGTGGTCACTAAGGACTCAGCCCTGTGGTGTGGTCCCCATCACAACTTGTGTCACCCAACCCTCCTGTGGGAAAACTCCCTGCTGGTTTCCAGGTGGACTTTGGACTCCTCACTGGTTTTCAGGTGGACTTTGGACTCCTCACTGGTTTCCAGGTCAGGTCCTAGACCTGTTCCTGATGCCCTGGACCTGGGGAAATTATCACCCGGCGGTTCCTCGAGTCGGTGCAGTGAAGTCCCACCGCACCCTCGGCTTCCTCCTCCCCAGCAGCTACACCCTCTGATGCATAAGGCACAAAATATTCCTCTTGTGCAGAGTCCAAGTTTGCAGAAGGCCGGGGAAACCAGGGTGGAGAAGGCTTGACACCAGGCCTTTTGCAGGGAGGGGAAAGAAAGAAAAAAAAACACACCCTCTGCAGCCACGGCTTTCTCTACGCCGAGTCCAAACGAGAAGGGATTTATCTCCTCAAGTTGAGGAGTTTCCTCCCGTGCAAGGGACCTGTGCAGAACAACCACTGATTCACCATCCTGCAGAGGAAGGGGCTGCCAAAGTCCCAAAGGCCTGATAAACTCATTTTCCCCTCAATTTTCCCCATTCTGTTCCTCCCTACCCACACACCAGTCCCAATTCCCTCTGAAGTCACAGCAGCTCTTCCAAAGCCTCCTCTCACCCCGGCTTTTCCCTCACCAAGACAGGATGGGGAGGGGACACCAAGAGGAAAAGGATCCCCCAAAAACAAGGCGATGCACCGAGTGTAAATCACATTTTCCTTCTTTTCCAGCATCCCCATCCTGCTGCCCCTCTTCCCCTCGATATTGGGAAACTCCAGAAAAATTAAGGATTCCTTCCGACACCCTCCAGGAAGGAAGGGGGCAACAAAACAACTTTTTTCTCCGCTGTACACTGTGTAAAATACACAAAACAAATCATTTTTCAGCCTCTCTGACCCTCTGTGCTGCACTGGAGCAGTAACGACCTCCCAACTGCACACAGGAGATGGAGAGATTGCAAGAAAAGGAAGAAAACACCCCAGGAAAGGCAGGAACGGGCAGAAAACTCCAGTTTCAGCGCTCACAAGTCACGACAGGACCCGGCAAGCCCCCGAGCAGGACACACCAAGCAGCTTAAGAGCCCCCCCCATTGCTCCCCACCCCCTTTACCAGTGGGAGCTCTTGTTTGCAGCCACAAGGTTTCCCTGAGCAAGCAAATTCTGCTCTTATCAGGAAAAGATTTGCAAGCAAAGGGTTGTGACCGTAAGCCCAGAGACGAGAGCCTCGGGTTGCGGAAGATCCGAGGAGCAGGCTTTGATTTATTTCTTCTTTCTTTAAAGGTTGCAGGACCATTAAAAGCAGGAGGTGAAAGCAGATTAAAGAAGCATCGAGGTGCCAGGCTGTTGGAAGCACCAGGATCTCCCAGTAAGTGCAGAACAGGGTAGGACAACACATATCCCAGTAAATACCCTTCCAGTCACTGATTTGCCCCTATTTGCACTACAGACAGACAGACAGACGGGGCAGTTTACACTCTGCTGGAGATCTCCTGCTCCAGCCCAAGAGCTGAGAGCCCCCAGGGATGTTATTTACCCCCCTGGCATCTGAAGGGCTCAAAAAAACCCCAATGCCAACAGAGTTCAGTGCTTTTGTTTCCGTTATCAGGAAGGAATTTGGATGCAACTCCCTCATTCTTCGCCCATCACCTCCTGACTTCTGCCCCAAACCTCTCTCCCTCCTTCACCAGAGGATGCACCAAGTGCTGCTCCTTGATCTTAATTGAGGATCCTTGATCTTAATCAAGGAGCCTGATTAGAGCTCCCGATTCCACGCTGCTCTTCCATGGAGGAAACACATCAAATCCTCTTTTTTTGGGGGCAAAGTACCTGCACTTCCAGTCAGATATTCCCAAACCCCATCAGTAACAGCCCCCCTCGTCCCTCCTAACCAGAAGTGGGGGAAGATGGAGGAGCTTGTCCCCCCCCCACAATTCATCCAGGGTCCCCAAAACATGGAGTTCCTCAGGAACCCACCCAAACCACCACCCCAGGATCCTCAGGGACCAGAGAAACAAACCTTCCCAGTCCTCCCAGGTTGTCCCAAGGACCTTCACCCCTCGCCTTTCCCCAGCCCCACACATCCCAGGATGGAGCTGGTTTCATTTTATATGCCATAATCAAACCAGAGTTTGTAATTAATCCCATTTAAGAACCGCTTGGATCAGTAAAAAGAGATGGGTGATTACAAACCCTGCTGGTTTAAATGTTTCATCCCTCTGGAATCTCACACGGAACACGAAGAGCGTGTTTTGCCAAAGAAACTATAATCTCCCTGGTCCTAATTCTACACCGTAATGGTTGGTTAAATACTAATAACAATCAAACCACCTGTACCTGGCGTGACGTCACCAGCTGTGTATATATGCAAATGAGCCACACTTGCCTACTCCAATTTGATCATCCTCATCCATGGTGCAAGGAATGTTTTCTAAGAAACCTTGGGGCATCACATTGGGCACCCAC
Organism: Calidris pugnax; assembly: GCF_001431845.1. Taxonomy (NCBI): domain Eukaryota; kingdom Metazoa; phylum Chordata; class Aves; order Charadriiformes; family Scolopacidae; genus Calidris; species Calidris pugnax. The sequence continues at coordinate 330,888 of NW_015090826.1, forward strand.
CATTCTCACATTTGGGTGGCTCTGGGGCACAAAGTTCTCCACCAGAAGGAGCAGGTGCTTGGACCAGAGCACACCTTGCCCCCTAGATTATTGGGGAGGAACAACCCCCTGCCCCAGGACAGGTTGGGGGTGACCTGCTGGAGAGCAGCTCTGAGGAGAAAGACCTGGGAGTCCTGGGGGACAACACGATGCCCACAAGCCACCAACAGGCCCTGGTGGCCAAGAAGGCCAATGGCATCCTGAGGGGCATCAAGGAGAGCATGGAGAACCTCAAAGGAGGTCATCCTTCACCTCTGCCCCATCTGGAGCACTGGGACCAGTTCTGGGCTCCCCAGTTCCAGAAGGAGAGGGAACTGCTGGAGAGGGTCCAGCAAAGGGCTACGAAGATGATGAGGGGCTGGAGCATCTCTCTGCTGAGGAAAGGCTGAGGGACTTGGGGCTTTTGAGACTGGAGACTGGCTTCAGAAGGATGTGTATGTACAAAGCCAAACTGCTTTTGTCCCTGCTCATGGCAGGGGGGTTGGACTGGATGACCTTTAAAGGTCCCTCCCAGCCCAAACAGATTCTAGGAGTTACTCAAACCCTCCTTTAGATGGGACTTACTCAAGATAATGGTGACCGTCTTGACGAGGCTGATCATGGTCTCCTTGTAGCGGGGGTGGAAGCTGGTGTGCTTGGACATCCGCGTCATCTTCCTCTTGACGTAGATGAAGATGTGCGTGTAGACAACCACCATGATGAGGAAGATGACCAGATTGGAGATGGCCCAGAAGGTCAGGTAGCTCCTGCTGTAGAGGGGTGCCATGCTGGAACACTTCTCCAGGGCGCAGAGACAGTGCCAACCGTAGGAGGGGATGAGCCCCAGGAGCAGGGCCGTCACCCAGATGCAGAAGATGAGGATCATCACGCGCTGGTTGGACATTTTGCTGTGTAACTGCATGGTGAACACAGTCTGGTGCCTCTCTACGGCGATCGCCAGCAGGTTCACCACAGAGGCTGTCAAACTGGTGTCCAGCAGGCTCTGACGGATGAACCAGGTCTTCAGGGAGAGCTCCGCTGTCCTGGGCCCCGTGTGGAACATGAGGAACATGTAGGCGATGCCCGCAAAGAGGTCGGCGGCCGCCAAGTTGCCCAACAGGTAGTAGATGGGGTAGTGGAAACGCCGGTTGATGATGATGGCGGTGATGACCAGCAGGTTGGTCAGGAGCACGATGACACTCACTGTCAGGCCCAGGGCCACCACCAGCACATCCTTTGTCCTCCAGTAGGTGGTCAACTCTTTGCGGCTGTTGTTGTAGAAGAACCCCACGGTCTCATTGTAGAAACAGTGCTTCATCGCTGCTGTCCTAAAAGAGGGACGGGGAGTCTCGTTAGTACCTCGTTGTCCCCCAACTGTTAACGAGCTGGGGAGATGCGGAGAGATACGGTAACGCAAAGGAGATGGGGAAGAGCTTCAAACACACAGAAACAACCCAGACGAGCAACGGAAACCACTTTTGTCCCCCAGACAGAGCTCAAAATCACACGGGCCGAAGTTCTCAGCCGCCCTCAAAGCCGCCCTGAAGATGCACCAAGACCTTGAACGCTGGCGGCAGGAAGATAAGGTTTGCCAGATCTGATAAGAGCTGCTCCCTCACCAGCCCACGTGGTTTCGTGGGGACGACAGACAAAACTATTTCTGTTGTCCCAGACGTCCCCCCCCCCCTTTCAGAAACGTTAAAAAAACCAAAGCAGCAGCACGGAGGGGTTTATCAGACCATCCCAAAACAACACGCCGAGGAAGACTCTGAGCCCTCCACAGCTGCTCCAGCCCCCAGGATGGCTGCTCCTGGGTCACCGAGCACACACAGCTCATTTTTCCTCAGCACTTTTATTGCTTAAAAAGCTAATTTCATGGGCAGCTTCTTCCGAAAGCGACTCTCTGCACCACCCTTCCCCAGCCCTCCACCTCAGTGGGGACTCAAGAGGCAAAGAGAGGGTAGAACAGGGCAAAAAAAGACTCCTCACCCCTAAAAAGAGAACAGCAGGAGGTCTGGCACACACAGCTGTGGGGCTGGAAGGGCAGGAGTGGCCAAAAACCCTGCAATTTTGGGGCCCCACAGCAGTTGTGGGGCTCAGCACCCAGAGCATCACCAGGGAAGTCACCTCCACGACGAGGGAACCGATTCCCCTCTCTCCTTCCAGCTCTGGAGCAAGACTGGGATTCAAAACTTATCAAAACCAGTAGAAAAAAAAAAAAAACAAAAAACACCTCGATGGGAAGAGAGAAGTTGGAGTTTCAGGAAAGGCTTTTCACATTTCTTTGACGCCCTGGGCATTGTTGGGAGCAAGACCAGACAAGCCGTTTGGCTGAATCCTAACATTAAATATTAATTTTGAAAGCTCGGATGCCTTTTTGGTAATTAGCTTCCTGTCCTGCAGGTTGAGTTAAAGGCTGTTTTACCTTAGAGAGTCAGAATTTAAGCCCCGTAACTGAGGCTCGTGTTACTCGTCCATGCAAAAAAAAATAAAAAAAATAAAGAAAACATGGAAAAAAACCACAGCCCCGTGAGCAAACCCGAGGGATGAGAAACAGCCCCATCATTACACCCCGCAGATGTTCCCGTTCCTTCCCCCAGAGCTTGGAAATCTCCAGTCAGGACTGGCCACGGTCCCTACTGGGATGGGCCAACCCAGTTTGGAGCCTCCTTCCTCGCGGCACCGAGGTGCCGAAAAATGATGTGGTTTTTTTCCTCCCCCCCTTCTCTTACCCTGGTGAGCTCGGCACATGAGGTCACCACTTCTCCCTGTCCTCACCACGACCTCAACCACCCTCCTCGTTTTCAGGACGAGCTCCAACACAGACAAGAAGAGCTTCAACGTAGACAAGAAGAGCTTCAACGCAAGAGCCAAGAGAAAACCCAACGCGCCCAACTCACAATTTCACTTTAATCACCCCCCGAAACCAAAAGGAAGCTCGGGGGGACCTCATTAGTGGCACGTTCCTCCTCTCTGGAGATGGGGTTTGCCAGGAAACTTCAGCAGGAGCCCTTGGGCTGAGCCACGAGGCCGGCGTGAGCAAGAGGAGGGAGGTGAGATTATTGCAGTGTATTATCGGCGGCGCCGCGCCCAGCTCTGCCCTCGCACATCCCTGCGCTTGTGCAAACACGGAAACCCTTCTCCTGCCTTCCCAGCTCAACTTCTCCTCCCTTCCCAGCTCAACTTCTCCTCTCCGGGGCCAAATGCTCCCTGTATTGGTCCCTTTTGCCATATTTTGACATATTTATGTCAACCGTTGGGCCAGAAAGTTGTACGGTTGAACTTCATCGAGTCTGCTGAATTGGGGAAATGCTATTTTTTACAAATATAGGTTGGGAGAGGACAAAAAAAAAGAAAAGGAGGCAGAGGGGGAATCAACCTGTCCCAGGGGATGAAGTCGTGGGATATAACAAGTCCCTCTCCCCTCTCTCCTCAGGTGTCTGTAGGTCTGGAGTGGTTCAGGAGAACAGCGTGGTCCAAACGCAGCCCAAGGGATGGATGGAAGGAGCCATGAGGCCACCTGGCAGGTACCTGGGGAGGATTTGGGCTCAAAGAGCAAAAAACAGGAGGAGGAGGAAGGGAGGGAAGGCTGGGAATGGGAGGAACAGGGAGGCAGGGTGATGGGGAGGCACCAAACCCAAGGTTTTCTCCTGCAAATGGCCAAATCTCCAAATCTTGTGGCCGTTCTTCTGCCAAACTGTTTCCTCTAAAACGTTTAGCAAAAGCTTTAATCCTCAAAGGGATCCTCCTGCTGGAGTTGGAGGAGTCATTTCACCTTTTTAGTGGATGCCCAGAGAGGAAAGAAAGATGAGGATTTGAGGGGGGAGAAGGATTGAGTGTCCCCCCCCATTGTGGTTTGGGGCACCCCAAATGCTGCCCAGCCCTGGAAACCAGCAGGTTTCAAAAAAAAAAAACGAAATTGCTGCTGGAGTTGGAGGAGTCATTTCACCTTTTTAGTGGATGCCCAGAGAGGAAAGAAAGATGAGGATTTGAGGGGGGAGAAGGATTGAGTGTCCCCCCCCATTGTGGTTTGGGGCACCCCAAATGCTGCCCAGCCCTGGAAACCAGCAGGTTTCAAAAAAAAAAAACATTAAAAAGCCACGGTGAAATAAGGTGTTGGTGGATTTAGGTCTTATTCTCAGTGATTTTTGAGCTGACACCCAGAGGAATTAAATCCAGATAAGGCTAGCTTGGAAATTGCCACTAAATTAAATTACAGGGGGCCTGATCTTGTTTGGATGCAAAAATTCAAGATTCCACAGCTGGGACAGGGCCCCCATAGACTCCTGCACCCTCTGCCAAACTGGGAGCTTTTCTCAGGGCATTATAGATACTGGTTTGATGGGGTGTTTACTGGGAGAGGGGACTGGGGTCGGGTAAACCCCCAGAGCGCCGTGTGATATTTTTAATTTCGAGAAAAGAGCCCCTAAATGACAGCTCCCGAAAGGCTTCTTTTGGGCAGGACCCGGTTAAAACTTCAAATCCCTCCCCAAACGCTCCTCGGTGCCCAATTAAATCCCTTTTTTCCAAGAGGGGGGGGGAGGTCCGGGAGGGACAGGTT
>NW_015090826.1:336070-345898 GCF_001431845.1 Calidris pugnax
CCAACCTGCTTTCACCCACCTTAAAGGCGGCCAAACATTCCAACCCCCTGCTGGTGTTTTGGAAGCTACGAACCAGTAGATGTAAGAGTTTTGTTTTTTTTCTCCGAAGAAAAAAAAAAAAAAAAACCCAGCAAATTTAACCCAAACCAACCAGTTTTCTTACCTGAAATCACAGCCACCGCATCCGAGCCCGGGATTTTTTAGCTTTGAGGGAAGCGAGGGGGGCGATTCGGCCGGGACATCCCCATCTCCGGAGGGTGAAGGTGCTTTTCCAAGCAAGGACCCAAAAAAAAAAAAAAAAGAAAAAAAGAAAAAAAAAAAGAAAACCAAGTGCCTTAAGGAAAGTTTCCACCCGGCGTAGTTCCAGCCCCAAAGTCCATCACTTATGGCTCCGAAAAGGCAAGTTTGCCCGAACGGGCAGGAGCCCGTCCCTTCCTTGGGTCCTCCCCCTTAGGCGGGTCCTTCCAGGAGCTCCAGGAGCTGTAACTCGAGTCCTCTCCTCCTTCATGGAGGCCAAAGAAGGTTTTCCGAGCTCCTCCGGCTCCGGCTGGAACGGGTTGGCTCGGATCTGCTGCCACCCCATCATCACCCACCCCTTCGTGGACCTTTCCCTGCTGGTCCCACCACCTGGGGAACTGGGTGAGGGAACTGGAAGCTTCTGGTCCCAGAGCTCCCACCCCATCCCTTCACCCCCTTCCTGAAGGTCCCCCCCCCAACAAGACACCTTCCTAATTACCCAGGTGTCCTCCTGCCGTGGAGAACCCCTCTTGGCACCAGAAGACAATTCTCCTCACCTACATCCATCCCAAGGAGAGCTCTCAGGTCAAGATCCCTCCCCACCCTACCCCCCAAAAAAACCACCCCAAAATGGGTAAGAAGCAAGGAGGAGATGTCATCATGCACCAGGGACCAGAATGGATTTTCTTCCTGTGACTTGGTAAAAAAATCTGTGTCTTTGCAAGAAGAAATAATTCCCATTTTTGCTGTGTCAGTCTCAACTAGTCCTTGACACACGGGGAGATTATTTATGCAAATACCAACAGCACACGTAGCCCTAACGAACCCCAGCTGTATAAATTATGAAGAAAAAAAAAAAAAAAGAAAAAAAGAAAAAAAAAAAAGAAAGAAAAAAAAGCAAGCAACCAACCTACCTACCGGGTTTGCAACATCCATTGGCTGGGGCCTTTGCAAGAGCAGCATAAATCAAAGCCAATTTCCATCCCTCTCCAATTTCCTCTTCTCCCACCCTCCTCCTCCTCCTCCCACCAGCCCTTCCCCCAGGAACAATGTTATCACCCTCCTGGGCTGCCAGTCGGGACACGGCGGCGTGGAGTTCGGCCAGAGGATGGAAAAGAGGAGGTTTCCAAAGAAAAAAAACCAAAAACCCTGACACAAAGGGACAAGAGATAGAGCCCAAAATCCAAGGACACACGGACGGAGCAGCGGTGACGCCGGGTGGGTGAATGGGACAGGCTGAGATAACAGAGGAGCGACTCCCAAGTCCTGCAAGAACCAAAAATTACCCCAAATTCTACTCCCCGCAGCCTCCAGAAGCCCAAAAATCACACCACAGAGCTCACCAGGGCTCCAAAAAACCTCAGAAAAAGCCTATTTTTGCCACCTGCTTACAAATCCTGCACCTCCAACCCCACAAGACCAGGCACAGGGGCCTTTCCTGGGTGTTTCCGTGGGGATTTTTAAAAGCAGTGAAAAGGCAAGATCCCAGAGTCCTTTTTTTCTTGGGGAAAAAAAAAAATAAATATATATATATTAATATAAATATCTGTATTTTAACAAGTTTGCTTTCTCACAGCAGAGAGGAAGCAGGGCACCAAGAGTTCTGATCCCAACACAGAGATCCCCAAAATCCTTACTGCAACAGGTCAGATTTACAACAATATTACATTAATTTCAATTTCAAAGTCTCTTCTTCCAGTGACACCGGGGCAGACCCTTCACCTGCCCAGGAGGCATTTATTTCTGATTATTTTAAGACCCAAATCTCAGCTGTAATAGAACAAACCCCCCCCAAAATCCCCTCCTCCTCATTTCCCCAGCCCACCCTTGGGTCTGCTCCAACCCAGTGGGTTTTGGTCACCGGATCCAGTTCTCCACCAGTTCACCCAGTGGAAGAACCCAGCTCAGAGGAGCCCTTTTGATGCCCTTCAGGAGCCACATGTGCTCCTCAGCCTCATGCTTTGGGCTCTAAAAACACTTTTAATTCACTATTTCCTTTAAGGTTTCAAACCGGCGCTCGGGGAGGGCTGGGGTTTGAGAGAGAAACACCCAGAACCATCAGGAAAACTGCCCAGTATAACTGGTTTCAGCTGAAGCCTCCCCAATTTGGCACAATAGCTCGGCACGTCAGACAGACCTGGTGCTGATAAAGGGTCAGAAGGACTTTTGTGGCTCCTTCCCCACACCCCAGAGTTGTCCCCACACCCCAGAGTGAGGACAAAATTGGGGGGGGGGGACACAAGAAATGTCCGAGGGGGTCAGGCCAGGTCTCATGATCAACCTGTCTCAGACAGTTCCTCCTTAAATATGAAACCTGAAATATTCTTTCACCTCCAAAGTCCTGACCTTAATAACAGCAATTTTCCTAATAGCTTTGTCTAGAAAAAAAACAAAAACAAAAACAACAAAAAAACCACCCTAACTTTACTTCTCTGGGAGTTTGTTTCTAGAATCACAGAATGGTTTGGGTTGGAAAGGACCTTAAAGATCATCCAGTTCCAACCCCCTGCTTGGTGTGGGGGGGACAACAACACCTCCCACTAGAGCAGGTTCTTGGTTTTCAGATTTTGGGGGGATATTTGAAGGAACCGAGACCCATTTGGTTCATCTCCTTGAGTTTGGGCCCCGCTCAGCCTCACCCTTCAGGTTTTTCTGCAAAAAAACAGAAATTCTTGCACCTGAGAAGCCTTTTGCAGCCAATTTAGTGATTTTTTTACAGGCTGAGCTCAGAAATCTTCCAACAACGATGCTTTTGGGACCGAGCACCAGATGCTCAACACGGGCACGACCCAGGAGACCAAGCACCCATCGTCCCCTCCAGTCCCTCCGTGGCTTTCCCAGTTGGTGTGGGGGGGACAACAACACCTCCCACTAGAGCAGGTTCTTGGTTTTCAGATTTTGGGGGGATATTGGAAGGAACCGAGACCCATTTGGTTCATCTCCTTGAGTTTGGGCCCCGCTCAGCCTCACCCTTCAGGTTTTTCTGCAAAAAAACAGAAATTCTTGCACCTGAGAAGCCTTTTGCAGCCAATTTAGTGATTTTTTTACAGGCTGAGCTCAGGAATCTTCCAACAGTGATGCTTTTGGGACCGAGCACCAGATGCTCAACACGGGCACGACCCAGGAGACCAGACACCCATCGTCCCCTCCAGTCCCTCCGTGGCTTTCCCAGTTTCCCCCAGGACCGAGCACCAGATGCTCAACACGGGCACGACCCAGGAGACCAAGACACCCATCGCATCCCATCATCCCCTCCAGTCCCTCCGTGGCTTTCCCAGTTTCCCCCAGTTCAGACTCATCCCCCCCCCAAAGCAGAGAAACCCAGCCTTGATGCAGATTCTCCTCCTGGTGCCCAGCGGAGAAACATTTCCAAAAATAACAGTGTTTTGCCTCCCCTTTATTACACTTTTTTTTTTTTGTTTCCCCAAGGCTCAGTTAATTGTTTTTGTAGATTTTGTTTTTCAAACAAACCCAAAGCTGAGATTTTTTTTTTTTTTTTTTTGATTCAAGCCTCAAAGCTCTTTGTTAGCTATTATAGTTGTGTAAATATTGGGGTGACAGTCTGAAGGGGTTTGTTTTTGTTTTGCTGAGACCCCTCTCCTGGAATCCCAGGAATGTTAAAAACCTTGGGGAAGGAGCCCTCTCATCCTCTTCCCTCCCCCTCCCAACTCCAGGAGATCTCAAATTGCTCAAATTAACACTTCCCAAGTCCTGACTGGCCCAGAGATTCCCCAACCCTGGGCTGGAAGCTCTTCCTGGGGTCCAACAAAGCCAACAACACGGTTCTTAACAGCTTCAGGCCAGATCCTTCCACGGAAAGAGGAGGGATCCATCAGCTTTAAAAGCTCAGGAATTCCACAAAACCCTCCGAGGTGGAGCAGAGCCCTTGTTCAGGAGCCGGCAGCATCCCAAAAAAACCTTTCAACAAAGAGGTAGGGAAGAAACTCCTGCCCTCTCCATCCTTGAGGGAATTTTCTTTCCTTCCAGCAAGCCATTTGCCAGCCTCCAACCAAGGAATTTTCTTTCCCTCCACCAACCAAGGAATTTTCTTTCCCTCCAGCAAGCCATTTGCCAGCCTCCAACCAAGGAATTTTCTTTCCCTCCACCAACCAAGGAATTTTCTTTCCCTCCAGCAAGCCATTTGCCAGCCTCCAACCAAGGAATTTTCTTTCCCTCCACCAACCAAGGAATTTTCTTTCCCTCCAGCAAGCCATTTGCCAGCCTCCAACCATTTCCCCACCAGCTGCTCCAGAAGGAATCACCAAGAACCTGGAAACATTCCTCTCCCAATTTTCACCTTCCCTGGGTTTACCCTTGGACACCTCCAAGGAGGTTTTTCCCCACCTATGACACCTTAAATCGAAGAGGGGAGAGCCCTGGAGGGAAAGATCCCCCTGGATCCTGGCACTTTTGCCTTATCTGATAAAAAACTGAGAAAAATTGGGCAGGATGTTCTCCGAAATGCTCCCAAACCAGGCCAAAAGCAGGCTCTTACCTCCCCCCAGGTAACAAGCCTGGAAATATTGGGTGGAAAAACCTCCTCCTGCGCCGTGTACCGGCTATTCCAGCTCTTTCCAAGAGGAAAACATTTGTTCAGTGGGAGAGAAAAAGAGGGGAGGGGAGAGGAGCCAGGGTTCTTCGCTGTGGTGTTTTGTTTGGAGTGGGGATGGTCCAGGGGCCCCTTTGCTGCTGCTGCTGCTGCTCCTAATTCACACAGGAAGGAGGAGATTATCCCACACGGAGCGATGATACCGAAGGCAGGAGCCACGGGTCAGAGAGAGAACAACTTGGGCCCCCCCCCCTCGAGTGATGTCAGAATATTTGGAGCCCCCACCAGGGTTCAGAGCAACGCAGGGATGGTGTGTTTGGGAAGCAGGGACTCATCCTCCTCCTCCTCTTCCATCCTCCTCTCCATCTTCCAGAGAGAATTTCAGCTGGCACCGGGCGCTGTTGTCAATAAAAACAAACCTGGGGTGGCCCCCAGCTCCATCTTCCATCCTCCTCCTCCTCTTCCATCCTCCTCCTCTTCCATCCTCCTCCTCTTCCATCCTCCTCCTCCTCCTCTTCCAGAGAGGATTTCAGCTGGCACCGGGCGCTGATGTCAATAAAAACAAACCTGGGGTGGCCCCCACCTCCATCTTCCATCCCCATCCTCCTCCTCCTCTTCCAGAGAGGATTTCAGCTGGCACAGGGAGCTGTTGTCAATAAAAACAAACCTGGGGTGGCCCCCACCTCCATCTTCCATCCCCATCCTCCTCCTCCTCTTCCAGAGAGGATTTCAGCTGGCACAGGGAGCTGTTGTCAATAAACACAAACCTGGGGTGGCCCCCAGCTCCATCTCCCTTCGCTCCCAACTCCTCTGGTCTTGGCCAGGTCCCAACAAGATGAAATCTCTCCATCTCTCCCGGGTTCCTTGGCGCTCGCTGGAATCTCAGGGAACTTTCACAGGCTCTCCAGCTCCGTCTTGCCTCAACCTTTGCTTTTGTAGGGATTATTCCTAAAAAAAACCAAAAAAACCCCACCCCAAAACCCTCTTTCCCGCCCCTTCGCTCCTAACTCCTCTGGTCTTGGCCAGGTCCCAACAAGATGAAATCTCTCCATCTCTCCCGGGTTCCTTGGCGCTCGCTGGAATCTCAGGGAACTTTCACAGGCTCTCCAGCTCCGTCTTGCCTCAACCTTTGCTTTTGTAGGGATTATTCCTAAAAAAAAACAAAAAAACCCCACCCCAAAACCCTCTTTCCCGCCGCGTCTCTGCGGGATGACACATTCGATGCCTCCAGCCTGGAGCTGGGGAGTCATAAAAAGTGTTTAACGTGCCTTTCTGCTTAAGTCTAGAAAGGAAAAAAAAAAACAAAAGCCATTCAGAAAAAGCCTCCGGCTACAGAAGGAGCAGATGCAACAATTCAGCTTTATCTTGAACATGAAACACCCAGCGAGGAAAAGGAATGTCTGCCCCCCTGCAGAGAAAGGTGACTTTCTCCTTTGTAAGGGGTGGGAGGGTCTTGGCCAAGCAAAATCCTCAGAAATAGGGGTTTTTTTCCCCCCATTTCATTTTCATCACCTCAGCCAGTCTTGCTTTTTTTCCCCCCTCCCTCAAAAATCAGATCCCACAAGAGCGAGGTCACGGGGAGGGGAAAGAATTCCAAACACACAGACACCCCCTCCAATTTAAACAAGCAAAGGGGATGTTTGTCCCAACCCCTCTCCTTGCAGAGCTTCCCCCCACCAGACCACTCGACCCTCCCACCCTGTCCTGCCCAAACACATTTTTGGTGATGTTTTATTGATTTCCAAAAGCCTTGAGCTTTTGGGCACAGGGGGACCTGGACAGGCTGGAGAGTTGGGCAGAGAGGAACCTGATGAAGTTTCACCAAGGGCAAGTGGAGGGTCCTGCTCCTGGGGGGGAATAACCCCCTGACCCAGGACAGGTTGGGGGTGACCTGCTGGGGAGCAGCTCTGAGGAGAAAGACCTGGGAGTCCTGGGGGACAACAGGATGGCCAAGAGCCACCAACGTGTCCTGGTGGCCAAGGAGGCCAATGGCATCCTGGGGGGCATCAGGAAGAGTGTGGAGAACCTCAAAGGAGGTCATCCTCCCCCTCTGATCTGCTCTGGGGAGGCCCCATCTGGAGCACTGGGACCAGTTGTGGGCTCCCCAGTTCCAGAAGGAGAGGGAACTGGTGGAGAGGGTCCAGCAAAGGGCTAGGAGGGGCTGGAACATCTCTCTGCTGAGGAAAGGCTGAGGGACTTGGGGCTTTGGAGTCTGGAGAAGAGAAGGCTGAGGGGGATCTGATCAACCCCATAAGGGTGGGTGTCAGGAGGATGGGGCCAGGCTTTTTCCAGTGGTGCCCAGTGACAGGACAAGAGGGAATGGGCACAAACTGGGAGATGAGAAGTTCCATCTCAACATGAGGAGGAACTTCTTGACTTTGAGGGTGGCAGAGCCCTGGAAGAGGCTGCCCAGAGAGGTAGGGGGGGTCTCCATCTCTGGAGACATTCCAACCCCTGCCTGGATGGGACCCTGTGGGACCTGCTCTGGGTGGGGGTTGGAGGAGATGATCTCCAGAGGTCCCTTCCAACCCCATATCACTCTGTGATTTCTAATGGGGGGGGGAAAAAAAAAACCCTACTTCAGCTGCCACCTTCTGTTTGCAAAGCAACAAGAAAGCTCTTACTTCCTCTAAGAAAAATATTCCCTTAACGAAGTCATTCTTCTAAAGGACGTAGGAATTTAGATGTTCATTTATTAAACAGATTTCTACTGGAAAATACAGCTCCCTTGGAACCCCCTTTATAAGATACCTCCAAAACTGACCCTCTCCAGGGCTCGCCGTGCCAAGTGCCTGAAATTCGCTGTCTCAGCAAAGCTGGAATTACAGCTCTAGGCATCTTTTTTTAAAATAAATGATAGAGGAGAGCAGCCAGTGCCCCGAGAGGATCCCGGCCACAAGACACTCCAATTTGATTTAGTTCCTTCCAGATTTCCCTTTTCTTTAACGCCCCGATGTGTACGATGCTGACGGTGAGTCACCGCCCCGTGACACAAAGGGAAAGAGGGAAGCACACCCTAAATCAGCATTTTTAGGAAAAAAAACAATACAAAAGAAAACAAAAATCCCCAAACAAAGTGTTCTCTGAATTTCAGGTGTGGGAGATGAGCAGTTCCCCTGCCTGGTTTACCGGCTCTCCCACACGTTGTGGGTACCATCGCTCTGTAGATTCACAAATTCAACAGTTTCACAAAATATTCTGGGGCAGGAGAGAAGGGGGAGAAGAAGAAAACAAAAGCTGTTTGTCTGCAGCAGCGTGAGCTCCCAGCAAGACACACAGATCATCTCACTTTTCACTCCCTGCTCTGCTAATGGGCTGTTGGAAGAACCAGAGTAAAACGACGCAAGAATGCGCCAACGCCGACTTATTTCACCCACCACCGTGTCCCAGATGAGTTCATGTCCAAGGTAGAGCTGGGAATCATTTTGTTTCCTACTAAATGACAACATAAAGAGCTGCTCCTGCTGCTAAATCACCCGTTCCGGGGCAAAACAGCTTGGAAGGAGGAAAAAAAAAAAGGATTTTTGGTAATTGCTAGAACAGCAACGGAGAAGACACCAACCAACGGGGGAGAAGACAGCCCCTTCTTGACTCAGGGAAAGCCCTCTCCCATCTGCTCACGTAAACATCCTGCAACGTTCCCTCAAACACACCCAAGCATGGAGATTTAGAAGGCTGTGGGGACACACAGATGGGAAGGGACCTTGAAGACCATCTAATTCCACCCCCAGACACCTCCCACCAGCCCAGGTTGCTCCAAGCCTCGTCCAACTTTGGCCTTGAACCTCCTCAAGGTTCTCTGGGCAACCCCACAGCTCCTCTGGGCAACCTGGACCTTAAAGACCATTGAGCTCCATCTCCGGACACTTCCCACCAGAGCAGGTTGCTCCAAACGGCCCTTTCTTGACTCAGGGAAAGTTCTTTCCCATCTGCTCAGGTGAACATCTTGCAACCTTCCCTCGAACGCACCTGAGCACAGAAATTTGGAAGGCTGTGGGGACACACAGGTGGGAAGAGACCTTGAAGACCATCTAATTCCACCTCCCACCAGAGCAGGTTGCTCCAAACCCCCTCCAACCTTGGCCTTGAACCCCTCCAGGGATGGGGCAGCCACAGCTCCTCTGGGCAACCTGGGCCAGGCTCTCCCCACCCTCAGAGGAAAGAATTCCTTCCTGAATCTCACCTAAATCTCCCCTCTTTGATACCCCATCCCTAGGACCCTTCAAGGTCGGGTTGGACGGGGCTTTGAGTGACCTGGGCTGGGTGGAGATGGCCCTGCTCATGGAATTATGGAAGAGTTTGGGTGGGAAGGGACCTTAAAGACCATCTAATTCCACCTCCCACCAGAGCAGGTTGCTCCAAGCCCCCTCCAACCTTGGCCTTGAACCCCTCCAGGGATGGGGCAGCCACAGCTCCTCTGGGCAACCTGGGCCAGGCTCTCCCCACCCTCACAGCAAAGAAGTTCATCATAAATTTCACTTAAATCTCCCCATTTTAAGTATCAAACCCTTCCTCCTCGTCCCATCTCTACGCAACCTTGTACACCCCAGTGACTCCTCTCAGCAGAGGACCTGAGGAGGGACCCTGATGCTTCATGCATCAACTTCTCATGATGCTCCAAAGCACCTGGGTTGACCTTAACAAATAATAAAGACCCTTTATGCATTCTGAGAGCCACATCCCAATAATTCAGCACTTCTTACCCTTAGAGGATGGATTCTATGAGGTATAAAGGCTCCTGGAAAAATCCTCCTCTTGGGAAAACAGCAATAAATCCCCCCAAACTTTCATGTTCTCCCACCAAACCCCCAAGGTGGGAGCAGACCCCCCTCTTTATGTTCTGGGGGTAAAGGCAAGTGATGAGGAACTGCTAATGGTTCAAAAGGGAACACCTGGGATCGCAGCCAGTTTCCAGCTCAGAAGTGGCCTGAATTGTCTCTTTTCTTTTTTTTTTTTTTTTTTTTTTTTTTTTTTTTTTATTAAAAAAAAAAAAAAAAAAAAAAAAAAAAAAAAAAAAAAGTTCTAGGAAAAATATTAAACCC
>NW_015090826.1:354207-393590 GCF_001431845.1 Calidris pugnax
ACCGGGGGAGAAGACACAAACCAACGGGGGAGAAGACACCAACCAACGGGGGAGAAGACACCAACCAACGGGGGAGAAGACACCAACCAACGGGGGAGAAGACACCAACCAACGGGGGAGAAGACACCAACCAACGGGGGAGAAGACACCAACCAACGGGGGAGAAGACACCAACCAACGGGGGAGAAGACACCAACCAACGGGGGAGAAGACACCAACCAACGGGGGAGAAGACACCAACCAACGGGGGAGAAGACACCAACCAACGGGGGAGAAGACACCAACCAACGGGGGAGAAGACACCAACCAACGGGGGAGAAGACACCAACCAACGGGGGAGAAGACACCAACCAACGGGGGAGAAGACACCAACCAACGGTGATCTTTAGTGGTAGCCATGAGTGGCAGCGCCCTGCACGTGGGTAACATCAACTCTGCTGGCTCCTGAGGAGTGAGACCTCCCACCCGAACACGAGCCCACGGTGGCCACAGGAAGATGAAGGTTGCCCCTTTTATAAAGGGCTTCTTACTCCGGCCCTTTCTTGACTCAGGGAAAGTTCTTTCCCATCTGCTCAGGTGAACATCTTGCAACCTTCCCTCGAACGCACCTGAGCACAGAAATTTGGAAGGCTGTGGGGACACACAGGTGGGAAGAGACCTTGAAGACCATCTAATTCCACCCCCAGACACCTCCCACCAGCCCAGGTTGCTCCAAGCCTCGTCCAACTTTGGCCTTGAACCTCCTCAAGGTTCTCTGGGCAACCCCACAGCTCCTCTGGGCAACCTGGACCTTAAAGACCATTGAGCTCCACCCCTGGACACCTCCCACCAGAGCAAGTTGCTCCAAGCCCCCTCCAACCTTGGCCTTGAACCCCTCCATGGATGGGGCAGCCACAGCTTCTCAGGGCAACCTGGGCCAGGCTCTCCCCACCCTCAGAGGGAAGAATTCCTTCCTGAATCTCACCTAAATCTCCCCTCTTTGATACCCCATCCCTGGGAACCTTCAAGGTCAGGTTGGACGGGGCTTTGAGTGACCTGGGCTGGGTGGAGATGGCCCTGCTCATGGAATTATGGAAGAGTTTGGGTGGGAAGGGACCTTAAAGACCATCTAATTCCACCTCCCACCAGAGCAAGTTGCTCCAAGCCCCCTCCAACCTTGGCCTTGAACCCCTCCAGGGATGGGGCAGCCACAGCTTCTCTGGGCAGCCTGGGCCAGGCTCTCACCACCCTCACACCAAAGAAGTTCCTCATAAATTTCACTTAAATCTCCCCTTTTTCAGTATCAAACCCTTCCTCCTCGTCCCATCTCTATGCAACCTTGTACACCCCAGTGACTCCTCTCAGCAGAGGACCTGAGGTGGGACCCTGATTAATAAACCAGCTTCTCATGATGCTCCAAAGCACTTGGGTTGACCTTAACAAATAATAAAGACCCTTTATGCATTCTGAGAGCCACATCCCAATAATTCAGCACTTCTTACCCTTAGAGGATGGATTCTATGAGGTATAAAGGCTCCTGGAAAAATCCTCCTCTTGGGAAAACAGCAATAAATCGGGGGAAAAGCAAAAAAAAAAGAGAAGGATGGGGTCAAGAGTTGGACCAAAGTCTTGAGCTCCTTAAAAATAAAATATATAATGTTTTTTGCTTTGCTAGAACTGGGTAAAGGTGGAAGGTAATCCCTCTGCTGGAAAATCCTGGGAGGTTTTCCCTGGAGACTCCTGATACCAGCGGAACTATTTGCTTTGATTTTACTTTTTTAGAAGGATAAAGGTAAATTAAAGAGCTTCTGAGCAAGAAGATTGGGGCAGAATCTGTCCCTAGCCTGGTCCTAATTAAACACTCGGTGATTAGCAAATCTCAGACTCCAACTGGCTCCTCTCAGAAACAGGAATCTCTTGGGGTCCCTGCTTAAAATTATCAAGTGCTTGGATTTCCTTAATTTGGTTCAGAGTCTGACCCACACAGCCCAGCTCGGATCCTTATTTGTCTTATTTGTGAAGACCTGGGGCTTTTAATTTACTTAATGAGCTCGTGGGCTGGGATGAGCTGGTTGCTTTGTGCCCTGAATTCACATTGGGCGATTAAAAAAGGAAAAAGAAGAAAAAAAAAAAGAGTAAGAAACTGTTTTATTGGTTGTTTGACTGAGAAAAGGCTTCTTGGGAGGGTTGCTCTGGGTTTATATTTCAATTAATTAGACGGATAATGTTGTTGTTCTCCTTGGTGGGGCTCTGAGCTGGGGGTCAGGCAGGTAAAGTGAAAATAGGATATTATTTATAAATATAGAAGGTTCAGCCCCAAGGAGCTGGGAGGAGCCGAGGAAATGTTTCTCCCCTCCCTGACAGGATTCTCCTTAATTTCAGAGTCTTCGTTTCCGAGCTGGGGATGGTAGAAAATCCCCCTCCCCAGCAGCAGGAGAGACATTGAGGACCCTTCCCTATGTGGCTTGGATTCGGGAATGTCACTTTGGCAGCTCCTGCCCTCAGAAAATTACACTTTATAAGGTAAGAACCAGCAATTTTTCTTATAAAGGCTGTTTTTTTATATATATATATTTATATCGGACTCCTGAAGGAGAAGGGGAGGGCAGGGTTGGGTGGGAGGAATCCTACAGCCCAAACCCTTATATCTTCCTTTTCTGTAGAACGAATGAAACTTTAACTATTTCAGTGTGCAGCAGGGAAAGGAAAGGAGGGTATTTTGCCAGGGATATTTTTCCAGCTCTGCCAGTTCCTCAAACTGTAAATTCTTGTGGGCGAGCGTTAACCTTTGTTTTCCGGAGACCTGAGTCACTCGGTTGGGTTCATAATAGCCCTGTAAGTGTTTACTTAAGGCTTCCCTATTCACCTTAAACAAATACAGGATAAGCTTATAATAAAACACTCAGTAATTTATTACAGGGGTAAAAGATAACTTAGTATTCAAGAATTCAAAGCGCTGTATTCACAAATATACATTGCTCCAGAGACAAAAAACTCTCTTTAGCCCCGAACTGTACAAATATTGAGAACAGAACCTTAGAATTTCTTTTATGGCTCAATGTTTTGCTCCTGGTTTCTCAACGGTCTTTTTGATGAGACAAAAGGAATTTGTGAAGTGGGTTGTTTTACCTCCTGAGCTGCTTGGGGAGAGAGGAATGTTTTCTTTTAGCGCTCGGTTCTCCTAGTGTCCTTTTTGGAAGGTGGGAACAGCTGAAATCTGCCCCAAAGCAGGAGTTTTGATGTTGTGAGCTGAATTTCATGCCCTACACCCAACCTGGCACCAAGGAAATGGGTGAACGCTGCCCGTCCTCCACCACGGAGCAGGCAAGCGTCAGGAGATGGCACTGCAGGACAGAGGCACAGAATTACAGAATGCTATGGGTTGGAAGGGACCTTCTGGAGATCATCTCCTCCAACCCCCATCCAGAGCAGGTCCCACAGGGTCCCATCCAGGGGGAGTTTGAATGTCTCCAGAGATGGAGACTCCCCCACCTCTCTGGGCAGCCTCTTCCAGGGCTCTGCCACCCTCAAAGTCAAGAAGTTCCTCCTCACGTTGAGATGGAACTTCTCATGTCCCAGTTTGTGCCCGTTCCCTCTTGTCCTGTCACTGGGCACCACTGGAAAAAGCCTGGCCTCATCCTCCTGACACCCACCCTTAAAGGAGTTGATCAGATCCCCCCTCAGTCTTCTCTTCTCCAGACTCCAAAGCCCCAAGTCCCTCAGCCTTTCCTCAGCAGAGAGATGCTCCAGCCCCTCAACATCTTCGTAGCCCTTTGCTGGACCCTCCTTGTCCTTCTGGAACTGGGGAGCCCAGAACTGGTCCCAGTGCTCCAGATGGGACCTCCCCAGGGCAGAATAGACCTCCCTTTCCTGGGTTTAAAAACCCAGTGGAAGGAAAAACCCACTGCAGGGAGGCAGAAAGGGGTCACCCACGTGAAGGCGAGATGGAGACCCATCAAGTCGGAGAAATCTGGTTTTAGACCCCAGAAAACCACCTCCTTTGCCTTCATGGTGGCAGCAGCAGCTTTGTGTGGAAGAATTGCAGAAGTTCAACGTGTTTTGAGGGAAACAGAACCCGTGTTCTGGAGAAATGGGTCCAACTTGGTGTCTTTCCCCATTCCAGAATGACTCTGTGCTGGTGAGTGAGTGGATGTTCCCACTGAAGGACCCAGAGCACCCAAGCTTCGCCCACGTACCCTGGTCTATGACATTCAAAAACTGAGTTACACCCAAAACCCTCATGAAATAAAATGATAAAAATCAGTGCTTGTTGCAGCTGCTGGAAAAATGACTGAGAAAAGGCTTCTTGGGAGGGTTGCTCTGGGTTTATATTTCAATTAATTAGACGGATAATGTTGTTGTTCTCCTTGGTGGGGCTCTGAGCTGGGGGTCAGGCAGGTAAAGTGAAAATAGGATATTATTTATAAATATAGAAGGTTCAGCCCCAAGGAGCTGGGAGGAGCCGAGGAAATGTTTCTCCCCTCCCTGACAGGATTCTCCTTAATTTCAGAGTCTTCGTTTCCGAGCTGGGGATGGTAGAAAATCCCCCTCCCCAGCAGCAGGAGAGACATTGAGGACCCTTCCCTATGTGGCTTGGATTCGGGAATGTCACTTTGGCAGCTCCTGCCCTCAGAAAATTACACTTTATAAGGTAAGAACCAGCAATTTTTCTTATAAAGGCTGTTTTTTTATATATATATATTTATATCGGACTCCTGAAGGAGAAGGGGAGGGCAGGGTTGGGTGGGAGGAATCCTACAGCCCAAACCCCTATATCTTCCTTTTCTGTAGAACAAATGAAACTTTAACTATTTCAGTGTGCAGCAGGGAAAGGAAAGGAGGGTATTTTGCCAGGGATATTTTTCCAGCTCTGCCAGTTCCTCAAACTGTAAATTCTTGTGGGCGAGCGTTAACCTTTGTTTTCCGGAGACCTGAGTCACTCGGTTGGGTTCATAATAGCCCTGTAAGTGTTTACTTAAGGCTTCCCTATTCACCTTAAACAAATACAGGATAAGCTTATAATAAAACACTCAGTAATTTATTACAGGGGTAAAAGATAACTTAGTATTCAAGAATTCAAAGCGCTGTATTCACAAATATACATTGCTCCAGAGACAAAAAACTCTCTTTAGCCCCAAACTGTACAAATATTGAGAACAGAACCTTAGAATTTCTTTTATGGCTCAATGTTTTGCTCCTGGTTTCTCAACGGTCTTTTTGATGAGACAAAAGGAATTTGTGAAGTGGGTTGTTTTACCTCCTGAGCTGCTTGGGGAGAGAGGAATGTTTTCTTTTAGCGCTCGGTTCTCCTAGTGTCCTTTTTGGAAGGTGGGAACAGCTGAAATCTGCCCCAAAGCAGGAGTTTTGATGTTGTGAGCTGAATTTCATGCCCTACACCCAACCTGGCACCAAGGAAATGGGTGAACGCTGCCCGTCCTCCACCACGGAGCAGGCAAGCGTCAGGAGATGGCACTGCAGGACAGAGGCACAGAATTACAGAATGCTATGGGTTGGAAGGGACCTTCTGGAGATCATCTCCTCCAACCCCCATCCAGAGCAGGTCCCACAGGGTCCCATCCAGGGGGAGTTTGAATGTCTCCAGAGATGGAGACTCCCCCACCTCTCTGGGCAGCCTCTTCCAGGGCTCTGCCACCCTCAAAGTCAAGAAGTTCCTCCTCACGTTGAGATGGAACTTCTCATGTCCCAGTTTGTGCCCGTTCCCTCTTGTCCTGTCACTGGGCACCACTGGAAAAAGCCTGGCCTCATCCTCCTGACACCCACCCTTAAAGGAGTTGATCAGATCCCCCCTCAGTCTTCTCTTCTCCAGACTCCAAAGCCCCAAGTCCCTCAGCCTTTCCTCAGCAGAGAGATGCTCCAGCCCCTCAACATCTTCGTAGCCCTTTGCTGGACCCTCCTTGTCCTTCTGGAACTGGGGAGCCCAGAACTGGTCCCAGTGCTCCAGATGGGACCTCCCCAGGGCAGAATAGACCTCCCTTTCCTGGGTTTAAAAACCCAGTGGAAGGAAAAACCCACTGCAGGGAGGCAGAAAGGGGTCACCCACGTGAAGGCGAGATGGAGACCCATCAAGTCGGAGAAATCTGGTTTTAGACCCCAGAAAACCACCTCCTTTGCCTTCATGGTGGCAGCAGCAGCTTTGTGTGGAAGAATTGCAGAAGTTCAACGTGTTTTGAGGGAAACAGAACCCGTGTTCTGGAGAAATGGGTCCAACTTGGTGTCTTTCCCCATTCCAGAATGACTCTGTGCTGGTGAGTGAGTGGATGTTCCCACTGAAGGACCCAGAGCACCCAAGCTTCGCCCACGTACCCTGGTCTATGACATTCAAAAACTGAGTTACACCCAAAACCCTCATGAAATAAAATGATAAAAATCAGTGCTTGTTGCAGCTGCTGGAAAAATGACCATTTGGGGACGTTTTGTGCCCGATATTGGAGTCGCCTCCTTCCTGGCTACATCTCTCCATCTGTGTTTCCTCTACTTCTCACGTTGTCCTTCACGCTGAGCGGGGCACATTCCAGAGAGAGAGAGACCACCATTGAGTTTTGCTCCTTATCCCTCATCTGGAGTTTTGAAGGAATAAAAAGCAAATCCAGGTTGAGCCTGAAGCCTGCCAGGTGATTCACAGCAGCCTGTTCTCCAGCCTGTGTGGAAAATCCCAAATAGGATGGTATTTTCACCCCGTGGTTGTTCTTTGTTGGGATTTCAGTCCTCTCTCCCTTTCTGGCTCTGATTTTTTTTATTCTTCAGGGTTTTTCCTAGAGGTACGTCCCTGGGTTTTCCTCCTCTGCTTTCTCCGTTGACCCCGCGCTCTCCGGGGGAGGCTCAGGGGTGGTGGAGGCTTCTTCAACCTTAAACTTTGAGATGATCCTGGCGGTTTCTTGCGTCATCTCAAAACGTTTGAGCTGCTGCCTCCCCGCCGGGCGCTGCCTGATGGCCTCACTGGAGCCATCCCTGCTCCAGCCGCTCTCCTCCATCACCTCCTTGGTGGTGGAGCCGCCGTCGGTGGGGTTACCTTCTACCCCAGCCTCCGTGGCCACGTTGGCTAACACAGTGGTGGCCCTCAAGGGCAAGCTGGAAGATTTGGGAATGACTGGCTTGGTTTTCGCCTGGGCTCGGATGTATTTTGCGGGCTGGCGGCTGAAATGGCAACGGGGCTGGGCCCCCGGGGCCACCTCCGAGTCGCTGTCTGTCTTCTCCTGCACGGGGTCCTCCAGCTCCTCCAGCTCTGGACAAAAAAAAAATATAATTATCTAATTTATTTATTTATCTTAGAACAGCGAGACAAAGTTATTACCACAAACCATTTTGAACTTCTTTTCTGGTTAGAAAGGATGCTGAAACCTCCAGCATTTAACAACCGCCTCCCTCTGAGGTGGAATTAACCTCATTAATTCATCAAGATCCACCCTCAAAAGAGGCAGAAGATGTGAATTGGGCTTCTATTCTTAAAGCCCTCCTGGGGACGTTAAAGTTGGGTGAGTGGGGTTGGGAGCTGAGGGAGTAGCGGGGGAAAAACCTTCCTGAGAAGAGCAGGAAAAGGGTTTTGGTGCCGGTTGCGTGATGCAAAGTGGGGTGGGAGGTGTGAAACTCTCAAAGAGGACACCCCCCAACCTCTAACCCCATCCTGCTTTATTTACCTGGGGCCTCCACGCTGGATGGGGATCCCTCCGGATCCGGCTCGCTGATGGCTTCCCTGGAAGAGGAGTTCTCCGAGGCAGAGTCCACGTTTAAACCCTGCTTGTGGGGGGAAAAAGAAAAACCCACGGGTGTTTATACAAGACTCTTCGTCTGTCAGCTCCCACTTCACCCCAAATCCTGTTAGAGGGGGCGACCACTTGAGCTGAAAATGCCTTTGCTTCTCTTAGACTGCCTGTAACTCCAGGGGGGATGGGGAGGGAGCTTGTGGAAGGTGACACAAGAGAAAAATCATCAGTCAAGACCTGCCAGCTCCAACATCTGTGCCATAAATGCCCCAAAACACCCCAGAAAGCAGCTGTGGGCTGAGACCGATTCCCCACATCCCACGGGACACTCAAGTAGCCCGTTTGGGAGCAAAAAAGGGGAAAGTTTAATTATCCACAGTAATTATCGTCAAACTCAAAGGGGGAGGATGAGGGAAGGACCCGGGGGTCACAGCTGGGATGGATCTGGTGTGAAATTGCACAAGGATCAGGTCACTTTGCCATTATTTATGGCAAAACAAGAGTGCCCTTAGGAGCAACCCCCCTTTTTGTGGGTTTGCGACACCTTCTGTGCAGAAACAGGTTAAAAAAAGGCTTTGAAAACACTCAAAGGCAATAGTTGTGACACCTTCTGTGCAGAAACAGGTGAAAAAAAAAGGCTTTGAAAACACTCAAAGGCAATAGTTGTGTGTGTCTGAAAGTGCTTTCTGCAAGGGATTCTTGCTCCTGGAGGTTTTTTGCCCCTTAGGAGTGAATTGTGGCTACTCTGCTGATTTTATTTCCATTGAGGGATTCTTGATCCTGGAGGTTTTTTGCCCCCGAGGAGTGAATTTGTGGCTACTCTGCTGATTTTATTTCCATTTTAGTCGCAGTTATTCTGATTCCTGCTCCCTCGGGGAGCTGGACGCACGGAGGAAGCGGCGTCACCGGGTGTCAGGTGTGGACGTGGTCCCACAGCAGACCCACAGTGGTGCCACAAGCACCCGTGACTCAAAAGGAGGAGGCAGAGAATCCCTGGACTCAGATCTCACTCCCTTTGGCTTAACCTGAGGAAAGGAATTCCCTCTTCCTCATCAAACCACTGTGAAAAAGGGGGGGAAAAACTCCCTCCGTGGGTCCAGCTGAGGGATGCTCTGCCCATTTGTGGGTAGAAGTTTTCAGGAGGGCTGGGATCTAAAACCTGGAGCAAAACCTCCATCCAGAGGGCTCCAAGAAGCTGCTGAATGATCCACAGCTTAGAATTTTATCTATTTTTCTGGTTCTCCCCTTCCACGTGCAGCAGGCTCCCTGCCCCTTCCTCTGGGAATAACCCTCTCGGCAGGAAACTTTCATTATTCGTGGAAAAAGAGGTGTTTTTTTTTTTTCTTTAATTGCCATCCTACCGTAGGCAGGAAATTTTCATTATTCGTGGAAAAAGAGGTTTTTTTTTTCTTTAATTGCCATCCTACCGTCCTGTCCCCACACCAGGGTGAGTGAAACCCAGGAGCTCTACCTCTAACGTTAAACTCTGGCTTGTGTTTGGGCTTTGAGGTCCTTCATCCTTTTCTGGTGTCGTTTCTTGCGAGGGGTTTTCGCAGCCGAGGGATAAGGAGGGAGGAAGGTCGTCCATCCCAAAGACCCGCTCGTAGTTCTGGATGAGGAATTCCACGATCTGGGCTTGATACCCGGAGTCGACGAGGCAGGACATGGAGACGTCGCTCCCCGAGCCCGGCCGGATGAGGGTTGGCCCAAACACTATGCCCAGGTTGTTTGGGGACATCTTGTTCTCTTCGTACTTCTCTGCCACCCTGGGGGAGGGAAATGGGACCGTTAGAGGCTTCCCAGCTCTCCCCAAACCCCAATTTCTCCCCATCCTGTTGACAACAGGATGCCCATGAGCCACCAACGGGCCCTGGTGGCCAAGAAGGCCAATGGCATCCTGGGGGGCATCAGGAAGAGAGTGGAGAACCTGGAGGGAGGTTATCCTCCCCCCTCTGCTCTGTTCTGTGCTGGGAGGCCCCATCTGGAGCACTGGGACCAGTTCTGGGCTCCCCAGTTCCAGAAGGACAGGGAACTGCTGGAGAGGGTCCAGCAAAGGGCTATGAAGATGAGGAGGGGCTGGAGCATCTCTGTGATAAGGAAGGGCTGAGGGACTTGGGGCTTTGGAGTCTGGAGAAGAGAAGGCTGAGGGGGGATCTCATGGCTGGTGGGCGTCAGGAGGATGGAGCCAGGCTTTTTCCAGTGGTGCCCAGTGACAGGACAAGAGGGAACGGGCACAAACTGGGACGTAAGAAGTTCCATCTCAACATGAGGAGGAACTTCTTGACTTTGAGGGTGGCAGAGCCCTGGGAGAGGCTGCCCAGAGAGGTGGTGGGGTCTCCATCTCTGGAGACATTCAAATCCCGCGTTGGATGGGACCCCATGGGATCTGCTCGGGGTCACACAATCAATGAAGGGATGAGGGGGAAGGGTTTTAAGCTGAAAAAGGGGAGAATGAGATGAGATCTGGGGAAGAACTTCATTGCTGTGAGGGTGGTGAGACCCTGGCCCAGGTTGCCCAGAGAAGATATGGCTGCTCTATCCCTGGAGGAGCTCAAGGCCAGGTCGGATGGAGCTTGGAGCAACCTGCTCTGGTGGGAGGTGTCCCTGCCCAGGGCAGGAGGTGGAGTAAATGGCTTTTAAAGGTTCCTTCAACCCAAACCAGTCTATGACTCGATGGTGTCCCGTGGTTGGACCTGTCCCTAACCATCAGGACAACCATCGCGCTCCTCACCGGTAGAGGTGTGCGATGAGGTGCCGCAGAGTGTTGTAGTTGCTTCCAGGCAGTTTGCTCAACAAGTCCTTCATGCTCTGGATGGGATCCGAAGGGAAGCCCCCACAATCCACCTTCTCCTCCCCGGGTTTTTGCAGATCTTTGGCGAGCGCAATGAGGTCGTTGTAGAGGTGGGACAGCAGCACCGGCGCCGAAAGCTGCAACGAGAGGGGAGGAAGACACCCCATGTTACTTCATCCTGCTGATCCGACCCCGAGGAACGTGCTCAGCTGAGGTTTGGTACCCACTTCCTTCAGGAAATGCTTCAGGACACCAGTGATGTCGTGGGGGGAATGCTCGGAGAGCTCCACCAGGCTCCGGCCGTTCTCAAACGCTTGGCACAGCTTTTCCACCCGGGCTTTGGATCCGCTTATCCGATAGATTCCCTGAAAGGTGGGAGAGAGGTGAGGAGGAGGTTTGGAGAGATGGAGAAGACCCAGAGAAGAATAACTCCCCACTCACCTGCACCCCGAGGGCACGGGCTTCGATTTCCGAGGTGCATTTCACCACAACGAAGGGAACTTCCTCCGGGAAGTCTCGAGGAACCTGCGTGAAGTCGATGCCGAAAAGGGGTGCTCGGTTGGGCAGCTTCTTGTGGCCGCAGGTGATGAGGAGGTTCTCGAGGCACTTCTTGTGGCAGGTCAGGCAGCACTGGAAGGGCAGAACCTGCCTGAGTCACACTCTGGTTGTGGTCCAGCATCACAGCGATGGCTGAACACGGAGGAGGACTCCTCTTCCCTCAACCACCAACCAACGTCCCACCAACCAACGTCCCACCAACCCCAAGAGGGTTGTTGCGGGCGAGTGAGGGTCACTCAAAGAAAAATGGGCTTTGGTGTAACGCAGAGGAAGGGAAAACCACTGAATTTTGCAGAGGGGGACCCCTTGTTCCTGTAGACCTTCAGCGGGACGATGGTCACCCCAGGCTTCCACCTCTCCCAGCCCTCACCTCCTCACACTCGAAGCCGCTGACCATGAAGGTGTCGCAATCCCTGCACTTGGATGGTCCCCGCAGCTTCCTGAGCCGATGGGTCTGGGCCGCGCTGGAGAGGGGGATGCTCTTGAACTGCTGCTGGGACGAACCGTTTTCTGCAAAAACGGCACGAAAAGGTGAAAAATGAAGCCACATGTGAGCACGGCTTCCACCTTGCAACACAAAACCACGGGTGGCTCACCATTTTCAAAGGTCTGCAGGGAATCTCGCTCTTCGAAATCATCCGAGGAGGACATGGTCCCGGTGGATGGAGCCTTCAACAGCTTCCTATTCGAGTTTCCTTAGAGGGGAGAGAAAATATAAAGAGCCCTTCTCATCCTCGTGGTGCACAAAGTGGGTCAGTGTGGGCTTTATGCCCCTTTTAGGTTTTTTTTGGGTAATATCAGGCAAGAATTTTGGGGTTTTTTTGCACCTCTCACCTGGGCTAGAACTGGGAGAGTCCAGGGATCGGGATTCGCAGCTCCCACCGAGGCTTTCTGTGTCGCTGCAGAGGGATCTGTTGGCACCTGAAGAAGGAGGACACGGTGACAGATCATCCCAAACCTTCAACATGGGGATGACCAACCATCTTGAGCCCTCCTGGGGCGCTCAACTTGGGGGTCAAGTCCAACCTGAGCTCCCAAGAAAATCCATAAGTATTTTCTCCCCGTTGGAGCTGTGTCCTAAACACCACCCAAAGAAGGTGAGACCCTCTCCCACCTCTTTCCTAATAATCTAAATTAAACTACGGGGACTGGAGGGAAAATTGGGGCATCTTTATGGAATTTAACCTACTCTGGTCACCGTTGGTGGGGAGCTGCCTCCTGGCCATCTCCTCGGGCGTGCTCGCATCCCTCGCTGCGGAAGAAGCTCCGGAGAAATTCAAAGGCACCTTCTTTCTGCTGCTGGGAGGGGACCTGGAAGGGATCACAAAAAATTTTCCAACAGGGAAGAATAAGGGAAAAAAATTGCGTGACGGAGGTAGGTTATAGGGGTTGGCTCATTTTTCCAGGAGACAATAATAAAACCCCCGCACAAATCTAGGAAAACAAACTTATTCAATATAATTTTGCCTTTTCTATCCGCAGGGAAAATTTAGAGTTCAGGCAGCGCCCACAGGAGAAAAGAGGGACCTTAATCTTTGGCAAAGGACAGAAATGATGGAAGGGACGGAACTGCTGCCCTGATTTTCCAGCTGTGGGTCCTGCCCTCGGCAGGAGGCACCAAGCACGACCTTAGAGATGGGTTCTTCGTTAGCGAAGAAAAGGTCCTGGTATCTGAGGCTGTGGGCTTTTCAGTAATTAGCAATCAGAGGACCACAGGATGCTATGAGGTTGGGAGGAACCTCTGGAGATCATCTGAGGCACCTTAGAGATGGATTCTTCATTAGCAGAACCACGCAGAGAGAAAAGGTCCTGGTATCTGAGGCCCTGGGCTTTTCCATAATTAGCAATCAGGGGATCACAGGATGCTATGAGGTTGGAAGGGACCTCTGGAGATCATCTCCTCCAACCTCCACCCAGAGCAGGTCCCACAGGGTCCCATCCAGGGGGGTTGGAATGTCTCCAGAGATGGAGACCCCACCACCACGTCTCTGGGCAGCCTCTCCCAGGGCTCTGCCACCCTCAAAATGGAGAAGTTCCTCCTCATGTTGAGATGGAACTTCTCATCTCCCAGTTTGTGCCCGTTCCCTCTTGTCCTGTCACTGGGCACCACTGGAAAAAGCCTGGCCCCATCCTCCTGACACCCACCAGCCAGGAGATCCCCCCTCAGTCTTCTCTTCTCCAGACTCCAAAGCCCCAAGTCCCTCAGCCTTTCCTCAGCAGAGAAATGCTCCAGCCCCTCATCATCTTCGTAGTCCTTTGCTGGACCCTCTCCAGCAGTTCCCTGTCCTTCTGGAACTGGGGAGCCCACAACTGGTCCCAGTGCTCCAGATGGGGCCTCCCCAGGGCAGAGCAGAGCAGAGGGGGAGGATGACCTCCCTCCCTCCACCTGCTCCTCACGCTCTTCTTGATGCCATTGGCCTTCTTGGCCACCAGGGCCCATTGGTGGCTCATGGGCATCCTGTTGTCCCCCAGGAGTCCCAGGTCTTTCTCCTCAGAGCTGCTCTCCAGCAGGTCACCCCCAACCTGTCCTGGTGGTTATTCCTCCCCAGGGGCAGCAACCTCCACTTGCCCTTGGTGGAACTTCATCAGGTTCCTCTCTGCCCAACTCTCCAGCCTGTCCAGGTCTCGCTGCATGATGACCCATCCTCTGGTGTGTCACCTGCTCATTCCAGTTTGGTGTCACCAGCAAAGGTGCTGAGGGTCCACTCCATCCCTTCACCCAGGTCATTGATGAATATACTGAAGAGGACTGGACCCAGTCCTGACCCCTGGGGCCCACCACTGGTCACAGACCTCCAACTGGCCTCTGTAACCCTCTGAGCTCTGTCCTTCAGTATCAATCACGATGGTGACTTCATAACTATGTTTTAACCCTTGGGGTTTTTTTTGTTCTGGGCAATAGTTTTGGGACCTTTCAGCTCAGATGGAAGTTTTCCACATTATATATATATTTTTTAAATTTTTTTTACCTCTGCCCTCCGTAAGCGAGTGGCTCGAACTCAAACACTTCCATGTCAATGTCTTTCTTCTGCAGAGCCTGAATGAATTCCAGGTATTTCTCACCAGCTTTGTAGGGCTTGCAGACCTCGGAGAGGTGCTGGTACCCCACTGGAATCTGTTCTGACTGCGTCTGCCGCTGCTTGAACATCCGTAAAGTCACCTGATGGGGGGAAAAAAAATTGAAAAATAACATTATTGGTCAAAGCCCGGGTGCCTTTTCCTGCCCTGGATCTCAAAATTTCCAGTTTTCATCACCCAAACTCAGTGACCTCTTTTTTCTTTTTTTTTTTCCCTGCTTGTTGATATTTCTATTTCTCAAAAATATTTGTCACTGTGTCTTTTTCTAGGATTTTTCTCCCCTGGATTTATTCTGTGGCCATTTGTGTCCTCAAAGCAGGAATAATTGAAAATGTGATTTGTTTGGGATTTGATTGAAATGTGAAAATGTAATTGAAAAGTGAGAAATTTTTTTGGTAGCGGGTCGGGAAGAAAAGCAAAGTCTGGGGATGGTCCCCAAATTTCTGCTGCTGGAGAATGGTCAGTTCTAGGGTGTTTCAATGGGGAAATGGTGAAGAACCTGGAGGTGTGATCCCAAAGAGCAGCTTCCCTGAAACAAGGATTAGAGGAGAAATATCTAAGATGACACCTACCCACGTCAGCACCTCATCCCCTTGGAAAATGAGCTTCCGGACGTGGGTGACGATCCGGGCTCGTACTTTCTCCAGCTCTTGGCGTCGAAAGTTGGCATCGCTGATGCACGTCTTGTACCAAGCTTCGGCCTCCTGAAGCTGTGAGTCACCAGAAAGGGAGGAAAAAAGGATAAAATCAACCCGGGGCGGGTGGGAAGATGCATCTGGGATGACTGGGAATAAATCCCAGTAGCCTGGTGGGAGCTCATCACCTTGGCTTGTGCCTCCTCGCAGGAACGGCGCCGCTTCTCCAGCTGCTTGTTGGCGCTGCCGGGGTTGGTGGTGGCCATGTTCTGGAATTCCTCCTCGGCTTTGGCGCTCAAGTGCTTTGCCTTCTCCAGCTCCTCGCAGCGCTGGAGGTACTGGAGGCGGGACTTGCGCAGGGAGGACAAGGATTCGTTCTGGAATAGGAGAAGGAAGAGGTTTGGGAAGCCCGATGAGGCAGTGGGAGGAACGAGCCGAGGCAGTAACTCTGCTAATAAGGAAAATGCTGGTTTCTTGGTTCCAATGGACATCATGGTTCAAGTGGACATCATGGCTCCAAAGGACTTCTTGGTTCCAATGGACGTCATGGTTCCAATGGACTTCTTGGTTCCAATGGACTTCTTGGTTCCAATGGACATCATGGTTCAAGTGGACTTCTCGGTTCAAGTGGACATCATGGCTCCAAAGGACTTCTTGGTTCCAATAGACATCATGGTTCCAGTGAACTTCTCGGTTCAAGGGGACATCATGGCTCCAAAGGAGACTTCTTGGTTCCAGTGGACATCATGGTTCCAGTGGACGTCATGGTTCAAGTGGACTTCTCGGTTTAAGTGGACATCATGGCTCCAATGGACATCATGGTTCAAGTGGACTTCTCGGTTCCCATGGACATCATGGCTCCAAAGGACTTATTGGTTCCAATGGACGTCATGGTTCCAATGGACATCATGGTTCAAGTGGACTTCTCGGTTCCCATGGACATCATGGCTCCAAAGGACTTATTGGTTCCAATGGACGTCATGGTTCCAATGGACATCATGGTTCAAGTGGACATCATGGCTCCAAAGGAGACTTCTTGGTTCCAGTGGACATCATGGCTCCAACGGACGTCATGATTCCAGTGGACTTATCGGTTCAAGTGGACATCATGGCTCCAATGGACTTCTTGGTTCCAATGGACGTCATGGTTCAAATGGACATCATGGTTCCAAACGAATTCTCAGTTCCACTGGACGTCATGGTTCAAGTGGACTTCTTGGTTCAAGTGGACATCATGGCTCCAAAGGACTTGGTTCCCATGGACATCATGGCTCCAGTGGACTTCTTGGTTCAAGTGGACACCATCTTCCAGTGTCACACCCTGGTCCCATGGCTCCCCTCCCTGATCCCTGCTCCCTCCCCAGCTTTTCTGGAGCCCTTTTAGGGACTGGAAGGGGCTCCAAGGTCTCCCTGCAGCCTTCTCTTCTCCAGCCTGAACCCCCCCAACTCTCTCAGCCCCAACTCCCAGCAGAGGGGCTCCAGCCCTCCCAACATCTCCGGGGCTTCCTCTGGCCCTGCTCCAACACTTCCATGTCCTTCCTGTTACTGCTTGTTCATAGACATTTATTTCCAACGTTTTGAGCCGTGTCGGACCCCTCTCTTGGCCTCTTACCATTCTCTTCTGCTCCTTTGTCCACTGATCTTTGAATTCTTTCCTCCACTTCTCAATTTCATTCTTCTTGGCTGAGAGAGGCTGCAGAAGAATAATAATTAGGGGGGCAACAGCTCCTCATCAGGCAGGAAAAAATATCTGACACGTGAAGGTGCGACATTAGAGGGCAAAATTTCCAAAATGCCTCTTTTTCCCTTAAACTTGGTGCGTGTTCCCTTCTCCCTTCCCCTCCTCCCCCTCGGAAAAGGGTCGATGACCTCATTGGGTCTCTGTGATGCCCCCGTTGGCGTTGGGACATCCCGTACCTGGTAGAATTCCTTCTGTTGGAGCAACCCCACCGTCTCGCCCGCTGAATTCCCAACCTTGATGTCGTGTTCCAGGACCATGGTGTAGAGCGCCCGGAGGGGCATGTTGTGCTGCAGACACCCCCCCAAAAAAAGGAATCAACTATAAAATGACAGATAATCACCACGAATTTCCTAAATTTAAGGGCTTTTGACAGCTACGACCAAGATCGATGACTGGAAGGTGAGTGACTACATGGGTTAAATTCTCTATATTCCTATTTCTCTGTATTTCTATTTCTCTTTATTCCTATATATTTCTCTATATTCCTATTTCTCTGTATTTCTATTTCTCTTTATTCCTATATATTTCTCTATATTCCTATTTCCTATATTTCTATTTCTCTTTATTCCTCTATATTTCTCTATATTCCTATTCCTCTATATTTCTATTTCTCTTTATTCCTATATATTTCTCTATATTCCTATTCCTCCTCTATATTCCTTCCTCTGTATTAATTCCTCCATATTCCCTGTTCTCTATATTCCTATTTCTTCCTCTATATTCCCAGTTCTCTCTATCCCTATATATTTCTCTCTATCCCTATATATTTCTCTCTATCCCTATTTATTTCTCTCTATCCCTATTTATTTCTCTCTATCCCTATTTATTTCTCTCTATCCCTATTTATTTCTCTCTATCCCTATATATTTCTTTATATCCCTATTTATTTCTCTATACTCAAGAGCTTTTATTCTGGGCAGCACAGCCCTGACTCCTCGCTGCTCCATCCTTCAATCTCATTTCCCCAAATCATCTCTCCGTGGCATCAAACTGATAGAAGAAAAAAAAGGAACCAGCCCAATCCTGGGAGTTTTAGGCAACTTTTTGGAGCTGTATTTTCTCCAGGATTTAAGCCTGGGTGGAGAATTCCTCCCTCCTCCTCCTCCTCCTCCTCCTCGGGGAGCGGGGCCGGTACCTGCTGGGCGATGGCGTTGCGTCCCCCCTCCGCGATCTTCACCAGCCCTTTGGCAAACTCCGTCTCTGTAAGAAAAAAAGGGGTTTAGACACCAGATTCGGGCACCCGGAGGGGAATTTCTCAAAAATGGGGGTCATTCCCCTCAATGACGATCATTCACGGAAGAAAAATTCCCATTTTGTGTCTTTATCTTCAGGGAAAAGCCCCCAAAGGGTTGGTGTTTGGCCAACGTTTTGCTGCTGCACTTTTGCTTGAGACATTTTGTTCTTAGCTATGATTTTTTTTTTTTAGAAAAGCTCTCATGGACTTCTTGGTTCCAATGGACGTCATGGTTCAAATGGACATCATGGTTCCAAACGAATTCTCAGTTCCACTGGACGTCATGGTTCAAGTGGACTTCTTGGTTCAAGTGGACATCATGGCTCCAAAGGACTTGGTTCCCATGGACATCATGGCTCCAGTGGACTTCTTGGTTCAAGTGGACACCATCTTCCAGTGTCACACCCTGGTCCCATGGCTCCCCTCCCTGATCCCTGCTCCCTCCCCATCTCTCCTGGAGCCCCTTGAGGGACTGGAAGGGGCTCCAAGGTCTCCCCGCAGCCTTCTCTTCTCCAGCCTGAACCCCCCCAACTCTCTCAGCCCCAACTACCAGCAGAGGGGCTCCAGCCCTCCCAACATCTCCGGGGCTTCCTCTGGCCCTGCTCCAACACCTCCATGTCCTTCCTGTTACTGCTTGTTCATAGACATTTATTTCCAACGTTTTGAGCCGTGTCGGACCCCTCTCTTGGCCTCTTACCATTCTCTTCTGCTCCTTTGTCCACTGATCTTTGAATTCTTTCCTCCACTTCTCAATTTCATTCTTCTTGGCTGAGAGAGGCTGCAGAAGAATAATAATTAGGGGGGCAACAGCTCCTCATCAGGCAGGAAAAAATATCTGACACGTGAAGGTGCGACATTAGAGGGCAAAATTTCCAAAATGCCTCTTTTTCCCTTAAACTTGGTGCGTGTTCCCTTCTCCCTTCCCCTCCTCCCCCTCGGAAAAGGGTCGATGACCTCATTGGGTCTCTGTGATGCCCCCGTTGGCGTTGGGACATCCCGTACCTGGTAGAATTCCTTCTGTTGGAGCAACCCCACCGTCTCGCCCGCTGAATTCCCAACCTTGACGTCGTGTTCCAGGACCATGGTGTAGAGCGCCCGGAGGGGCATGTTGTGCTGCAGACACCCCCCCAAAAAAAAAGAATCAACTATAAAATGACAGATAATCACCACGAATTTCCTAAATTTAAGGGCTTTTGGCAGCTACGACCAAGATCGATGACTGGAAGGTGAGTGACTACATGGGTTAAATTCTCTATATTCCTATTTCTCTGTATTTCTATTTCTCTTTATTCCTATATATTTCTCTATATTCCTATTTCTCTGTATTTCTATTTCTCTTTATTCCTATATATTTCTCTATATTCCTATTTCCTATATTTCTATTTCTCTTTATTCCTCTATATTTCTCTATATTCCTATTCCTCTATATTTCTATTTCTCTTTATTCCTATATATTTCTCTATATTCCTATTCCTCCTCTATATTCCTTCCTCTGTATTAATTCCTCCATATTCCCTGTTCTCTATATTCCTATTTCTTCCTCTATATTCCCAGTTCTCTCTATCCCTATATATTTCTCTCTATCCCTATATATTTCTCTCTATCCCTATATATTTCTCTCTATCCCTATATATTTCTCTCTATCCCTATATATTTCTCTCTATCCCTATATATTTCTCTATACTCAAGAGCTTTTCTTCTGGGCAGCACAGCCCTGACTCCTCACCGCTCCATCCTTCCATCTCATGTCCCAAATCATCTCTCCGTGGCGTTAAACCGATAGAAAAAAGGAACCAGCCCAATCCTGGGAGTTTTAGGCAACTTTTTGGAGCCGTATTTTCTCCAGGATTTAAGCCTGGGTGGAGAATTCCTCCCTCCTCCTCCTCCTCCTCGGGGAGCGGGGCCGGTACCTGTTGGGCGATGGCGTTGCGTCCCCCCTCCGCGATCTTCACCAGCCCTTTGGCAAACTCCGTCTCTGTAAGAAAAAAAGGGGTTTAGACACCAGATTCGGGCACCCGGAGGGGAATTTCTCAAAAATGGGGGTCATTCCCCTCAATGACGATCATTCACGGAAGAAAAATTCCCATTTTGTGTCTTTATCTTCAGGGAAAAGCCCCCAAAGGGTTGGTGTTTGGCCAACGTTTTGCTGCTGCACTTTTGCTTGAGACATTTTGTTCTTAGCTATGATTTTTTTTTTTTAGAAAAGCTCTCAAAGAGTGTACGGACTCCAAAAATGGACATTTTATGCCCAGCCTCACCGTAGCTCAGACGCTTTTCGATCCAGCTGAGCAGCTCTTTGACATATTTACACCACATTTTGGCATATTCCAGGGCCGCCTCGATGCCACCTTCGCATTTATATCCCTATTTATTTCTCTATACTCAAGAGCTTTTATTCTGGGCAGCACAGCCCTGACTCCTCGCTGCTCCATCCTTCAATCTCATTTCCCCAAATCATCTCTCCGTGGCATCAAACTGATAGAAGAAAAAAAAGAAACCAGCCCAATCCTGGGAGTTTTAGGCAACTTTTTGGAGCTGTATTTTCTCCAGGATTTAAGCCTGGGTGGAGAATTCCTCCCTCCTCCTCCTCCTCCTCGGGGAGCGGGGCCGGTACCTGTTGGGCGATGGCGTTGCGTCCCCCCTCCGCGATCTTCACCAGCCCTTTGGCAAACTCCGTCTCTGTAAGAAAAAAAGGGGTTTAGACACCAGATTCGGGCACCCGGAGGGGAATTTCTCAAAAATGGGGGTCATTCCCCTCAATGACGATCATTCACGGAAGAAAAATTCCCATTTTGTGTCTTTATCTTCAGGGAAAAGCCCCCAAAGGGTTGGTGTTTGGCCAACGTTTTGCTGCTGCACTTTTGCTTGAGACATTTTGTTCTTAGCTATGATTTTTTTTTTTTAGAAAAGCTCTCAAAGAGTGTACGGACTCCAAAAATGGACATTTTATGCCCAGCCTCACCGTAGCTCAGACGCTTTTCGATCCAGCTGAGCAGCTCTTTGACGTATTTACACCACATTTTGGCATATTCCAGGGCCGCCTCGATGCCACCTTCGCATTTTATCAGCATCTCGTCTGCCTCCTGAACTGCAAGAGAATAAACCCGGGTTCGGAACCGGCCGATGGGCAGAAGTTCCCCACAAAAAGCGGCAAAACTGGGAGTCTCAAGAGTCGATGCTGCCAAATATGCTGATAACAGCCATAAAAAAAGGGTTTTTCACTCAATAACATCATTACGATCTACTTCCCGGTGACCCCACGCAGTCCTGCCCACGGAACCACACAAGTTCCAGGTAATTTAGAGACATGTATTCCTCTGCCCTCCACTTTTAATTAAATATCTTGATTTAATTTGCTTTGAAATCCAAAAATGAAAGATTTCACGGGTTACTGGGGAGTTGCAGGAAGGATTCTCGGTCCCTGGTGGAACCAAATACAATTCCTCATGTTGCAGTGAGCAAATTTAAACCCATTTCAAGCTGAAATGGGTGAGAAAGCGGCTTAGAAATATTATTTTTATCCCCCGAAATTCCCACAGTGCCTGAAGGAAGTGGAAAAAAACCACCATTAAGTTGTATTTTAAAGTCCTGGTGCCAGCAGAGACACTGGGGTTTTGTCACTGGGAGGCTGCCGGGATCGTTACCGAGTGATTAAGGCTTCTCATGGATTTTTAATTAGTGATGTTACCTGTCACATCTGCCTGCACTTGCCTCTCTGAGCTGGTTTGGCTCTTGCAGAAAGTTTCCTCCGACTGTAGAGGGAGAGAAAAAAGGGAAGGGAAGGGGGAAAGAAAGGGGGAAGGGAAGGAGGAAGGGAAAGGGGAAGGAAAGGGAAGGAAAGGGGGAAGGGAAGGCAGAAGGAAAGGGAAAGGGGGAAGGAAAGGAAATGGAAGGGAAGGAAAAGGAAAGGGAAGGGGGAAGGAAAAGGAAGGGAAGGGGGAAAGGAAGGCAGAAGGAAAGGGAAAGGGGGAAGGAAAGGAAACGGAAGGGAAGGGGAAAGGGAAG
Organism: Calidris pugnax; assembly: GCF_001431845.1. Lineage (NCBI taxonomy): Eukaryota > Metazoa > Chordata > Aves > Charadriiformes > Scolopacidae > Calidris > Calidris pugnax. The sequence continues at coordinate 375,950 of NW_015090826.1, forward strand.
GGAAAGGGGGAAGGAAAGGAAATGGAAGGGAAGGAAAAGGAAAGGGAAGGGGGAAGGAAAAGGAAGGGAAGGGGGAAAGGAAGGCAGAAGGAAAGGGAAAGGGGGAAGGAAAGAAAATGGAAGGGAAGGGGGAAGGGAAGGGGAAAGGGAAGGGAGGGGAAAGGGAAGGGAAGGGGGAAGGAAAAGGAAGGGAAGGGGGAAAGGAAGGCAGAAGGAAAGGGAAAGGGGGAAGAAAAGGAAACGGAAGGGAAGGAAGAAGGGGAGAAAAAGGGAAGGGGAAAAGGAAGGGAAGGAGGAAGGGAAGGGGAAAAGGAAGGGAAGGAAAGGGGGAAAGGAAGGCAGAAGGAAAGGGAAAGGGGGAAGGGAAGGCGGAAGGAAAGGAAATGGAAGGGAAGGAAAAGAAAAGGGAAGGGAAGGGGGAAGGGAAGGAAAAGGGAAGGGGAAAGAGAAAGGAAGGCAGAAGGAAAAGGGAAAGGGGGAAGGGGAAAGGGAAGGGAAGGGGAAAGGAAAAGGAGGAAAAAGGTGAAAGAAAAATTAGTATTGAGAAATTTGGAGGATTTTGTAAAAGGCCGGGTTTTTTTTCTCTCACAGCGCACAAGAATAATGGCTCTCAGAGAAAAATGAAGTTCCCAGCCCCTTTGTTTATACAGAAAAGCTTGAAATGAGGCTGATTTATCCCCAAAAGTCCCGCCCTGCCCAAAGCGAGTGAAAAACGTGAAGTTCTATTTTTAAAGGGCTTTTGGTTCTCGGGGCGAAAATTTTAAAGATTTTTGGTACGTGACTCCGAAACGGATTTGGGGTTTGGGTCCTGTCTGGTCTTTTCCTTATCACGCAGAATGTAAATTGGTAATTAATCCTGTTTTACAGGAAAATATAAATCCAAACAGCAAAAGGTTGAGTGTTTCCACCAGGTCTTATCTGCTCCGTTGCCACCTCTGTCGCTGTTATGACCCAAAGTTGTGCCGTTCTTGTCCGTCTGGACAAGTAAAAGTGACTATTTTTTTTTTAAGATGAGCACCCAAAAAGCAATGTAAGTCATGTGGAATTTAATGATGTAGAATTGTGCTCTTTGGTGATGGATATTGATAATTTATCTAGTAAAATGGATCTCCTTCTTTGCCTACCGGAACCACCTCGCTTTCTGCAGCCAGGTCTGGGTCGTCGGCGTCACCAATGAAGGTATCGACTGTCCTGAATAATTAAAAATAAGGCAATTAAATCAATGGAAGCTGTGAAGACCCCCAAAAAACGAGCTCTGCCCCCTTTCTCTACGTACTCGTTTCCGATTGAGATTTCTAGGGCATCCAGGCTGCGGAATATCTCGCTGTACCTCTTCCTGGATTCAGGCGTCCTCTCTTGGTTGTGGAGACCTGGAGTTGGAGAAGAAATCGTGTCACCGATTCTGTCCCGCTCTGGGGAGATGTCCCCTGTCTCTGGGGGCATCAGAAGGACACGGAGGTGTCGGAGCGGGGCTGGAGGAGGCCCTGGAAACGCTGGAAAGGCCCCTCATCATCTTTGTAGCCCTTTGTTGGACCTTCTCCAGCAGTTCCCTGTCCTTCTGGAACTGGGTAGGCCATAACTGGTCCCAGTGCTCCAGATGGGGCCTCCCCAGAGCAGATCAGAGGGGGAGGATGACCTCCCTCCTTCCATCTGCTGCTCACACTCTTCTTGATGACCCCCGAGGATGCCATTGACCTTCTTGGCCATCGAGGCACCTTGGTGGCATCACCGGGGGCTGCGTTGCACAAGTGGTGTGGGTGTGTGTCTGTGTCTGTCGCAATGTTCTACACACAGGAACCGTTTCTCAACGTTGGAGGTCGATTTACGGGGACCATCTACACCCCACACCTCCCTCAGTCCCCGGCGGGTAGGAATTTTTGGGTGTGAAAAGTAGAAATCGGGCTCGTCCCCACCTGAGGTGGGGGGACAATTCTCTCCTGCCACCCATCTCTAAGCTCTGAGGACATCCTGCCCACAGCCCCACGTGGGTTTTTAACACGGGGTGATGGGTGCCCTTCATCTCACTTGGGGCTCAGCGACGCCTCCGTCACCAAGGGCTGAAACGAAAATTAACTTGGGCCAAAAGTTGCTGCAAAAAAGTAAAAAAAAAATAAATTTAAAATACGGAAGTGGGCACAATCGGTAAAAAAAAACCCAACAATGCAAAACCAAAAGAAAAACTTCTTCAATCTTCTTTGTCCTTTTGACATTCCAGGAAACAGGATGTGGTTGACCTAAATCTAGAGTTGCTTCACCGGGGGGTGAGTTTTTGACAGCGAGAAGCAAGTGCCTCAAATGGGGCTGGGTGGAAAAGTCAGTTTGTGTCTCCTTCACTTAGAGCCACTCTTGGGCCTCGTCTCGGTCCCCAAAAATAGAGATTTTTTTTCAAGTCAGGTGTTGATGAGGAGCTGGTTCTTCCATCAAACCTAGAGGCAGTCACTGATCCAGACTTTGGGAGCCCATAACTCCAGGAAACTCCCAGGACCTGGCTGGGGAACGGTACGATCCTGCTCATCTCCCAGCCAAAACGGGGCAGAAAACCACAAAAATGGCTTATCTGAGACTGTGAGCACGTGTGTTTGCATGTGGGGGTTTTTTTTAACTGTATAAAGATGTCAAAAAATGCAGAGAAAGCACTTGAATGTACAATTAAGGGAATTATTAGGGATTTTTTCCCCCACAAATCTCCTTGTTTGGTGGCCAACGAAAGAGCTCTCTGACAATGACAGAGTCCTGGTGTCCGAGCTGTGAAAGTCACCCCCTCCGAGCCCGTCGGCAGCTTAAAAATAGAAATAAGTGTGAAAAAGGCTGGGTGGGACACGGAAGCCACACTCCCACTCACAGTCAGCGCCGAGCAATCGTAAATAATTCAGATTTATGCTGGCCTCCTTCTTTAAAAGTTTTCTGAAGGTTTTACCCCGAAGCGGAACGAGACGCCGAAAATGCGTGAGGACACGCTTGGGTTTTTACCGTAAATCACCGAAGCCTGAAGGAGCTGCAAGAAATGGCTCAGAAGGGCCTGAAAGTCATCAGGGGAAGCCAAGGAAGGGATTTAAAAGCTCTGATGATGCCAATGGAGAGCTGCAAACTGAACCCTGCCCCACGTCGTCGTGATAAATAGTGGTGATAAATCGCCGTGTCGCACGCGGTGGGTGAGCTGAGCCAGATGGTTTCCCAACCACCTCCTCCTGGGTCTTTTTCTGGAAGAGACACGAGTCGTTGGGCATCCAAGACGCAAGGAATCCAAGACTTGGTTGAGTTGGGATCCCAGCTCCCCTGGTTCTTCAGGGCTGTCACCTCCCCTCGGTGTCCTTGTCCCCAGGGGAGGATTCTATGGCAAGAAGAAGTGACTTGATGCCACCAGCGCTGCTGGATGCACGAAACAAAACAAATATTGGAGTTTTCAAAGCAGTTTACTGTTGGGCACCGAAAGATAAAGCAAGAACCAGAGGTTCTCACAAGTCTTTTGCTTCATCTCAAGAAGAAAACATTCTGTGTAATCCCATAAAAGTAGGAAGGTGGGAAAAATGGGACCTTGAAAGTTCTCCTGGACCTGGAAAGTTCTCCTGGACCTGGATGGTTTTCCCAGCCCTGCTGGAGCTGGTGTTATTTTCTGCCCTTCTCACTCCACAGCAGCACTGTCCATTGGACATTTTCCTGTCCATTTGAAAACATTCTGTATAATCCCATAAAAGTAGGAAGGTGGGGAAAATGGGACCTGGAAAGTTCTCCTGGACCTGGAAAGTTCTCCTGGACCTGGATGGTTTTCCCAGCCCTGCTGGAGCTGGTGTTATTTTCTGCCCTTCTCACTCCACAGCAGCACTGTCCATTGGACATTTTCCTGTCCATTGGACATTTTCCTGTCCATTTGGAATCTCTCAAGTGGCTTTTTACTGGCACGTGGAGGGGTCTGGGCCGAATGGTTCATTGTGGAATTTCTCATTCATCAAGGAAATGAATTGCCTCGAATGCATCGCTCTTCATTATCACAGATGTCATCAGGCCACCACCCATTGGACACCTTCAAGATGTTCCTTCTTGATGAATCCCCATTACTTCCTAAATTCCTAAACATCTACATCCGTTTTCCTGGACTGGAAGGAAACCAGAGCCTCCCATAAATACCCATCAACTAATTAATCTTCCAACTCTACTCAAAGCCCTTTGCTTTCACCAGGGGGGGGTTGTGTAGCAGAGCCCCCACTGGGATGTAGGACGGGAGGCTTGGAGAGCCCCCAGCTCCATCCTGTGTCCATTCACTGCGACTCCCCAGCCTTAGTTACAAACGGAGCCTTCCATTTAAAACCAGTTATCTTACTGGGCTGCCCGCTGACAGCAGGACGGCTGGTCTAAAAAGTCCTCTCCCGGAGATTAAAAGGATGTTTCTTGAAGGATGGCCTGTCCTTATTCTTCTTATCTCAGATGATTCCAGCAGAAACCCCTTCCAGTGTGTCCTTATTCTTCTTATCTTAGATAATTCCAGCAGAAACCCCTTCCACCCTGTCCTTATTCTTCTATTCTTAGATAATTCCAGCAGAAACTCCTTCCATCATGTCATTATTCTTCTTATCTTGGACAATTCCAGCAGAAACTCCTTCCAGTGCATCCTTACTCTTCTTTTCTTAGATAATTCCAGCAGAAACCCCTTCTATCATGTCCTTATTCTTCTTATCTTGGACAATTCCAGCAGAAACCCCTTCTATCATGTCCTTATCCTTCTTATCTTGGACAATTCCAGCAGAAACTCCTTCCAGTGCATCCTTACTCTTCTTTTCTTAGATAATTCCAGCAGAAACCCCTTCCAGAGTATCCTTATTCTTCCTCTCGTAGACAATTTGAGCAGAAACCCCTTCCACCCTGTCCTTATTCTTCTATTCTTAGATAATTCCAGTAGAAACCCTTCCAGTGTGTCCTCACTCTTCCTTCCTTAGATAATTCCAGCAGAAACCCCTTCCACCCTGTCCTTATTCTTCTATTCTTAGATAATTCCAGTAGAAACCCTTCCAGTGTGTCCTCACTCTTCCTTCCTTAGATAATTCCAGCAGAAACCCCTTCCAGCCCCACACTAGACCCACATCCTAAAGGAGAACATCTCTGCAGGGCCAATGGTCATGCTGGAGGTGGCCAACTCTCCTCCCAAGTCCTGGATGGGCCACCCTTGGATGGACCACCCTCGGATGGACCAACCTGTGATTCCATCTCCATCCTCTACCTCCTGGAGAGCTCACTCTCTCCTCTGCTGTCGTCCCCAGGGGGGGAAAGGAGCTCTGGGAGCGGAGCAGGGAGGGTATTTTTAGGAGGAGAAACCTCTCTTTCTGCCGTTCAGCAGAAGCTCCACTTCCCTTTCAGCCGCAGTCACCGTGAAATGAGGTGAAATGTCTAAAACCCCACGGTTTTGCCCAACCTTGCCATCCCCACCCGGGTCCTGGTGGCCCCTTCCACGCGTTGCAGCACCAACAGCTGCATTTTTTTTCACCGGGGTAAAATGTCCCCTTTTCTGCCTAAAAATGACTCGTGCTTCTTCGCAGTGTTTGAGGAAAAACCCCCATTTCCCAAGCCCTGCCATGGGGCTGAATCGAATGACACCAAATAAGTCTAAAAACTCCCAATTCCTGCCTGAAATCCTCCCTTTTTAACCAAAACACCCCCCCGGCGAGACCCCGATAAAGTGAATTAACAAAAATCAGCTCGTTTTGGAGGAGGTCGGAACCGCTACCGAAGGGCACAATTGCCCCCACCCCCCACCTCAACGGGCAGGAAACACTAATAAGGTCAGACGGCTTAAACGGCAGGAGGTATTAACGAGGAGATTAATGAATCACGTTGGGGGAGGAGGGGAGAAGGAGAATTTCCACTTCATACATCGATTTATTGGGAAAATCTGCCCCTCAAACCCTCCGGCAGAAACGGAGCTGGAGTTTAGTGAGATACTCTGCAAAAAAACCCACAAGGTGATGGCCAGATTTAGGGGCAAATATTAATTAAAAGGCCTTGTTTTGAGAGATTGCAGCCCCCTCTGGCACTTAGTGACTTGATGAACCTGGCTTTTTAAGGCAGAAAAGTACAATTGTGTTAAAATTCTCACTGCTTGTCTCTTTAATATTAAAAATAAGGGACTGTTGGTGATGGTTAAGAAGAATTTAGGCTGGTGGAGGTCTAAATGCAGACACTTCAGTGCTGGAAAGGGGTAAAAGGAGCTCCCAGTTGGCAACAGAGGGATGAAACTGGGATATTTAGTGGCTAAAAAAAAAAAAGAAGACTGAAGAAAATCATTTATACCAGTTGTTTCGGTTTTGCAAAGGGGCTGTCAAGTAAAACCTCTTTTGTGGAGGAGATTTTGCTGATGGGGCTACGGAAGCCCTTGGATTTCTCAAGGGCTTTTGACTCCTACAGTCGTGTCACCTTCGGGGTGGGATTCGTGGTTTCACCGTTTTGCTGATGAACCTAAAAATAGGCCTTTAATCAACGTTACGGGGCTGTTTCTCGGGGGATGGAGGGATTCCTGCTTTTTGGTGGGTTGGTTGGATGATGAGGCTGGTACCACCATCTCTCCTGCTCTCTGGGAGGACACAAAAGGGGTCTGGAGGGGGAGAGGGGGAGGAAGAAAACTGGTCCCACCACACAGCTCCTAAACAAGCTCAGCTTATTTGGTTTATCAGGGACCCTGAGACTTCCTTTAACCCTCCCCGTGCGCGACCGCGAGCCACAGAAGCTCTGCCTTGGCCAACGGTTTTGGGCTGGTCGTGACGGAGGCACCACGAGACCCAGGTGCTGGAAGGCGACCTGGGATCCAGGACCTTCCAGCTGCAAGGACAAGGATGTGTCTGAACGTGGCACCAGGGAAAGGACTAAGGTTGCTTCCCATTTTTCCTTGATTACAGGGCTTTTTCCTTGTTTACAGGTTTTTTTATTCCTCAATTATGGGATTTTTTCCTTGATTATGGGCGTTGCTTCCCATTTTTCCTTGATTATAGGATTTTTTCCTTGTTTACAGGATTTTTTCCTTGTTTACAGGATTTTTTTTTCCTCAATTATGGGATTTTTTCCTTGATTATGGGATTTTTTGCCTTGTTTACGGGATTTTTTCCTTGACTACAGATTCTTCTCACCCCTCCGAAGCACCACGGACTGGCCCCAGATGAAGATGGGGCTCTGGGAGGAGGATTCATGCTCTCAGAGGGTCCGGAGACCTCTCAGCTCCTCGATGGGGTGAGTGTTACTCCGATTCAAAGCAATTATGTTCATAATTAAGGCTGTCACCTTTGAGGATGAGGACTCAGAGCAAATTTTTGGTCAGAGGGACTGGAGCTGATGGTGGGCGAGTCCCAGCGTTGGGCATTTCCCACCTCTGAAGAGAAAGCTCTGCACCTTCTGCCTCCCAAAATAGGGGGTTTGCACCATTTCCTCTTAGAGAAGTTAATTTCTGGCATAAATTCATCAAATAACTCCGTCTGCCAGAGAAAGACTTAGAGAACTGAGCAGTTGGGACAGGGCTCTGAGCCCGGGGCTGGTGGGAGGTGTCTCTGCCCAAGGCTGGGGGTGTGACTGGAGGGTCTTCAAGGTCCCTTCCAACCCAAACCCTTCTAGGACCTTCATGGAAACCCCCGTTGGAGGAACTTAGGGCTCTTTTCTAGCCCCCTCCCCCGTGTTTCTGAGGTGGCCGAGAGGGCTGATCGCGTCATCTTCCCCACCGTGCCCCCAGAGCTCCCAGTATAACCAGCTCCTTTCAAACGCCATCACCTACCACCAGCTTCTGGGTCTCCCATGGCCGAATCCTCCTCCTTTCCGTCCCAAAGCAGCAGAATCCCAAATGGCCCAGCTTGGAATCACAGCCGAATTAAGTAAAAAAAAAAAACCAAAAAACCCAAAAACCATCGAATTCTCTGTCAGATCAGAGGTGAAGGAAGGATCTGGAGGCCCATGGCAGCCTCTACCCGGGGTGAAGATGAACCTTCAGAAGGTCCCGGGGACGAGCGCGGCTTCTGCCGCCAGATCTGCTTCCTGCAGACACGCTTCCGTCGGAGGAACCCCTGCGCCCTGCTCGTTAGTGTGATGGGGCCATTTGCATACGACACCCATGGCCCTTGGTGGAGGGGACCATTTCGGAGCCTTCCTGCCTTCAGAGCTGGTTTTTTTCCACCTGGGGAACTCTCTCTGCATCCAAAGAGACACCCATCCTTCCAAATATCCCAAATAAAGTGCTGAGAAACGTCCAGGGGGGACAAAAAAAGGGCTTTTGGGTTGAAAGAAGGGATGGAAGAGGGGAAAGGATGAGCATCTTGGGCAGAGGTCCTTCCCTGAGATGTCGTCCCCCAGCTCTCCTCGCCGTCACCCAGCCATAAAGGGGACCCCAGCCCAGTAAAACCCACTCCAAATTCGGGGTGGGGGGCATTTGTTCCTTAAATAAACCCAAGCCCTGAATTTTGGAGAGCGAAGGGAAAACCTATCTCTTGCCTCGAAATGATTTTTGGCTTTAAATCCCAACATCCCTCCCATGGGATGGCACCCTCCGGCTCACGAGGGGTTGATTTATGGGCTGCGAGCGTGGCCGTCTTTAAAATGGGTGGATTTTGCCCCGAGTTTAGGAGAATCCTGGTGGGGATTTAATAATGAAAATGTTCTGTAGGGAAGAGAAAACGTTTTTTCCAAGGTGATAGCAGCAGAAAACCAAAGCGAACCCCTTTTCTTGGCAAATATTCAAGAAACCGACAGCAAAAATATGAAGGTTGTGTGCTCGGAGGTAAAACTGTTGATTTTTCTTCGCTAAATTTAGGAGAATCCTGGTGGGGATTTAATAATGAAAATGTTCTGTAGGGAAGAGAAAACGTTTTTTCCAAGGTGATAGCAGCAGAAAACCAAAGCGAACCCCTTTTCTTGGCAAATATTCAAGAAACCGACAGCAAAAATATGAAGGTTGTGTGCTCGGAGGTAAAACTGTTGATTTTTCTTCGCTAAATAATGAATAATTACAAACCCTTCTGTTTTCTTCTGCAACCTTGTGGCCCCTGGAGCCCCAAAACCACAGGGTTTCCCTTCCCTCGGCGTCTGCTGGAGGCTCCAGAAACGCCGCTGAATTTCTTCGTTAAGTGTGTTGACCCGACCGTGTTTGCAAAGGGCTTTAATTACAGCTAAATGCTACAAAAAGTGGTTTTTCAAGCGCAAAGCCATTCCCTTGCCAAAAGGATTGTGGGATAGGACAGCAACACCCCTCCAATTAATTCTAATTAATTTAAAAAACAAGCTAATAAGAGCTAACACAGAGCAGGAATGGGGTGGCTCCTCATTTACCAGGAGAACTCAGGATCCCAATTAAGATCTCCTGGATCTTCTCGCTGAATTAGTTTGTCCCTTTTACTTTTTGGGGGGTTTTGGGGTTTGGTTTTGGGGGTTTTTTTTTGGTAAATGTGGAGACAGTAAAACCCGAAAGCCCTGCAGCGAAACTCCTCCTCAGTCGGGACTTTCTTTGTTTAAAAATGACTATTTTCGGCCACGCAGGGGGGCGAGTGACTTGCAGAGCCTTGGGACAACCCCCCCAGGAAGTCTCATCAAACTTCCCTTGACGTCACGGCGGCCGTTTTTGAAGAAAAAGACATCATTTTGGCGCCGGCGTTTGCTGCGGGCAGAGCCCAGGGGAGAAGGAGAGAATCTTCAGGGTTGGAAGGGACCTTTGAGACCATCGAGTCCAACCAGAAAATGAGAAGCTGGGGGTTGAGGTTGGGGCACTTTCCTTCCTCCTTTGCAGGTGAGGATTTTCCACTGGGTTTAAGCAAATCTGAGCTGCCCAGAGGTTCAACGTGCAAAGCTGGGAGGAGAAACATTGAGGATCCATCCTCAAACCACCCCACCGAGGTCGGTGTGGGGTAGGACAACCCTATAAACCCCCCAGGACTGTGTCAACCAGCCGTAACCATCATTCTGTGGGTCAGGATAACTCCAACCCCACCACCACCAGGCATTGAGAAACCAAAAGGTCTTTTGCAAGGGGTTCTAGAGGAATTTGGCACCAAGAGAAGCCCCAACAAGCATCTGCTGGCCCCAAGGGGCACGGCCGAGCCACCAACAGCTCCCCAGAGCCTGGGATTTCCATTCCTTGGCTTCACCATCCAAACACAAAGTGGTTTTATTACCAGGAAAGTGAGGGAACGGCGCGGATTGCCAGCACGATGGCCAACCCCAACAAAACCATCCCATCTCTAAGCCTTTATCTTGCTTTCACACAGAATCCCAGAGTGATTTGGGGAATAAATAATCCAAGTAAACCACTAGTGACCAGGCCAAGGAGACCGACCCAATGATATTCTCTAAAAGTCGCAATAAAGCCACCTAAAATAAGTGGGGTTGGAAGGGATCTCTGGAGATCACGTCCTCCAACCCCCCCCAGCCAGAGCAAGGGCACCCAGAGCAGGTCCCATCCAGGGGGGGTTGGAATGTCTCCAGAGATGGAGGCTCCCCCACCTCTCTGGGCAACCTCTCCCAGGGCTCTGCCACCCTCAAAATGGAGAAGTTCCTCCTCATGTTGAGATGGAACTTCTCATGTCCCAGTTTGTGCCCATTCCCTCTTGTCCTGTCACTGGGCACCACTAGAAAAAGCCTGGCCCCATCCTCCTGACACCCACCAGCCATGAGATCCCCCCTCAGTCTTCTCTTCTCCAGACTCCAAAGCCCCAAGTCCCTCAGCCTTTCCTCAGCAGAGAGATGCTCCAGCCCCTCCTCATCTTCGTAGCCCTTTGCTGGACCCTCTCCACCAGTTCCCTGTCCTTCTGGAACTGGGGAGCCCAGAACTGGTCCCAGTGCTCCAGATGGGGCAGAGCAGAGAGGGAGGATGACCTCCTTTGAGGTTCTCCACACTCTTCCTGATGCCCCCCCAGGATGTCATTGGCCTCCTTGGCCACCAGGGCACGTTGGTGGCTCGTGGGCATCCTGTTGTCCCCCAGGACTCCCAGGTCTTTCTCCTCAGAGCTGCTCTCCAGCAGGTCACCCCCAACCTGTCCTGGGGCAGGGGGTTGTTCCTCCACAGGGGCAGGACCCTACACTTGCCCTTTTAAACCATCTTCCCTAATGGTGGGGTCTGGGTCTGAAAAACCCTTGGTGGATCCCCGATTTCTGCTTGGCTTCGGTACCGAGGTGTTCTCTGGACACGGGGACACTCGTTGGGTGGACAAAGGGCTATGGACTTACCGTTGGCGTTGGCGATGAGGGTGGCCACGGCAGGTTGGATGGCATCCCCGGTCAAAGCAGGGTGTGTGTTCCTGAAGGAGGAGATGGCTCGGTACCAAGGTTCTGCTCTGGCTTCGGTACCAAGGTGCTCTCTGGACACGGGGACACTCATTGGGTGGACGAAGGGCTATGGACTTACCGTTGGCGTTGGCGATGAGGGTGGCCACGGCAGGTTGGATGGCATCCCCGGTCAAAGCAGGGTGTGTGTTCCTGAAGGAGGAGATGGCTCGCAGTAACTCTGCCAGTTTGGCTTCCACAGAAGCTGAATGAACTTCTCCTAAAATGAAAAAAGGGAAAAATTAATGTTGTTGGGTTTTTTTTGCACGCGCAAAACTCTTCTCCTCTTCTCTCCCAGGAGGAGCTCGCTCCAGCGCAGCGGTAAAGGGACCCGGCTGTTCCTAAACACTCAAATTCTGCTCAAAACAGAAAATAACAAACACTGGAGACCGAATCGAGCAGAAAACCCCACTTTCAGCGATGGGATGGATGTGGAAGTCGCTCAGTTGCCAGGGCCAGGACCTTCTGTGGGGCCTCACGTGGCCTTTTGTCCAGATTCTACTCCGTGAGCCCAAGCACCGAATGTCCCCCCCTTCCTTCTGCAGGACCATCCTGTGCCGTGGTGTCTTCACATCCAAAGCTCCGAGGGAAAACTCATCATCAAAATCAAGATGAGCACTTGGAAAAACTCTCGGTGAGAGAACCGGCCGGGGTGGGTTGAATTTCCATGAGCAGCCGGCGTTGTTTTGGTGGCTTTTGAAAGCCCAACGTCTGGAAGCCAAGAGCCCCGCGGCAGTTAGGGGTTGGCTCCAGAAGCTTGGCCAACCCAACTGGTTGGGTGTGCCGGGGGGAAGGCCGTCACCGTGACCTCCAGCTACAGCTTGCGGCCGTGGGTGGGGAGAGCAGGATCAGAGGGATCTCTGGATGCCTGGGTGGGAAGGACGGCGCTTCTCCAGGAGTTTTCTTCTCCCAGCAAGTGGTGGAAGGGATTTTATTAAGGCTGTCGTGCTCCCGGAGCAGCACCGGCCCTGTCATCTCCTTGGCTTAATTCTCATTTAGGTCTAGTTATTGGGCTCCAGCCTGGAGTGTCCTGCAAGGACAGAGGCTCAGGAGAGGGGGAAAATGCCAGAGCCTCTTTCCAGGCTGTGACACACCCTTGGGATCCCACCACTGCACACTTGAGCTCCTACCAACACATCCTTGGGATCCCACCACCACACCCTTGGGATCCCACCACCCCACGCTTGGGGTCCCACCACCACACTCTTGGGATCCCACCACCCAACACTTGGGATCCCACCACCCCACCCTTGGGCTCCCACCACCCCACCCTTGGGGTCCCACCACCCCACCCTTGGGATCCCACCACCACACTCTTGGGATCTCATCACTGCATACTCTTGGGATCTCACCACCACACTCTTGGGATCTCACCACCACACACTTGGGATCCCACCACCACACTCTTGGGGTCCCACCACCACACTCTTGGGATCCCGGATCCCACCACCACACGCTTCACTACCCCACACTTGGGATCCCACCACCACACTCTTGGGGTCCCACCACCACACTCTTGGGATCTCACCACCACGCTCTTGGAATCCCACCACCCCACGCTTGGGATCCCACCACCCAATGCTAGGGATCCTACCACCACACTCTTGGGATCCCACCACCCAACACTTGGGATCCCACCACCCCATGCTTGAGATCCCACCACCACACTCTTGGGATCTCACCACCCCACACTTCGGATCTTACCACTCAACACTTGGGATCCCACCACCACACTCTTGGGATCCCACCACCACACGCTTGGGATCCCACCACCCCACGCTTGGAATCTCACCACCACACTCTTGGGATCCCACCACCCCACGCTTGGGATCTCACCACACAATGCTTGAGCTCCCACCACCCCATGCTTGGGATCCCACCACCCCCCAGAGCATCACCAGTTCCAGCCTGTCCTCCACTCGTGACATTTGGGCTCCTTCCCAGGCAGGAATCCCAGTTTTCCCAGTGGAAAGCTTTCTTCCAGCCCATTTACCTCAACTCACAAATAATTGCAGGTTCTGCCAGCGGCACTCGAGGGGTTTTTGCATCACTTTTGGAGGAAACCCATGCACTTAGATGGTTAAAGTGCTCTGAAATTTTACCTCTTGATGCAATTCATTACAGGAAACGACTTTTACATAATTAAATATCTGCCCGGTGAGAAGCTGCTCTCCCCAGAAGTGGCTGAGGGTTGCCTAAATCCACGCTTTTCAATAAATAACGCAGCGAGAACGAGGCGGGATGGCTTCTGCTGGCCACCATCTGCTCGGTTTTTTCAGCAAATAAGTGGATTGAAACCCAAATCTTTACCTTTTTGGAAGAGCTGGCGGAAATCCTGAAGTTTCCTGTCGATGTTCCTCAGGTGTGTGGTGACGAGGAGGACCTCCGAGGGATCCGGGGGGCCGGTGCCACCCCTGGAGCTCTGGATGGAAGCCGACCACGAGCCATGGGGCTGGTGGCCCGGTGGGAGACATCTCCCTGGCCACCCCCCGACGTGGTCCCCAGCTCCCAGCCCATCCATGGCGAGGTGTGGGGCTGCCCCACTGGGTCGAGCCTTTCCCTCAAGCTGTGTTTTGGGGGGCAAACCACCCCCGGGGAGCCGTCAGCCCCACTCCTCCTCATCCAGAAGAGGACACCGTGGCATTGTCCAACCACCTCCGGAGAGGAGAGACAGAAAACTGGGATAAAAACCAGAAGGTAAGGGATGAATTCTCATCCTCTCAACGTTTATTTGTTTTCTGATTCCACAGAGGTTTTTTTGGAGGTTTTCTGAGAAATGACCGGAGCTGGTTTTAACTCTGGAGTGTCTTCACATCCTTTCCCTGAGAAACCCAAATTTGGGATGTTTTTTTTCTTAGCGAGGCTCTGAGATGGAAAACAAGCCCCCAGGATGGGGGCTTCCATCCCCTCCCTTCTCCCTCCCGGGCTAAAACACGGGCAAAGTCATCCCCCCTCCTCAGAAATCTCTCGGTTTGTCCCACTTTGCTGGTGAAAATGGAAAATTGCGCCGTTCACGGTGTCCCCAGTGCCTTGGGCTCCCAAATCTTGGTGTCCTGATGTGTTGGGCTCCCAAATCCCAACTCTCGGTGCTTTGGGCTCCCAAATCCAAAATCTCAGTGCCTTGGGCTCCTGAATCCCAGTGTCCCGGTGTGTTGGGCTCCCAAATCTCAGTGTCTTGGTGTGTTGGGCTCCCAAATCTCGGTGTCTTGGTGTGTTGAGCTCCCAAATCCCAAATCTCGGTGTGTTGGGCTCCCAAATCTCAGTGTCCTGGTGTGTTGGGCTCCTAAATCTTGGTGTCCCTGGTGCGTTGGGCTCCCAAATCTCTGTGTCTCAGTGCCTTGGGCTCCCGAATCCTGAATCTCGGTGTGTCAGGGTCCCAAATCTCATTGTCCTGGTGTGTTGGGCTCCCAAATCCCAAATCTCGGTGTGTTGGGCTCCCAAATCTCAGTGTCCTGGTGTGTTGGGCTCCTAAATCTTGGTGTCCCTGGTGCGTTGGGCTCCCAAATCTCTGTATCCCGGTGTGTTGGGCTCCCAAATCCTGAATCTCAGTGTGTCAGGGTCCCAAATCTCAGTGTCCTGATGTGTTTGGCTCCCAAATCCCAAATCTTGGTGCGTTGGGCTCCCAAATCTCTGTGTCTCACTGCCTTGGGCTCCCAAATCTCGGTGTGTCAGGGTCCCAAATCTCTGTGTCCTGGTGCGTTGGGCTCTTCAATCTCAGTGTCCCCAGTGCCTTGGGCTCCTGAATCGCTAATCCCGGTGCTTTGGGCTCCCAAATCCCAAATCTCGGAGCGTTGGGCTCCCGAATCTCAGTGTCCTGGTGTGTTGGGCTCCCAAATCTTGGTGTCCTGGTGTGTTGGGCTCCCGAATCCCGGTGTCCCCGGTGCCTTGGGCTCCCAAATCCAGAATCTTGATGCGTTGGGCTCCTGAATCCTGATGCCTCAGGCTCCCAAATCTTGGTGTCCGGGTGCGTCGGGCTCCCAAATCCCGAATCTCAGTGAGTTGGGCTCCCAAATCTCAGTGTCCCAGTGTGTTGGGCTCCCGAATCTGGGTGTCTTTGGTGCGTTGGGCTCCTGAATCCCGAATCCCCGGGATCCCGAATCCTCCTCTGCTCCCTGCGTGGGAGGGGAGCAGTCTGTAACCTGGGGGAAGGTGTCAACCCGGGTGTGGATTTTCCACATTCCTCTTGGGAGTTGTGAAATGACTCACTTCCCAGCCCTATCTTTGGGATCAGACCCAGCCTCCTCACCCCGCCTCTCATTAACCCTCTGCTGCCCAAAATGGGGGAAGAAACCTCTGTGGAATCCTACATGCACGGGTGTATTTTATATTTTTTTTTTTCATATATATACTTTTTAATCTTATTTTCTATATATATTTTATACAGCGAGGCCCTGCGTAAGGAGATTGTGTAGAAAAGGCTCAAAAAGAGGTCTCTTTTCCAAGCAAAATGATTTTAGGGTTCTACAGTCCACAGGCGCTGCCTCCCCTCATCCTCTTATCTGCAGTGGGAGCTTCTCCATGGTCCTTCCTTGGAGGGACCTTCCTTGGAGGGACCTTCCGTGGAGGGACCTTCCTTCCTTCCTTGGCTTCCCACCTATTGTCGTAGAATCACTGGATGGTTTGGGTGGGAAGGGACCTTGAAGACCATCGAGTTCCACCCCCAGGCACCTCCCACCAGAGCAGGTCGCTCCAAGCCCCCTCCAACATTAGCCTTGAACACCTCCAGGGATGGGGCAGCCACAGCTTCTCCGGGCAACCTGGGCCAGGCTCTCCCCACCCTCAAAGGGAGGGATTTCTTCCTAAATCTCATCTCAATCTCCCCTCTTTGATGCTCCATCCCTGAGGACCTTCAAGGTTGGGTTGGACGGGGCTTTGAGTGACCTGGGCTGGGTGGAGACAACCCTGCTCATGGAATCATGGAAGGGTTTGGGTGGGAAGGGACCTTGAAGACCATCGAGCTCCATTCCAGACACCTCCCACCAGAGCAGGTCGCTCCAAGCCCCCTCCAACCTTGGCCTTGAACCCCTCCAGGGATGGGGCAGCCACAGCTTCTCGGGGCAACCTGGGCCAGGCTCTCACCACCCTCAGAGTCAACAATTTCTTTCTAATCTCCCTTTTTTCACCTTAAAATCCTTCCCCATCGTCCCATGACTCCCCTCCCTGATCCCTGCTCCCTCCCCATCTCTCCTGGAGCCCCTTGAGGGACTGGAAGGGGCTCCAAGGTCTCCCCGCAGCGTTCTCTTCTCCAGGCTGAACCCCCCCAACTCTCTCAGCCCCTCCTCCCAGCAGAGGGGCTCCAGCCCTCCCAGCATCTCCAGGGCCTCCTCCAGCCCCTCTCCGACACCTCCGTGTCCTTCTGGGGCTGAGGAACATCTTGTGCTTTATTAGGTATGAGAAAAGAGCAACTCCATCTCTGGACGTTGCCTAAAGCATGATGGTGATGATGATGATGATGATGATGAGACTCCATCTCTGGATGTTGCCTAAAGCATCATGAGGATGATGATGATGATGATGATGATGATGATGATGATGATGATGATGATGATGATGATGGCACAGATTCCCCTTTCTCCATCGCCCCGTCTCCCTTCTTTGGCCTGTTCTTCCCCAAAGCCCCCGAGAAAAAGGGCAACTTTGGGTTTTGAACAGAGGAAAACGGGACCGTTCAATAGAAAAAAACCCAACTGGGTGGGGCTGGGCCAAGTCAACTCTTAGTCTTATTGAACTTTAGATCGATTTGGGTGGAGAAGGTCTTTTTATTGCCATGAGATTGTACTGAAATGGAATAAAACGTCAATAAAATGCCGTCGGGTGCAATTAAGGAGAAGCCGGTCGATAACGAGGGGAAATGTTGCCCTTTGCCCCCACTCTGGTTCCCAATTTATTATAAATAACTTATATTTTTTAAAAAAACCCAACACAGCCACACTAACTGCTGGAAATCACCTGGGGCAAAGGGAATATTATTTCCTCCTCCACCTGAAAAACCTCTTTTGGGTTTAATTTAGGCTTTTTCAGGCAATGTCTGTGCTCCGAAGAGCATCCTGGAGGGAATGCCCTCCTCCCTGCCCGCCACGGGGTCCCTCCCAAACCTTTATTTTATAGGATTTTTCCTCCCTCCCCTCCTCCTTCCACCCGTCAGACTCGCTGGGCGAAGAGAGGGAGGATTTAGGAGAGAAAACGAGTCCAACGAGCCCCTTTCCCTTCCCGCATCCTCCCCGGATCCAATGAAGCTTTTCCCAATCCCTCTCCTCAGCCCCGACGAGATTTGGGACCAGAAACGAGCAAATCAATGCCCCTTTCCCCCCCCTTTTTCCCCTTTTCCCCCTTTTCCCCCTTTTCCCCCTTTTTCCCCTTTTTCCCC
>NW_015090826.1:393823-403266 GCF_001431845.1 Calidris pugnax
TGGATTTAATTTTTTTTTTTTTTTTAATTTTTTAATTTTTTTTTTTAAATTTTTTAAATCCAATTCCCATTTTTACAAACTCTTTGGCCGGTCGTTCGCTGGATTCTGGCCTCCAACAGTGAGTTTTCTTCTCTATTTTTTATTTTTTTGGTAAATAAATGACAAAAAGAAATCAGGGTGAGATTTATTTTTTTTTTACCCCACCAGGTCCTGGGGTGAGAAAAAGGGCTAAAAAGGGAGAAAAAGGGCTAAAAAGGGCTAAGAAGGGATAAAAAGGGCTAAAAAGGGATAAAAAGGGATAAAAAGGGATTAAAAGGAAACATCTCCTTCCACTGGGGGTGGGAACATCCTTATTGGGGCCAAACCAGTTTTCCAGATCATTTGCCTTTCGAATTTCAATTTTATTTATTTATGGATTTTTAGGGGGAATTCTAGAAGAGACAGAGACGTGGGTGGGTGGAGGCAGCTCCTAAGGAGATTCTTCCTCCTTCTCCTCCTCTTCTTCCTCCTCCTCCTTTGCCTTCTCCACCCGGTACTTGAGGCGGCGCAGGGGGTCGGTGATGCTTCTGGGGCTCCTCTGGTCGAAATCCTCGGCCAGACGGAAATTGCGATCCAGCAGCTCGGCCGCCTCCTGCCAGTTTGGGAAGCAGGAAGGTCCCAGGCGCCGGATCTCCTCCACGGCGTTGGGCAGGATCACCTCCCCCGTGGGCTTCAACACCACCACGGCCGGCACCTCCGCCACCCCGAACCGCTGCTCCAGCTCCCTGCGGGGCACGGGACACGCTCGTCGGGGAGGGGGTCTACTCTTCCTCACTGCTTCTCATCATCCTCACTGCTTCCTCATCCTCCTCCCAGGTCCTCATCCTCCTCCTTGCTCCTCAGCTTCCTCCCTGGTCCCCATCCTCCTCCCTGCTCCTCAGCATCTTCCCCAGTCCTCATCCTCCTCACTGCTTCCTCATCCTCCTCCCAGGTCCTCATCCTCCTCCTTGCTCCTCAGCTTCCTCCCTGGTCCCCATCCTCCTCCCTGCTCCTCAGCATCTTCCCCAGTCCTCATCCTCCTCACTGCTTCCTCATCCTCCTCCCAGGTCCTCATCCTCCTCCTTGCTCCTCAGCTTCCTCCCTGGTCCCCATCCTCCTCCCTGCTCCTCAGCATCTTCCCCAGTCCTCATCCTCCTCACTGCTTCCTCATCCTCCTCCCAGGTCCTCATCCTCCTCCTTGCTCCTCAGCTTCCTCCCTGGTCCCCATCCTCCTCCCTGCTCCTCAGCATCTTCCCCAGTCCTCATCCTCCTCACTGCTTCCTCATCCTCCTCCCAGGTCCTCATCCTCCTCCTTGCTCCTCAGCTTCCTCCCTGGTCCCCATCCTCCTCCCTGCTCCTCAGCATCTTCCCCAGTCCTCATCCTCCTCACTGCTTCCTCATCCTCCTCCCAGGTCCTCATCCTCCTCCTTGCTCCTCAGCTTCCTCCCTGGTCCCCATCCTCCTCCCTGCTCCTCAGCATCTTCCTCAGTCCTCATCCTCCTCCCCGCTCCTCATCCTCCTCACTGTTTCTCATCCTCCTTCCTAGTCCTCATCCTCCTCCCTGCTCCTCAGCTTCCTCCCCGCTCCTCAGCTTCCTCCCCACTCCTCATCCTCCTCCCTGCTCCTCAGTTTCCTCACTGTTTCTCATCCTCCTTCCTGGTCCTCATCCTCCTCCCTGGTCCTCATCCTCCTCACTGCTTCCTCATCCTCCTCACTGCTTCCTCATCCTCCTCCCTGCTTCCTTATCCTCCTCACTGCTTCCTCATCGTCCTCACTGGTCCTCATCCTCCTCCCTGCTCCTCATCCTCCTCCCTACTGCTAAGCTTCCTCACTGTTTCTCAACCTCCTCCCTGCTCCTCAGCATCTTCCCCAGTCCTCATCCTCCTCCTTGATCCTCCTCCTCCTCCCTGCTTCTCTCTGCTTCCTCATCCTCCTCACTGCTCCTCAGCATCTTCTCCAGTCCTCATCCTCCTCCTTGGTCCTCCTCCTCCTCCCCGCTCCTCACTGCTTCCTCATCCTCCTCCCTGCTCCTCAGCATCTTCACCAGTCTCATCCTCCTCCTTGGTCCTCATCCTCCTCACTGCTTCCTCATCCTCCTCACTGTTTCTCATCCTCCTTCCTAGTCCTCATCCTCCTCCCTGCTCCTCAGCTTCCTCCCCGCTCCTCAGCTTCCTCCCCACTCCTCATCCTCCTCCCTGCTCCTCAGTTTCCTCACTGTTTCTCATCCTCCTTCCTGGTCCTCATCCTCCTCCCTGGTCCTCATCCTCCTCACTGCTTCCTCATCCTCCTCACTGCTTCCTCATCCTCCTCCCTGCTTCCTTATCCTCCTCACTGCTTCCTCATCGTCCTCACTGGTCCTCATCCTCCTCCCTGCTCCTCATCCTCCTCCCTACTGCTAAGCTTCCTCACTGTTTCTCAACCTCCTCCCTGCTCCTCAGCATCTTCCCCAGTCCTCATCCTCCTCCTTGATCCTCCTCCTCCTCCCTGCTTCTCTCTGCTTCCTCATCCTCCTCACTGCTCCTCAGCATCTTCTCCAGTCCTCTTGCTTCATCATCCTCCTCTCTGCTCCTCAGCTTCCTCCCCGCTCCTCATCCTCCTCACTGCTTCCTCATCCTCCTCCCCGCTCCTCATCCTCCTCCCCACTCCTCATCCTCCTCACTGCTTCCTCATCCTCCTCCCTGCTCCTCAGCATCTTCCCCAGTCTTCATCCTCCTCCCCGCTCCTCATCCTCCTCACTGTTTCTCATCCTCCTCCCTGCTTCCTCATCGTCCTCACTGCTTCCTCATCCTCCTCCCTGCTCGTCAGCATCCTCAGCTTCTTCCCCAGTCCTCATCCTCCTCATTGCTTCATCATCCTCCTCTCTGCTCCTCAGCTTCCTCCCCGCTCCTCATCCTCCTCACTGCTTCCTCATCCTCCTCCCCGCTCCTCATCACTGCTAAGCTTCCTCACTGTTTCTCAACCTCCTCCCTGCTCCTCAGCATCTTCCCCAGTCCTCATCCTCCTCACTGCTTCCTCATCCTCCTCCTTATTCCTCAGCTTCCTCACTGTTTCTCAACCTCCTCCCTGCTCCTCAGCATCTTCCCCAGTCCTCATCCTCCTCCTTGATCCTCCTCCTCCTCCCTGCTTCTCTCTGCTTCCTCATCCTCCTCACTGCTCCTCAGCATCTTCTCCAGTCCTCATCCTCCTCCTTGGTCCTCCTCCTCCTCCCCGCTCCTCACTGCTTCCTCATCCTCCTCCCTGCTCCTCAGCATCTTCACCAGTCTCATCCTCCTCCTTGGTCCTCATCCTCCTCACTGCTTCCTCATCCTCCTCACTGCTTCCTCATCCTCCTCCCCGCTCCTCATCCTCCTCCCTGGTCCTCAGCTTCCTCCCCGCTCCTCATGCTCCTCCCTGCTCCTCATCCTCCTCCCCACTCCTCATCTTCCTCCCTGGTCCTCATCCTCCTCCCTGCTCCTCATCCTCCTCCCTGCTCCTCATCCTCCTCCCCGCTCCTCATCCTCCTCCCCGCTCCACTGCTTCCACATCCTCCTCCCCGCTCCTCATCTTCCTCCCTGGTCCTCATCCTCCTCACTGCTCCTCATTCTCCTCCCTGGTCCTCATCCTCCTCACTGCTCCTCAGTGTCTTCCTCAGTCCTCATCCTCCTCACTGCTTCCTCATCCTCCTCCTTATTCCTCAGCTTCCTCACTGTTTCTCAACCTCCTCCCTGCTCCTCAGCATCTTCCCCAGTCCTCATCCTCCTCACTGCTTCCTCATCCTCCTCCCTGCTCCTCAGCATCTTCACCACTCCTCATCCTCCTCCCTGCTCCTCATCCTCCTCACTGTTTCTCATCCTCCTCCCTGCTCCTCAGCTTCTTCCCCAGTCCTCATCCTCCTCATTGCTTCATCATCCTCCTCTCTGCTCCTCAGCTTCCTCCCCGCTCCTCATCCTCCTCACTGCTTCCTCATCCTCCTCCCCGCTCCTCATCCTCCTCCCCACTCCTCATCCTCCTCACTGTTTCTCATCCTCCTCCCTGCTTCCTCATCGTCCTCACTGCTTCCTCATCCTCCTCCCTGCTCGTCAGCATCTTCCCCAGTCCTCATCCTCCTCCCTGCTCCTCAACCTCCTTCCTGGTCCTCAGCATCTTCCCCAGTCCTCATCCTCCTCCCTGCTCGCCAGCATCTTCCCCAGTCCTCATCCGCCTCCCTGCTCCTCAACCTCCTTCCTGCTCCTCAGCATCTTCCCCAGTCCTCATCCGCCTCCCTGCTCCTCAACCTCCTTCCTGCTCCTCAGCATCTTCCCCAGTCCTCATCCGCCTCCCTGCTCCTCAACCTCCTTCCTGCTCCTCAGCATCTTCCCCAGTCCTCATCCGCCTCCCTGCTCCTCAACCTCCTTCCTGCTCCTCAGCATCTTCCCCAGTCCTCATCCGCCTCCCTGCTCCTCAACCTCCTTCCTGCTCCTCAGCATCTTCCCCAGTCCTCATCCGCCTCCCTGCTCCTCAACCTCCTTCCTGCTCCTCAGCATCTTCCCCAGTCCTCATCCGCCTCCCTGCTCCTCAACCTCCTTCCTGCTCCTCAGCATCTTCCCCAGTCCTCATCCGCCTCCCTGCTCCTCAACCTCCTTCCTGCTCCTCAGCATCTTCCCCAGTCCTCATCCGCCTCCCTGCTCCTCAACCTCCTTCCTGCTCCTCAGCATCTTCCCCAGTCCTCATCCGCCTCCCTGCTCCTCAACCTCCTTCCTGCTCCTCAGCATCTTCCCCAGTCCTCATCCGCCTCCCTGCTCCTCAACCTCCTTCCTGCTCCTCAGCATCTTCCCCAGTCCTCATCCTCCTCCCTGCTCCTCATCCTCCTCCCAGGTCCTCATCCTCCTCCCTGCTCCTCAGCGTCTTCTCCAGTCCTCATCCTCCTCCCTGCTCCTCATCCTCCTCACTGCTTCCTCATCCTCCTCCCCAGTCCTCATCCTCCTCCCTGCTTCCCATCTTGCTCCCCACTCTTCATCCCCCTTCCCACTCCTCCTCCTCCTCCCCATTCCTCATCCTCCTCCCCGCTCCTCATCCTCACCACCCCCAGGCTTTCTACGGAGCTCCCTGTTGGGAGTTACGCGGAGCAAAGGTGCTGAGCGTAACCCGCTCGTTAGCCCCTCGCTGCTAATTAGAGCCCGAGGGGGATCTCTGCGGGGCCGGGGCTCTGGCCGTCACCCCGGGGTGGGGGAGACGTGGGGACGGCTCCGGGACCCGTTTTACCCCCTTGAAAATTGAACCATCTCCAAATTTCCCCTCCAAAAAGAGCTGGAAATAATTCCTGGGTATTAACGGCAGCTCGTTGTGTCGCTAATGAGGTTACAGTAATTAAGCCGAGCGCTTCCATCCATCCCGGGGGGGCGCACGGCTGACACGTCTTTTCGAGTTATAAATAGTGCAAAATTCAGAGATATCAGCAAAAAAGAAGTGAGATGGAAAAGAAGGGGAAAAGGTTATTTTTGTGGCCGAAAGGAGCGTTTTTTTCCCTCCACGCAGCGCGCTGACGGCTCCTGCGGGGACCAAAAATGGGGGAAAACCCCTGGAAAAGGGTAAAAAGATGGGGAAATGGGGTCAGGACCTACTTTTTGAAGGTGTCCCCGAAGGTAAAGATGGGGAAATGAAGCTGGGACCTACTTTTTGAAGGTGTCCCCAAAGGGAAGGACCAGCCAGCGCCTGGGTGTGGTGATGGTCCCAGTGGGGACCAAAAATGAGGGAAAACCCCTGGAAAAGGCTGTAAAAAAGTGGAAGTGAGGTCGGGATGTACTTTTTGAAGGTGTCCCCGAAGGGAAAGACCAGCCAGTGGCTGAGGAGGTTGATGGCACCAAGGGGGATGGAAAATGAGGGAAAACCCCTGGAAAAGGGTATAAAAACAGGAAAATGAGGTCGGGACCTACTTTTTGAAGGTGTCCCCAAAGGGAAGTAAGGACCAGCCAACACCTGGGCGTGATGACAGCCCCAGTGGGGACCGAAAATGAGGGAAAACCCCTGGAAAAGGGTGTAAAGATGGGGAAATGAGGTCAGGACCTACTTTTTGAAGGTGTCCCCGAAGGGAAGGGCCGACCAGCGCCTGGGCAGGCTGATGGCACCAACGGGGACCAAAAATGAGGGAAAACCCCTGGAAAAGGGTGTAAAGATGGGGAAATGAGGTCAGGACCTACTTTTTGAAGGTGTCCCCGAAGGGAAGCCAGCACTTGGGCATGATGACAGTCCCAGTGGGGATGGAAAATGAGGGAAAACCCCTGGAAAAGGGTAAGAAAATGAGGAAATGAGGTCAGGACCTACTGGGGACCTACTTTTTGAAGGTGTCCCCGAAGGGAAGGACCAGCCAGTGCCTGGGCAGGCTGATGGCCCCAGTGGAGATGGAAAATGAGGGAAAACCCCTGGAAAAGGGTAAAAAGATGGGGAAATGAGGTCAGGAACTACTTTTTGAAGGTGTCCCCAAGGAAGGACCGACCAGCCAGCACTTGGGCATGATGACACTCCCAGTGGGGACCAAAAATGAGGGAAAACCCCTGGAAAGGGGTAAAAAGATGGGGAAATGAGGTCAGGAACTACTTTTTGAAGGTGTCCCCAAGGAAGGACCGACCAGCCAGCACTTGGGCATGATGACACTCCCAGTGGGGACCAAAAATGAGGGAAAACCCCTGGAAAAGGGTAAAAAGATGGGGAAATGAGGTCGGGACCTACTTTTTGAAGGTGTCCCCAAAGGGAAGGGCTGACCAGCAGCTGAGGAGGTTGATGGCCCCAATGGGGGTGGAAAATGAGGGATAACCCCTGGAAACAGGTATAAAAACAGGGAAATGAGGATGGGACCTACATTTTGAAGGTGTCCCCAAAGGGAAGGGCCAACCAGCCAGCTCCTGGGCAGGCTGATGGCACCAACAGGGACCAAAAATGAGGGAAAACCCCTGGAAAAGTTTATAAAGATGGGGAAAAGAAGTTGGGACCTACTTTTTGAAGGTGTCTCCAAAGGGAAGGACCGACCAGCCAGCACCTGGGTGTGATGACGGTCCCAGTGGGGACTGAAAATGAGGGAAAACCCCTGGAAAAGGGTGTAAAGATGGGGAAAAGAAGTTGGGAGGTACTTTTTGAAGGTGTCCCCGAAGGGAAGCCAGCACTTGGGCATGATGACAGTCCCAGTGGGGATGGAAAATGAGGGAAAACCCCTGGAAAAGGGTATAAAGATGGGGAAATGAGTTCAGGACCTACTTTTTGAAGGTGTCCCCGAAGGGAAGGGCCAGCCAGCGCCTGGGCATGCTGCGGAGGAAGGCTCTCTGCTCTTCCTCGGGGGTCCCGGTGTTGTGCGGGTCCCGGGCAGTACTGGTCCCGGGCCATGCTGGGCCCGGGTGTGTGCGGGTCCCGGGGGTGTGCGGGTCCCGGGGGTGCAGGTCCTGGGCAGTACCGATCCCGTAGGTGCGGGTCCCGGGTGTGTGTGGGTCCCGGAGGTGCGGGTCCTGGGCAGTACGGGTCCCGGAGGTGCGGGTTCCGGGGGTCTGCGGGTCCCGGGCTCTGCCCGTCCGGTCCCGGAGGTGCGGGTCCTGGGTGTGTGCGGGTCCCGGAGGTGCGGGACCCGGGTGTGTGCGGGTCCGGGGGTGCGAATCCCGAGTGTGTGCGGGTCCCGGGTGTGTGCGGGTCCCGGGCCATGCTGGACCCGAGGGTGCGGGGCCCGGGGTGCGCGGGTCCCGGAGGTGCGGATCCCAAGTGTGTGCGGGTCCCAGGCCATGCTGGATCCGAGTATGTGCGGGTCTCGGGGGTGTGCGGGTCCCAGGTTGTGTCGGTCCAATCCCGGAGGTGCGGGTCCCGGGTGTGTGCGGGTCCCGGAGTTGTGAGGGTCCCGGGCTGTGCCCGTCTGGTCCCGAAGGTGCGGGTCCCGGGGGTGTGTGGGTCCCGGAGGTGCGGGTCCCGGGCAGTACCAGTCCTGGAGGTGCGGGTCCTGGGTGTGTGCGGGGCCCGGGCCATGCTGGACCCGGTTGTGTGCGGGTCCCGGGGATCTGTGGGTCCCGGAGGTGCGGGTTCCGGGTGTGTGCGGGTCCCGGGTGTGTGCGGATCCCGGAGGCGTGAGGGTCCCGGGCAGCACCGGTCCCGGAGGTGCGGGACCCGGGGGTGTGCGGGTCCTGGAGGTGCGGGACCCGGGGGTGTGCGGGTCCCGGACTATGCTGGACCCGGGGGTGCGGGGCCCGGGGGCGTGCGTGTCCTGCAGGTGCGGGTCCCGGGCCGTGCCCGGTCCCGGAGGTGCGGGGGGGTTGGGAACCCGGTTATGTGGGTCCCGACGCCGTGAGGTCCCGGGGTTGCGTGTCCCGGGCAACGCCGGTCCCGGTTGTGTGCGGGTCCTGGACGGTCCCGGTCCCGGGTGTACGGGTCCCGGTGCTGGGGGTAGTGCCGGTCCCGGGCGATGCCGGTGCCGGGAGTGCGAGTCCCGGTACCGGGGGTGCGGGTTCCGGTGCTGAGGGTCGTGCCGGTCCCGGGCGGTGCGGATCCCGGTACCGGGGGTGCGGGTCCCGGTGCTGGGGGTGCGGGTCCCGGGGCAGTGCCAATCCCGGGTGGTCCCTGGCCGTGCTGGACCCGGGGGTGCGGGGGGGTTGGGAACCCGGTTATGTGGGTCCCGACGCCGTGAGGTCCCGGAGTTGCGTGTCCCGGGCAACGCCGGTCCCGGTTGTGTGCGGGTCCTGGACGGTCCCGGGTGTACGGGTCCCGGTGCTGGGGGTAGTGCCGGTCCCGGGCGATGCCGGTGCCGGGAGTGCGAGTCCCGGTACCGGGGGTGCGGGTTCCGGTGCTGAGGGTCGTGCCGGTCCCGGGCGGTGCGGATCCCGGTACCGGGGGTGCGGGTCCCGGTGCTGGGGGTGCGGGTCCCGGGGCAGTGCCAATCCCGGGTGTGCGGGTCCCGGGCCGTGCCGGTGCTGGTCCCGGGGCAGTGCCAATCCCGAGTGTGCAGGTCCCAGTACCGGAGTTGCGTGTCCCGGGCAGCGCCGGTCCCGGTTGTGTGCGGGTCCTGGACGGTCCCGGGTGTACGGGTCCCGGTGCTGGGGGTAGTGCCGGTCCCGGGCGGTGCCGGTGCCGGGCGGTGCGGGTCCCATTACCGGGGGTGCGGGTCCCGGTGCTGGGGTAATGCCGGTCCCGGTTGTGTGCGGGCCCTGGACGGTCCCGGTCCCGGGTGTGCGGGTCCCGGTACCGGGGATGCAGTGCTGGGAGTGCGTGTCCCGGGGCAGTGCCGGTCCCGGGCGGCGCCGGTGCCGGGGGTGCGGGTCCTGGGCGATGCCGGGGGTGCGTGTCCCGGTACCGGGGGTAGTGCGTGTCCCGGTGCAGCGCCGGTCCCGGGCGGTGCAGGTGCCGTGTTCCGAATATCCCCGGTGCGGACACGAACGAGTTAACCCCCGGGCGGTCCCAGCACCCCTCGCACCCCCCCATTCCCCCGGTTTTACCACCCCCGC